>NW_025999983.1:3210168-3269475 GCF_001458135.2 Marmota marmota marmota | reverse complement strand
TATATATATATATATAAAACTGTTATTTTCCCTAATAGACACTAGATGGCACTGGATAGTAAACAAACAACAAACGTAGATTCTGTGCCTATGACTGACTGTGAGCAACTCCTCCCCCACTCTTATCTGGTCTTGAAATATGGACAGCTAATTTTGCACAGTTCTTAAAAATAGACCTGTTAGAGTTTATTATGTAGTTGAAAAAAAATCACACAATTACTATAAGCTACCAGCTCTAAGTACAAAGAATGCAATATTTTCAGGCAACTTTTTCAAATTGTTACAGATAAATTTGGATTCCTTTGCTATCCTTTTTTTGTTGTTTTTTGGTTTTTGTTTTTCTAATTTGTATCCCCAAAACTAACTGAAATGTATTCTTCCCAGTCTGGGAGTAATAATAATAAAGTAATATAAAAGCGAAAAAGTCTACGCACTTAGAAGAGGTATGTATTGGAGTAGAAAGAGCACATCTGGTCTTTGTGAAAAGCACAGAAACTTTGGAATAGAGCCTCTGGAATCACACTCCAGAAAAGACTTCAGGTTTTGACTAGGAGCTGTATGAACCTGGACAGTCACTTAACTGTACTAGATACCTTGGTTAACTCATTAACAAAATGAAAAAAATTGATTATTTTCAAGTGTCTCTTTTAGCTTAATAGTCTATGAATCTAGGGGTTTTACAGGCATCTAATTGTTCACGTTCACAAATTTTTAAAGAATAACAACTGTTAAACTAAGCTAAATAATAAACCCTATAAATTAGGGAGAGGTTACTTAAAAATAATCAATATATGAAAAACTTTCAGTGGCCTTTTAAATTGAAATTTTTAAGAGTTCACACAGTTTATGGCTTTTGTAAGCAACTCATGGATAACACAAGAGAAAGTATACTGATGATATAATTCATATATGGAATAGATGATATTGGACTGTGTGACTCTGCATAAATGAATGAAAATATTAAAACTGAAGCAAAAATTTAATTATAGAAAATTATTTTTGTTCAAAACATATCTCAAGGGTACCTCGTTTATGTCAAACACTGTTATGTGTCCAGATACAAAATAATATCGTTTCTTTGAATAGCTCCAGATTTCTCAAATACTTTCTTTTGCCCTCTTCTTATCTACGATGTGAGAGGTCTTCAAATACACACTCAGATATTAGCTCATCATTCAGTCTGTTTTTACATGATACAACCCCTTCAAATTCAAGACCCCAGTGCACCCACCATGAACTGCTCACTGTTAGCATGTAGGACCATGTACTGGTTAACTGCTGATTTCTTTCTCTCCCGTACTGGTTATACATTTGAGGGCAGAGCAGTGAGTTTTTATTTATATTTATATGCTCAGCAGTTTAGCACAGTTTTTTTTGTACTTAGTAGTTGTTTAAAATGATTTGTTGAACAAACAGCATCCTTGATATAACACTGAAGCAATAGAGAATATTAAGGTTTGTCAAGTTTAAGAATCTGCCAAGCTCACAGTTTTAAAATGGTGAATACATTCCCAAATCCAGAACCAAAAGTGACTGCTTCATGGGAAGCAATCCTTCTCTGTACAAGTTTTGAAACGGTGTGGTGTGCACAAGCATTCCAGAGGGCTACTCAGCAACACGTGGGCAGTGTGGGTTCAGGAACTGAGAACGTCTGGTTTGCCAGGGTCACCCTGACTTGGCACGGGGCCGCACCGCAGCTGCTGCTCAAACACAGCCCGTGTAATAAATGTCCTACTGGTTTTAGAAAGGTGATGTTAAAACACTGTTTTCACCTTGTTCCTCAGGCACTAGATTATTAAGGTTTGCATTGTTATTTGTAACAGATGGGGCAATTTATATGTTCCCTGAAAACTGTCCTACATTTTTACATTTATTGGTGCAAATATCCCCTAAAAATTAATCATTTCCACTATATCTATTGTTTTACTCTTTTTAATAAACATATAATCATGCCTTCTCTCTTTTAGTTAACAGTTTGACTATGCTATCTAAGATATTTGGGCTTCTCTGGATTTTATTTTTTTCTCTCCAAGGTTAAATGCATAAACTCCAAGAGAGTAGAGATTCTTTAGTGCCTAGAA
This sequence comes from Marmota marmota marmota, assembly GCF_001458135.2. Taxonomy (NCBI): domain Eukaryota; kingdom Metazoa; phylum Chordata; class Mammalia; order Rodentia; family Sciuridae; genus Marmota; species Marmota marmota. Next base: position 3,267,394 of record NW_025999983.1, on the reverse strand, counting down.
TAGTGCCTTCCGTGTGGTAGCCCCCTATAATGTATTGACATAATCAATCAACTTATTTTTTGTTCTCTTATTTATTAATATTTCAAATATACATATAAAATGCTTAACAGCTTAAGTATACATATATTTTCCATTGTGAACAATTTATTCAGAGATTTCAAAATACCATAATTAATTTTATCAAATATTACTCTCTAAATATACAATTAAATATATTTGGCACTTTTCTTTGCACAAGGAATTACTTAGTATATTATTTAATTTCCAAAATTGCTTTTCCTTTGTTTTTAGCCATGAAGAAATCCTAAGAACTCTTAAATAGAATAAGCGCAACAGAGTTAGGGGACAAGTCCAGAAAAGACCAAGTTGGCAAATTCTAAAATACCATACTATTTACCATATATGATATTTTAATAAACCTAAGTGATGATATTAGTAACCTCCTTCTCATCTTATTTGTCATCTGTCAGAAACTAAAAATACTATTGTATTTCCATCCATTTTTCTTGGTTTGTTTTCTTGGATTGTTCTGCTTCATAAATTTTAATCCATAAAATATCTAGGGCACAAATTTCATTACAGCTCTACCTTCATTGTATGCTAAACCTTTAACACATAGAAGAGATCTTCTTCTCTAAGTTAATGCTTGAGTTTAATATTGTCACTGGCCTCTGCTTTTCTTGTACCTGTGTTTTCCTGTAGTAGAAGATAGTTTTGTTTCCTTCGGGTACTAGGGATTGAATCCAGGGACCCACTGATCTACAACCCCAGCCCTTTTTATTTTTTATTCTGAGACAGAGTCTTGCTAAGTTGCTTAGGGTCTAACTAAATTGCTGAGATTGGCTTTAAACTTGAGGTCCTCCTGCCTCAGCCTCCTATGCTGCTGGGATTACAGGCATACACCACCGTACCCAGTTTGTTTTATTTTTAATCCTTAAAGGTTTGGGGTTTTTTTTTTTTTTTTTTTTTTTAACAGCTGGGTCTAGCTGACTTATGATTTTGTTGTAATTATATAATGAGTTCCACAATCATAAATGTTTTTAGTACTTTTTATGAGTTAGTTTATTTTCTAAGCTTCTTAACTTTACTTAAATTTTTCCTCCTGACAACTGATGTGGCCTTTTTTCATTGTATTGGTGGAATTTTGACTATTTACATATTATTGAAATTATATTTTATTATATAAATTTAAAAATTATTTGACTCATTTATGAAAAAAATTAAAATTCTTGTAAGTGCAAGAATTTTACAATTCTTCACATCTTGTTCTTAACTACTGGCATTTGTTAACACAGACCAAAATCATAACATCAACATATTAGGTTTACTATAATTTGGTACAAACCTAAAATTTTTTATTTGAAATTTGGGTTAAGACAGATTTTCTAGTAGTAATTTAAAATCCAGAGGACATTTTTAAAAGATTGATGATGATCTATAATGTTGCCTTTCATGTAAAAAAAAAAAAGTGTAAAAAATGTATACTTAACAGCTCACTCGTGCAAAAAAAAAAGTCTATATATTTATTTAATATGGTTAACATGCACTTTAGAAGTATATCAACTTCTATTCCAAGCAATATGGATTAATGACCCTCTTGAAAAAAATAAATTTTAAAATTACTTAGAGGCTAGATAAAATACATTTTACAAATACTTTAAAATATCCCTAATCTGAGGCATATGAAAGGAATCCACAGAATTCTAAAAGCAAGTAAATAAAAGAACTCTATAAGGTAGCCAAACCTCGAGGCTGGTGTTTCTTGAGGGTATGAACCAGATCACAGATACACATTGATCCTCCCCACAGAGTACTCCCTGGTGGGTAGGAGACAAGAGAGTAACTGGGACCTTTCTATGCAGGAAGTCTCCTCAGAGACACCAGCACAAGACCAGGGAAGGACCCCCTTAGCTTCAGCAGAAGGATAAACACGCTTACCACTGCAAAGCAATGCAAGGAAACAATACGATCTTGATATCAGTACTAGAAGGAAAATAAAAATCTCCTCGGGGAAATTTAAAATTATGCATCATGTTGATTCAAGACTTAAATACATACCACTTTTAATCTGAAAAAAATCCTAACCAGATCATTTAAAATGTTTCTAGATGCTATCTTCAGTGACTAGTAGAAACAAATGTATCTATCACTGGAATGAAGCAGAGTGGAACTTCAAAGCAAGTATCCATTTAAAAAGCTCAAGGAAGAACATGATTTCCAGGAGATAGAGAGAGAGAGAGAGAGAGAGAGAGATTGATTTTGATTAAGATTGATTGATTAATTACAGGGCTTGGTGGTGCACTGCTCCAGAAACTGAGGCAGGAAGATCGCAAGTTCAAAGCCAGCCTCAGCAAAAGCGAGGTGCTAAGCAACTCATGAGACCTGTCTCTAATAAAATACAAAATAGGCTGGAGATGTGGCTCAGTGGTTAAGTGCCCTTGAATTTAATCCCTGGGAAAGAAAGAAAGGAAGAAAGGAAGAAAGAAAAGAAAAGAAAAGATAAAGGAAAAAAAGGGGGGGGGAGATGAGGAGAGAGAGGGAGAGAGAGGGAGAGAGGGAGAGAGGGAGGGATAGAGAGAGACCATGAAACACATGAGCAAATAACATACCATGCATACAAGGAGAAAGAAATGAAGGCAAGAAACTGTAACATGGAAGAAATATGACAGAGATACCGTTAATATACTTCAAAAACTAAAATTCCAAGAAGCAGAGGAAAGCTTGAAAATATATCTAGGGAATATAAAAGCTATGATGGAAGAACTGAAACTAATCACAACAAACAGAATCCCTTTGAGAGTCAGTTTCCAAGATACAATTCACCCACCCAAACTCTACCAAAAGCATATCTCAAGAGAGTGCAAGAAATAAAGATATATTTAGACAGATGGAAGGAAGAGACTTCCTCCCAGCAGACCTCTCTGAGGGGTGTTCTACAGGACCAGCGCCTGATCAAAGGAGGATGGGCTGAGCAGGGAGCTGCCCTGCAACAGCAGGCTCATTTTCATGGCTCTCACCAGTTCTGTGAGGTGAACAAGTAGGGTCTCAGAGTTCAAGGTCCAGATTCAGCAAAAAAAAAAAAAAAAAAAAAAAACAGATGAGTTTTGTCTCACCTGTCCACCCTGATCTGAAGAAGGGCTGATTCAAGGGAGACAGCATAGGCAGCCCTGCAGGCCATCTCAGAAAGACATGAAGGCCCGTGATGTCAGTGAGTCAATCGTAAAAATAATGGAAAATTGTATAATTTTCTAAGAGAAATTCTTAAATAAGCCAGGCACAGAAAGACAAGGTCTGTATGGTCTCCCAAGGACTCTCCAAGAGCTGACCTCCTAGAAGTTGAGAGCAGAACAGTGGTTCTCAGAGGATGGGAGTGATGCAGGGAGAGGCTGACCAGGGGAACTAAGTGGAACAGGGTAAGATACAGCAGGGTGACTGCAGAGAACGACACATACTCCAAAAGCCAAAAGAAAAGATTTTGAATACTTTCACCAAAAAGGGGTGGTAAAGGTTTGAGAAGATAAGATATATTTAACTTGATTTAAACATTACACAATGTATACATGTATTGAAACATCACATGGTACCTCATTAATAGCTTTAGTTTCATGTCTTTATGCACCTGTTAAAATAAATTTATTTTGAATTATAAAAATAAATAAGCCCTCACCAAATTTTTGAAATAAATTTTTAACAGGGAAGAGTAATATCCACTTGTTGCTTTTGTAGGTTTGCCACTTTAAAATACTACTGCTGTCTAAAATACAGGGTAAAGTGCTTGGAAGTGGTAGTTAATCTGAGTAATACAATTTAATAAATGTTGTGGTCCAACTGCTTCTGTGAAAGGCTCCCAGAGAGGTGCTAGAGGAATGATAACATTGGCTGGCAGAGGTCCTTGCCCTACAGAATCTTTGAATCCTGTAGGATAACAAGCTTTAGGAAGCGATTGTAATACCAGGGGAAACAATGGTTGTGGAATGAAGAATTACAAGTTAACTCAATCAGTCCATACATTTTATGCAATTACTTTCACTCTTTGTATTTTTTAATGTAAATTTTTAAATTTATATATGACAGCAGAATGCATTACAATTCTTATTACACATATAGAGCACAATTTTTCATATCTCTGGTTGTATACATAGTATATTCACTCTTTGTATTATTATATTACTCAATATTATTATTAGAGATCTTAGTACACTATCTTCTCTTTTTCTATATACATGTTACATGTCAATGGTATTTTGATTATTTGAGAATACAGGTATCTTTATTTCAAAAATTCATCCCAAATCTCAAATAGCAGTGCCTACCATATAAGAAATACAACAGTAAATGTCCAATAAATTTATAAGTGCATTTCAAACTGAAAACAAAAGATTATTGACTAAGATTATGCTAAAATGTTAAGTACCTGATTTTAAGGTACTTAAAATCAAATACCAGTGACTAAACATCTTGAGATGCTTTTGAGAGTGCCTGTGTGAGTTGCATTTGACAGTGGGCTGTTTTCCACCTAAAGAAGAGCAGAGATTCAGAAGAGCCACAGCTGAGACTCACTCCTCAAGGGCTGAATGCCCTGAAGCACAGCCACAGCCACTCAGACCAGACCAGGAGCTTCTTCCTGTGCTCTTACAGAGCTGTCTTTTACCCCGTAAACACCACACAGACCATGTTCAACTTCTGCTCCCATTTTATTCCACTGTGGACCATGAATGCCAAGGGCACAGGCCCTCTTGTATGGCACCATAGCCCACAATGCTGAAATGACTTTTGTATAAAACACAAATTCTTTACAAGTCATGCATGATATGGGACACTACAAGGCAAAAATTGATACATAAGTAAATTAATTAATTTCAAGATTTTATGAAGAATATCATGTCATTCTTGACTGATACTAACCACATTAAAAATTAAAATACGATTGTTTTAATACTTAATTATGACATGTCTGTTGTTTGTAATAAAATAGTTTTTAATAAAGAGCTTATGGTATCATCTAGAGCACCAAAATTTAATATAGATACTTACATTATTGCACTCTCCAAGGAAATACAGTGCAAATCCATCAGCTTTTGTGGCTGCCAAAGTAATAAAAAAGGAAGAAACTAATCTCAGTGGAAGAATATAACATGTATGAATTCTCTATAGTGTGACTCAGATGTGAGCCTGTTGAGTGGATCTGTTAACATGACCAGTGTCATGCACTGAAGGGACAAAACCATATATGGCTTCACTCAATAACAGGGTATTTCCACATACTCCTCATCAGTGACTGCAACACTAAGTGACATCTTCAAATGCATATAGCAGGCAACATGCCGTGCAATAATGTACTTTGAACTTTAAATGTTGAACTTTAAATATTCAGAATTTCCACAGAACACTTTTTAAATTCAAGAATTATATTTAATTTTTAAAGTATTATAAATATTAATGGTGATAGTCATAATACTGAATTACTGAAACAAGCATCAACCAAAAGGGGTGTACACATCTACATATCCACTGACATGAACATAATAGATCTAAAATCACTTCATGTCATCTGAAGCAATCACCACAGCAAGGAATAGCATTAAGTCTTTCAGGGACTGCCTTTTTTTTTTTTCTTGTTCTGGGGATTGAACTACTCAGGGGCACTCAACCACTGAACCATATTCCAGCTCTATTTTTTGTATTTTATTTAGAGATAGGGTCTCACTGAGTTGCTTAGCACTTCACTTTTGCTGAGGCCGTATTTGAACTCACCATCGTGTCTCACCCTCTGGACCTCTGGGATTACAGACATGTGTCACCACATCCATCGGTTCAGGGATGGCCTAAATTTAAACCCTCTATTTAACTCCTTTTTATCTCTGTGTCTTTGGGAAAAACAACTAACTTCTGTCCCATGGCTTCTTCATTAGGAGAATGGGGATAAGAACAGGAATGACCTCATGAGGCGATCATGAGAACCAAAGTTTGTGCATGGAGTCTGCATGGGGAGATGTCTGACACAGGGTTAAGTATGATAAACATTACTATTAATTATTATGTCATCAGCATTCTCACTTCCAAATAAAACTCAAAAGATTCAATTTTCATAGTGGGTATCCTAAAAAGTCATGTCCTAAAAAAAGTGCACCCTTCTAAAATCTTATTTTTCTGATACAACTTCCCCATTCATTGCCAAAGTAAACCACTGATTATCTAGGATATACCCAAATAAGTTTAAAATGCTTGTTTCCTTTAAAAATTAGTGGTTTCCTTTATAAATGTGTCACTTAGTTCAATAAACAAAATTTTCCAAAGAAAACTTGGTATTAATTAAAATCATAGTATATTTAATTCATGCAACAGGTAGATACTTATTTGAAATCAGATGATTTAGGAATTTTTTAGGCTTGATGTTTCATAATAAAATATTTTTATTACTTAGTCTGGTATAAAAGCAAATGAATGATTTTCATCACCCTTTTAGTTATTTTCTGCCAGTTTTGGTAATGTGAGAAAAGAATATTTGGTCAAATTTGGTCAAAATTTCCCCAGGGAATATAAAATATTTCTTACCTATTTTGATTATGCTACTCAATTCATAGAGGAGCAACTGGTTATCTCCTCCCGTGTCCAACCGCTGCTCAATATAGCTGTTCAGCTCATACACGACTCCCTGCATATTTGTATCTTGGTACTTTGAATAAAACATAACAAAAATAAAGGGAATAGTTTAATAAAATAGAATAAAAATCCCTTAGTTTATAAAATATGCAACTAATGCACATATATATAACTTAAAACACTAGCTGTTTGTTACACTTTATAATTATACAGTATGATTTAAATATAATCTATAATATAAAATGAATATTTTCAAATCATTAAGACTTATTTAGACTCACCTATAAACTGCATCTAAATTACTTACTTATATTAAAATATCCAATGTCAAATTATAAGTTCATTTCTGAATTTTTATAAATATCAGCAACTTGATTAGTAAAATAATACAACAGTTTGCTCAGCAAGACAGAGCAATATGCTAGGACATCTCTCCACAGGCACTGCACTGGGAGACTCAATGCCCCACCCCTGGCTCCCATCTCTGTGGCTCAGGACAGGAGTGGAAGGTTTGCACTGTGGCTGTGGTCACTGCAGCAGCCCATAGCAAAGCCATACCCCAAACTGTAGTAGAGCTCCAAGGACAACAGCAGGTTACGGGGAAAAGCCACCCTTACCCTGCAGCAAGCTACACTCTTTCTTCTCTAAGATAATGAAAAATACTGTCTTCTCATTCACCTCCTTGATGCTAAGCTTGCCTTACTAAACTAAACCACATTCTCCAAATAACAAACATTATAAACTTTAAAAATTAAATAAAATTCGGTTACCCTTTGGCTTAAAATACTCCTAGGACTTCCCATTGTGCTGGGGATAACAGATGGATTCCTCTCATGATGGACTCCTACACCACAAAATGTGGTCACTGTCTACCTCCAAAGCTTCCTTCTTAACTCCTCATTCTCCTCTCTGCCCTCACAGTCTCAGGCGTGGCCCCCTCTCTGTTCCTGGAGCACTCAGACGCCTCTCACTCCCAAAGGTCTCCTACTTGCTATCACTAGCACTGTGCTCAATATACATCTGTGGAGTGAACAAGTAGATAACACTAATCAGTCAATCACCTGACAAATGACCATGTATTAGAGTAGCCACTCTGTTAGACACTAGAGACCTCACAGAGTGGACAAGACCAAAGTTCTGTCCTCTAGGAGCTTACATTCTAGTAGGAAGAGAATCAATAAGTAAATAAAGCAATTTTTATACAGATGCACAGTGGAGATGTGGAATCCAGTATGTTAGCACTAGGCTGGCTGAAATCTGTCCCCCAAGCGGCCTATACTAAATCAACTTGAAATGCCAGAACTGCCCTAAGTTCAAAGACTTAGCAAGATGAGAATAGCATTCAACTTACCATTGTCTAGTTATATCCTACAGAAGCCCTTCTCGGTACACATAAAGAGCCCTATGGTGGGGACCAGGAATGAATGTGGGAACTGCTACCATCCATGCATATTCCCCAAATATACCACGATGGGTTCTTGTTGAGGCAGGGGCTCAGTAGTAGCACTTCATGCCCAGAGACAAGGTGAGATATTGACACACCAGACGGAAACGAACTTGTAATCAAATGCTGTGACCAGAAGAGATCTTTAGTATTAGCTACTTGATCATGGTGTCCCTGAAACTCAACAGGTCACCCTACTAAAGTTTTGGGTTATTTTTGTTTTTCCCTTTGTCAACCAAGAAAAGTTCTGGCTTAAGTGAAGGAAAAGTCAGAATACCTCAACGAAGTCCCAGAACTGAGTCAATGCATAGGCTGGAAAGCTTGAATCAAGAAAGGTCTACTTGAAGAAGGATCTTGATAGATAGCCAAAATGTACAAAGCAGATCTTCCTCCTACCTTCCCCAAAGAGACCTGTAACCATCTGCCTGGGTAGTCAGTGGGGTGGGGGAATCACTGGACACTGGCTTCATGCTGATACTAATTCTTGAGACACCCAATGCCACCCACTGTGGTGTACCACTCAGAGGGTCTTATAGAGATCAGAGGATCAATGGACTTTTAACTTACGTCCATCTCAAAAGTGAGCCCCAATGGTTTCTTATCACCCTGTGATGACCACATTTTGGTAGAATGAAGAATCTTGACATAGAAATAGAGTGAAAATCTGAAGAATCTTGACATAGAAATAGAGTGAAAAAGTGAAATTTATAGAAGTCTGCCAAGTATAGAGAAAAACATAAATAAATATGATCAAAAAGCAGCAAAATAGAAACCTTCCAAGCAACTCCAGTGCTTCATAACCAACTTCAGAATTCAATGACCACCCTACTGGGCTCTCACCTGTGGGTGCCACTCCTTGCATCCCTAAGCCCAGGCCTCTCAGGCTTGTGTGCTCTGCTCCCACATCAGCTGCATTTTCCTGCTTTGCTGTGTGCAGCACCCAGAGGTTAGTCTGCCCTCCCTTAGCCTTGTGGATGCTGCCTGCTTTGTTGGACATTATCATGATAAATTACCGGTCCTGGATAAGTTCTGTGATTTTTTATTGCTAAAACTTTATTTTGCTAACAGCCATAACTCTTCAGTTATTGGCTACCTCTAGACTTTTTCCAGGTCCTTGGCTTACAGAGGTACCAGTGTTATGGCAGACTCTACACCACAATCACTGGGAATTCTGATGCCTCTATCCAGTACTGTGTGTGGTCCCAAAAGCTCATGGTGCTTCCTCTGACATTCATAAACAAGATCCAAGTTTTGAAAAGTTCCAGATAAAATATTCTACTTTAACATAACTCTATTCTCTACTCTCTTTTTTACCACTAATCAGAACTACTAGTTCTGTATTTTCCCCTAAAGTTCTTGGAAAGAGCTCTTTTGAAGATGAAGCTAACTCAAAAGGAAAGCTGAGCCAAGGGATCGAGAAAAAGTCATAATGCCAGACCTCGAACCTCTACATCCAGGCATGCAGAAGTCTTCACACCTCAAAGTCTATCCCCAGCATTTCTTCTATAGGAACAAGCACATTGTCTCAGTGCCTTGATTTGCTTGTCAGAGAAGGGGGAGCTTTAGCTAGTTTTAAGGTGGGCTATTAATCATTCAGCAAGTGATATACAGGTTGGTCTGTCTCCAAAGTCTGACTAGATGATGATTCTGAGAATAAGCTGTTTAGTAATGTCCTATAAGAGGTGCTGAGATCAATAACCAGCTGTTCTCTAACTCTTTTGGAAATAGGTTCTCACAAACAAATGAGAACAAGAAGACATTCTGGGACACAGAAATTTATCATGAGATTTCATTTCATGTTTCTGGGCTTTATGTTTTCTCATCTGTAGAAATACTGCTGAGAGCCATAGCCAAGTAAGAATGGCATTTTTGGTTGAAAGGTGACCCTGCTCAGGGATTAGGGTGGCTCCAGGTTTAGGGTGGATCCTGCTGGGAATAGGGCATATCCTGCTGCCTCAGGCGCCCGCTCCTTGAGTTCCCGTTGAGTTCTCCCGGGGTTCTGAGAGAATTGGTACGCAGAGCCGGGTGAAGGGGGTGTATTTTTCCCAGAACGTGTGTGTAGAGTGTAGGTGAGAGTTCGGGAATAAAGAGTTGCTGTTTGAATCTACAAGGCTTTTGTGGTGGCTTGGTTATTTTGTGCCCAGACAGACTGCAGCAAATAGAAGGATGAATTACATTATCTTTAAAATCCTTTTCAGTACAAACTTTCTGTGATAATCTATGACCTGGGTTTTAACTTTTTATTTATATTAAGCTTCAAATTCTATTTTTTAAGTGATTATAATAGCATAATTATTATAATAGTAAAATATTTTACTGAGATTATTATTCTATTGGATAAAATATTAATTCTCAAATATTAAAAGGCTAGTGAGTTATTCAAACCATAATATACTGTAAAATATGAAAAATTTTTTACATGCAAATATGCAATGATAAGCATAATTATTGTTTGCCATTAGCCTTATGGATATGCTGCTACTCATTAGTAATGTCATGAAAGGGAAGTCTGAGGAAACAGAGATGAATGTGAATCACACACTTCTAAGATTTTCTTACAAAAACCACATGATAGAGCTTACTAAGATAGTAAGCTGAATTAAATAAACTTTCAATTATGTGTCTTGATTAATTTCAAAAGAATACTGATACTAATTTCAAAAGTATACTGATATATTTTTAACCAACTAATGTTAAGAACTTGTATTTGGATAGCATTTTTACCTTCAAAAAGTTCTTTCACTATCTTTATTCTCAGAACCCATATAAAGCTTATGCTGGATATAACTGTGACATTCATTACTCAAGATGAGATAGAATTCCAAGGGAAAGTATGGTGGCACTATACCATTTCCCAAACCTTAGATCACACTGGACCAAACCATCTTCACACTGATACCATGCAGTACTTGCCTGTTATTTCAACAACTACTGAAAACATAACTTCACAAAGATAATCTCAACTAAAGGGCTATAGCCATCAAAAGTGAACTCCCAACTGTGCTAAGAGCCAAGTATATGATGCATGGCATTTTTGGTCGAAAGGTGACGCCAGCTAGCCATTGAGATGATATGATTATGTTAAGATTTGCATTCATATGGATATTGGACTCCTGCTGTTCACCTAGGCCGGCTACGGGACTCCTGGAGAGTTCCCATTGGTTGGGGAAGTACAGTAGGAGGGAGTTCCGGGGGAGGAGCTCTCTCTGCGGTCCGGGAGGACGCCCGCGTGGGTGGAAAAAATCTTCCCGGGTGGTACCGGACATTGGTGGCAGTTTCAAAAAATAAACTTTGTTCCTGCTTGAGTGGCTCGTGATTTTGTGCCCAGCCAGACTGCGGCACAATTGTGTAATGCAAAAATAAATAAATAAATAAATAAATAAATAAATAAATAAATAAATAAAAAGTGAACTCCCAACTAACGCCAAAACTGTGCACTATGTCAAGTGTGACAGACAGATATCACTGCTGCCCATGAAATTTTAATAAATCCTGGATCATCCCTGTGAATTTGCTGTAGTGCTTCAGGGAACCACATGAGGAACAGTTTGGGAATCATGAGGATAGTCTTTGTTTTGGCTCAGGAGAAGTAATATGAGATACAATGAAGTATTATTGATCCTTTGTTCAGAAAGAAACTAACAGGTATTCTAGCCAGGAGAGTAAGTGTTCCTAGACTCTTAAAGTCAATTAGGTGTTTAAAAAATATTAAAGGACCACTTAGCCAAAAGAATTTAGAGGCAATTTAAGAATCAAATGATCCCTGTTAGCCCCAGGCACCAAGAGTTCCAAAAGGGCAACAATACACTAGGGGAAAAAATGACACAAATCGACAAAGATTAACAGCCTAAAAAGGAACTTTGCTTCTCGAATAAACCTTAATATTTGACAAAGATCTTTAGATTTCTCTCTCTCTCTCTCTCTCTCTCTCTCTATATATATATATGTATATATATTATATATCATATATATATATAATATATATACATATATATATATAATATATATAAATTATATAATTTTATATATATAAATTTCTTTTTTGACATAATTCCAATCATAGAATACTGTAAGAATAGTGTAAGAAATGTCTGTATATCTTTTACCCAGTGCTATAAACTGAATACTTGTGTCCCCTTCTCCCACAAATTCTTATGTTGAAATCCTAAATCCCAATAAGATGATATCAGGAGGTAGAGCATTGGGGAGGATGATTAGGCCATGAGGATGGGATCTCATGAAGGTAAGGAGTGTCCTCATAAGACTCTAAAGAGCCCCCTCACCCCTTCCACTACCTGGGAATACGGCAGGAAGACAGATGCACATAAGCCAGGAAGCACTCTTACTAGACACTTCAATCTTGGACTTGCAACCTCAGAAATATAAGTAATACATGTCTACTGTTTATGAGGCATCCAGTCTATGGTACGCTGTTAGGGCAGGAAAACAGATTAAGACACCCAGATGCACCAATAGTTTACAACTTTAGGTAGGTATCTTATCTTTCTCTCTGTACATTCTATGAATAAAGCTGTTACTTCTATGTATATATGTACACACCCACAAAACATTAATGAGTAATTTTTTAATATTTAAGAGCAATTGTGTGCTCCTATACTCTCGAACACTTCAGTGAATTTCCTAAGCAAAAGAACATTCTCTTACATAGTTGCAATGAAATTATCATGATCAGGAAATTGCTTCCACAATATAGGCAAATTTTAAAACCCATTCACATTTGATCCACTGTCTCAATAGTTTCCTTTATAGCTAGCTCTCTCCATTCTCCCTGGTCTAGGTTCAAATCCCAAACCATTATATTTAGTTTTTAAGTCTCCTTAGTATCTCTCAATGTGGAACAGATCCTTGCCTTTTCTTTGTGTTTCTTGATACTTTTGAAAAAAACACAGACCAGTTTGAATTTGTCTGATGTTTTCTCAAGATTAGATTGAGGCCTTTCTTTTGTACTTTTTTATTTCCAACAGCAATACAATCAATTGATGAAGTTAGAATTCCATCATCTCTTCTCTATTTATTACTTGGCATTCCATTGGGAAGAGAAGCTTTCTATTTTCTTCACTGATTCATTCATATGAATATGAACTCAGAGATTCTTATTTTATTCAGCAACACATTATCTATTAGTATCATCATTTAATTTGATGCTCCAGCAGGAACCGCTCAGAGAGAACTCCTGCATCCTTCTGAAACATCCTCATGATTTCCCTTCAGCACTGTTTCCTCTTCTCATATTTTGCTAGCCCTTCAATCAGTGATTTCTAATGCTCAAAGAGGTTCCAGTTTCTTTTAGTGAGAAATGGAATCTAAACTCCACGAGCTGCATGGAAATACGCTCACTGTTCTCCACTTAGAAGCTTCTCTCACTTACATACATGCTGCATACATATTAAGGTGCATAATCTAGATACACATACAAGTGTACATAAACATGTATATGTGATTTTATGCTCATTTCTTCATTTAGATATATATATACATACAGAAACTAAAAACCATGACCTCAATCTGATCACTCCGAATCCACCATCCATCCACCACATGAGTATTCTAGAATTTTTCATTTCCATATTTGTTATCACCTCACCCAACAGTTAAAAAATCTGGCTAACAGCCCTCTTTGGCATGAAGACACTGCACACTGCTGGTCTGTCCTGCTGCTGCTGCTGGAGAGTCCAGTGACTATTTCCAGGTTGGGGCTATTGTGAGTAGAGCTGTGATGAAGTCTTTTGTAAACATAAGTTTCAATTATATTAGGCAAACACAAAGAGTAGAATTCCTGGGTCACAAGGTAAACATAGGTTTACATTTTCTTTGCAAGAAACTGCCAAACTTTTTAATCCATACTTTTTAAGTATAGAGTCATCAGAATGATTTAGAAATTTTATAGCAAAATAAATCATAAATAGGGACCATTTAAGTCACCCAAACATCATAGGCTGAAAAATCTCTACTTCTCCAAGCATGAACAATCATACACACAATTTAAGAGATCTGTGAGCTCTGGAGGCTCCGACAGAAGAGCATGGGAACAGTACAGAGGATGACCCTGGCCCTTTCTAAATGCTTTTAAAAAAGGAGACGATCATCATTATACAAAATACATGTATAAAGATGTGAATTTGGTGTCAACATACCTTATATACAAACAGAGATATGATAAATTGTGCTATAAAGGTGTATTAAGAATTGTAATGCAAAAAGAAAAAAATAAGAGAGCTCATGTATAATGGCATAATTTGGTGTGAAAATACTTTATATACAGAGTTACAAAAAAATCGTGCTGTGAATGGATAATTATGAATGTAATGCATTCCACTATTGTCATGTATATAAGAAATAATTTTTTTTTTTTAAAAAAAGGGCTTTAAAATCCTAAATGGCAAACATAGGATCAGTAGATATTCATCCTAAGCCCATTCCAGCATTACAAAGAGAAAAAGAAAGAGCACCTGACCTCAGCCATTTTACAATGTACCTGAGAGCACTTCCTGTGCTCCACACCATATGGAGGGAGTAGAGCATGTTTAAAAGAAGCACAGTGCAGAGATTCAGAAGAAGTGCCTTAAAGAAAGCTAGAAAAGATGAAGACAATTAGAGGAGAACACAACTAGAGTGAAGACAGAAGAGCAGAAAGCAGAACACTGGACAGGAATGGTCCCATCTTATTCTCAGGATTTCATACCCAAAGTGGTAGGAGCAAGAGTACGGCGCTTTACAAACAAGTGAGCACTGAAAATACGTCAGCTCAATTCAAGGACACAAATAATAAGAAGTAATATTCCTAAAGAATATTAGCATTTTCCAAGGGCTAGGACGAAAAGGCCAGCAAAATAAGAGGGGCTTTTCAAAGAATAACTTAATTTAGGGAAAAGGGAACCATGAAATAAAATGGTTTTAAATCACTGGTTGATAAAGCAAACACCCATGGCAAGTTTAAATGGTTATTAGAAAAATGACTATCAGGGACAGTTGAGGAATGAGAATGTGAAGGATGCCAAAGAGGCAGCCCAAGTCCTTTACCCACAGATGCTTCTCCCCAGCAACATCTGAAGCATTGTTGTATCTATCCGTTACGGCTCCTACTCTGATGGAGTTTAAATCCTTGTTGGGGAAAAACAGATATACAAGAAAACATCAGCTAGTGGCAACATGTATGGCAAAAATAAAGCATCTCTGATACCTTTGTTACCATCTTTAGTCACTGAACTGAAGTCTAGGAGCAACTAGATTTCAGGCATAACCACACTATTACTGGATTTGTATCCCCTTTCACAGAGTGGAGAAATATGCTCAAATCAATGGCCTTTAAACAGCCTTTGATTTAGTGGACCAGGACCAGCCATCTGTTTGGACTGAATACAATTCTTCAGTTGTAATAATTTTCAAAATCTATAATCCGCTATAGATTTGTGGCTGCCAAGAATGATGTGACAGAACAGGTGGTAATTTAAAGTCTTGCAAAAGTGGAATGTGCTTAGTTTCCATTTAAAAACCTTTTGTCATAAAGATTTGATAGTGTTTTCTAGCTTAAATGATTTCTGCCTCCTGCCACAGAGAACAAGATGAGTAAGAAGGCATCTCCTCTATGCACCATCATCATGTTGTTATCATGGAACCCAAAACAAGCTTTGGCCGTGTTTTTAATCTATCGTGGGCTCTGATTTAAGTAAAAACATCACCATCTCTAACAAACATTTTCCAGTAATGAAACTGCACACACAGTTTCCATGTAGCAGAATAGTGTGTTCATTTACTGGGAAGCATTTCCCACCTACCTGGCTTGGGAAGCCATGAGCTCGGCTGAACAATCTGAGGTTCCTAAGGTTTGCAATTAGTAACTAGCAGCCAAGCCTCTGAAACAAAGTTCAGGCTCAAGCAAGCAATCCAGAATTGGTGATGGGAATTTTTATTTCAGATTGTCACAAAACACAAGTTCAAGTACCTAAATATCTTTCAAGCTATATAATAAGAAGAGTGTGGACTCTACTTGAAGGCATCCTGTGGTGTCTTCCTCAGTAAGGTCGATGACATCTTCCATCTGGGTGGGAAATGCTTGCTGGGCTCTTTGATTTTCAAAATTCAAAATGTCAGAATTTCCCTTTGCCTGACTGGAGCATTACATCTATTGCCTGTTTCTCTGGCTTCTAAGCCTTACAGATCTGTTGATAATCCACATGAGTGGATACCTGCTTGCCCTCTGGGTACTTGTTCAAGTGTTATCTTGAACTCTCCAAAGCCCATTTCATGGCCAGAGCCTGACTTAAAGAATTTTACCTGTAGGTTTAGGGTGATTTAAAAGGAAAAGCTCAAACTATGGAACCAACCAAGGAGCCCTCCAACAGATGAATGGATAAATAAATTGTGGTATGTTCTATATGATGAAATATTACTCAGCCTTAAAGGAAAAAATGAAATTATGGCATTTGCCAGTAAATGGATGGTACTGGATAATATTGTGCTAAGTGAAATAAGCCAATCCAAAAGAACCAAGGGCCAAACATTTTCTCTGATATGGGGGTGCTAATTCACAATAAGGCGGGGGGAGAGGTACTTTGGATTAGACGGAGGGGGGGAGGGGAGGAGGTATGGGGGTAGGAATGATAGCAGAATGAATAGGACATTATTATCCTATGTGCATGTTTGACTACATGACTAGTGTGATCCTACATCAAGTGCAACCAGAAGAATGAGAAGTTATAGCCATTTATGTATGGTGTGTCAAAATGCATTCTAATGTCATGTATAATTAATTAGAACAAATTTTAAAAGTTTTTAAATTTAAAAAAAATACAAATAAAAGGAGAAGCCCTCTCGGTGTTGCCCACAAGTCCCCACTCCCACCTGGTCTCACTCAGCCAGTCCTCAGCTAGAAGGAGGGCACTCCAGCTGATTCTAGTAGCTGCCTCCTTCCCTTCACAATGAACCACATTTTAACACTATGCCTTTGAAACTGACAGAAGTTGCTATCAAAACAGCTACATTAATTTAGATTTGGGCTTTTATGAAAATCAATATTAATAAAAACTGCCCTGAAAAAGACTGATCAGGATCCTTCCCTTAGACAATATGTGAATCTACTTATTTCAGCTTATGCCTCACCTGAATGGAAAATAAAATTCAAATTTTCTCCTCATTGGTAGAAAAATACTGACTCTTACAAGGTTTTTTTTCCCCCTTATTATATTCAACTGTTTTATTTGTTTGGCTATAACTCATCTTTCTGATAAGCATTTAGAAGACCCCCTTTTACATGGCATAGTAAGAAAAGAAACAGAAAAACAGAAACAGGTCATTAGGGAGGCAGGAAAGGCAGAGCCACATATGTGGGAGGCTCCAGAGGCCCTCTGGGAACTCCTGCGCATTGCGGCTGCCCTGCTCTCTGTCCTGCATCACCTCCTGCATCACCTCCTGCATCACTGCATTTGCTCTCTCTACTGGTTCATTTCCACAAATACACAAACATACTGTCATTTACTCTATTTTTTAAAAGAAAAATGCTCAAAACAAAATAACTGTCTTACTATCCTTCTATCTAGTTACCAGTCCATTTTTCTCCTACTCCCTTTCAAGAGGCAAAACTCCATAAAACCGTCTATACTTGCTGCCTACAAAGTCTCATTATTTTTAAAAATAATTCTAACCACTCCAGTGAAACAGAAGTATATAGAAGCATTAAAGAAGTCACTACACACCCCACCCATGGCAACTCTCAAAGTCACCACCCTTGAGTACCAGCAGGAAGTAAGCTGACTATTGTCTTCAATTTGAAGAGATTTCTTCACACCTTCAAGGCACAGTGCCCCTGAGTTCTCCTTCTGCCTCCTGGAGACTCCTTTTCAGTCTCCTTTGGAAATTCTTTCTATATCTCAGGCTTCTGAATGTCACATCCCAGGGCTGGTCCACATTCCCAACTGGCCTCACCCTGGCTCAGGAGGCTCTTAAGTTACCCATCTTACTATGAGTCTCAAAGTTAATGATTCTAATCCAGGCCATTTACCCAAACTCCAGGCTCATGTCTAACTTAGTACTTAAAATCTCCATATAGAAATCAATTACGCATCTCCAACTTAGCACCTACAAAACCGAGCACTTGCAGTGACTCCTCACATGCAGGCTCCCTGCCCCTCCTGCATGTTCCCCCTCTGGATATGGCAACCACCCGTCCATTGACTCAAGCAGAACCCAACTGCAGCCTTTCTTCTCTCTGTTCTTACATCACACATCTGAGTTAGTCAGCAATTTGCTCTCTGTAATTGAACTAGACTTCTCCTTGTCAATCACCATTGGCAATGAAAAGTTATTCTTTTAAAGCACTATTGAATTCCTTTACCTAGGATTTCTGTACTTATGTCTGCACTAATAAAAATGATTAACAGCCTTTTAATTTGTTTCATTCGTTGTTTCATCATCCCATATGTGGAACACCTATAAAAACTTAAAACTGAGCAACAAACATACCACTTGTAGTAACTTTGAAATATTTATCATGTTCACAAAATCGAAAACTTGGGACTCAGGTGTGTAATTTTTTTTCCCCCACAGTACTCTAGTTTTTCTATCAGGAGTAATCTTCTCTGGGATGACTTCATTACCTAGTTTTTGAAATATAGACTTTATGCAATGTAGGAATGTCCGAGATTTTAGGTGGTTTTCTCTAATTTTTAAAAAGTTTTTCCATTGGTTAACAGTGTATTGAGGTTTCCTAATTATTCTTCAATTAACTTTGATAATTTATAATTTCCTCAACTAACCATGTCATCTAAACTTTCTAATATACGAGGCTATAGTACTACCTATTAAATAACTAATAATCTCCTTATCATCTACATTTATATTCCCTTTTTCATTCCAAATGATTGTATATTTTTACTTCTTATAAAAAAGTAAAACTAGTCTATTTTATTGATCTACTTAGGTAACTACATTAGCCTTACTAATCACCTCTATATTTTAAATTTTGGTCTAGGAATTTCTTTCATATTTTATTAATATGTCCCTTTGCTTTTAAAACATTTCCTTTTAGTTTGTAAAATTAATACAGGCAACCTAGAGAATAGGAAAAAATATTTTCAAACTGCATGTCTGACAAGGGGTTACATAAGGAACTCATGTTCCTTATACCTAATATTTTGTTTGAACATGTTCCCAATACATAAGGAATTAAAAAAAAAACAACTCAATAACAAAAACTCTTGATTCAAAAATGGGCAACAGACATTTCTCAAGACACACAATGACTAAAGGGATAAAAAAATGTTCAACATCACTAATCAAGTAAATGTGAATCAAAACCACAATGAAATATTATCACAGTCCAATGAGAATAGTTATCATAAAAGACAAACAATAAGCACTGGTGAGGATGTGGAATAAAGGGAGCAGTTGCACACTATTGGTGAAAATGTAAATTAGTATAGCCGCTATGGAAATCAGAATGGCGGCTCCTCAGAAAACTAACAAGAGAACTACATAGGATTCAGGATTCCATTTCTGGGTATACAGCCAAAGGAAATGAAGTCAGCATGTTGAAGAGACACCTGCACTCCATGTTTACTGCAGCACTATTCAAAACAGCCAAGTAATGAAAAAACCTAAATGTTCATCAATGATGAATGCACAAAGAAAAGGTGGTCTGCATACACAGTTGAATACTATTCAACCATTAAAGGAATTAAATCCTATTTGCAAAGACACTAGATGAAACTAAAGATCACTGTGTTAAGTGAGATGTGCTAGGCACAAAAAGATAAGTTATTCAGGGTCAGAAGATATAACAGCAATATGAGAAAGTGAAAAATTGTGACACAGAAACCCAGTGGGATATTTTTAATCATTAAAGACAATATGAAGACTGCATAAGGTGATTAAAATGTTTACGGCATTATGTAAATTATAAAGAAAATCAAATGAAAATAGCATACGTATTGTAATTACTACTATGTAAATACATATTGTGCAAAAGAGGCCAGAAGAAATATTCACAACTGACTTTACTGACTTTTTAAAATACTTCAAAGACACAGTTTTGATTTTTTTAAAAAAATGCAAGTACGAATGACTCTAACTGAATGAGAGCAGCTCCAGACAAAGTGGACAACTTGGGTCAAAGCACAGGTGGTGGAAGGGGCCTCCCTAGGTGAGTCAGAGTGTGACACTTAACCTCAGGTGCAGAAGTAAGCAGACAGCTGAGCGGGCAGACTGGTGTGCAGCCCAACACGACAAGGGGCTCCTGTCGGCTGAGCTCAGGCTTCACGAACGCACAGAGGAAGATGTGACCTAAGTCATGGAGGCAGGGCCTGGGCTGGGGCATCTGTGAAGAAAAGAAGTCGAGACCACCTTCCTGTGAAGAAATCTCATCAAGCCTGTGTTACCAAGCAAGGACCAGCCCCATTAGCAAAGAAAGCGCATATTTGACAGACAAAACAAAATGAAAAGGACAAGGACCGCCACTGAAGAGGTGACAGGGTTCAGAATCACGTACTGGCAGTGTCTCACCCACACAGTCTTTCAGTGGCTTAATGACTTTTTCAAGGCACAGGTATTCTTTGCTTTGAAGTCTTTCATTCATTCAAATTAGTAACACAATGTTGCTTTCCAAACAGATTCATACAGAAACTCCATAAATTCTAAATTTCATCGTCAATGACTGATTAGACATGGTGCATAATTATGATCACAGCTAATCAGAAGTTGCTGAAGCTTCATTTGAAGTTGTATGAGGGAGTTGATTATATCAATCCTCTCATTTGGGGAATGACAGAGTTCACTCTTGCATTGGATTGAAAGAGCTGAAGCAACAAAGCCTCAGGATCCCCCCTGGGCCTTGCAGTTGCAAGGTTCATAGGCTGCATTCTGAGAATGGATGTCAAGTAAGGAAGCTCCGTCCAACTCCTCAGGGTCCAATACTCTGTTAAAATGGTTGAACAAAAATGGTTGATTTTCCAAGTAATGAGTCTACCGATCAAACAAGTACATAAAAAAGGATTTGTACAGCAAGGAGAAAAATGTGTGAAAGTACAGAAATACACCACAAAGAAGCAAAATTCAATGTCATAGAAACTTTTTTCCTTCTTTGTAAAGCAGAGTATTGCTCTTACAGTTGGAATTTACAGTAAACACATTTTGAAAGTTAAAGAAGAAACCTAATTCAACTTCTCATTAGGCTGAATGAGGTCCCAACTCCACTGTCAGTGTCTGTAAGTATTTGGGCACCCTTCTTAGATTTAAACTTTTGAGTAACATCGTCATTACAAAGCAATGACTTCAAATAAACTAGAATCTATAAAGGAAACTTTTAAATACACTTCTGACATTGAGATGAACAAAGAAAAAGCAAGATAGAGAAAGAGAGTCAGCAAGGGTATGAATGTTTTGAGCTGACACATCTTGGTGCTTCCCTTGTATCACAAAGGTCAGTGTCACCAGGGCCTCATCCCTCGCTGCTCCTTGTGTGCACCCATCTGACTGCCCTGGCACCCCTCTCTCTCCCTGCTGAAAACCCTCCTGCTGTGTTGGGAATTCCTGCCACCAGCAAATCCCCCCTCATCTCAAATATGAAAGGCAGGAGCAATTTGTTTCCTTCTTGCCCTAAACTGGACCCTTCCTCCCTCCTGGGAACACTTCTTCCCGTGACAGAAATGATTACCACATAGTGTGAAGTTGATCTGTAGGTGTGTGGTTGTGAGTAGCAAATAGCTAATTCTTAGGTACAGTAAACAGATATGTTATTACCACACAGAAAAAAAAAGGCTGGCTACCTCCCGGAAAAGCAATTATTTCATATTTGTCAATCTATGACCTTCTCCTCCCTCAATTCACTATATAACCATAGAAAAGTAAATACAAGAAGAAAATAGGATGACACCAGGTGACTATATCTGCCACATGCCCTAAGTTTCAAGACACCTTTGCTGTATGGTACACCAACAAAACCCAAGTGAAAAGGGCTTACCAAAAGCTTAGTTAAAATTCCCCTTCCTCAAAAAAAAAAAAAAAAAAAAAGATGCTGTCTATTAAAGTAAGTAACTAATATTTGAGGAAAAGCAGGGACAAAGGAATGCAGTTTCATGTCGTAGGAGCGGGACGTGAGTTTAGGCTGGGTCCACAACACAAACACACTGAGCGGAAACCCAGAGAAGCCTCATGAGTCACCCAGAGAACTGAGCATCCCGCTAACCTGGCACACAAAACACTAAATGAAATGGACACAGTCACTCTGTCTAGGCCAAGTTAAAATGAAGACAAGATAATGAACTCTGGATTCCAGTAGAGCAGTTTGTTTCAGTCCACCCAGAGAAAAATCAAAGTGATAACTCCCTTCTGGGAATGTCCACATCTCGAGTTCCCACGGGACTCCTTTATCAGTCACTCTAAAATAAAGTGGTGCCACTGAACCGCATTATCTAGCCCTCCAACAGTGTCTGACAGGACACTGACACGAACAGTCAAAACAGATGAGGAAAACGTACAGTGGCAGACCTAATGTCATTCAGGGACAAACACTAAACACATATCAACAAATGCCTCCTCTGACATATATAACTACATTGAAAAAGATTAAAGTGTACCCAAACTACCTGAGATGGGAGTGTTACACCAGTGTACACAAGGTAAAGGCTAGTGGGGACGACATGGGAGGAAGGAGATATGCAAGATGAACTCTGGGAAAGCATTTGCTGTGAACTCTCTCAAGAAAATTCAAGTGGAATGAACACTATGAGATTGTCAACGCAATCCTAAGACAGGCTGAAATGAAGAGAATCACCCAAACACATATGTGATTTTAATTAAAAGTGCCATTATGAATTTAAGTGAAATTAGAAACAGAAACAAGGGAATTATGCTGAAGTTCAAGTCAACGACACAGAATAAATGTGAGTGTTTCTAGAATAAGTACTTAAAGAACAGAAGAAAAGGAGAGACAGGTACTTGGTGATCTTGAAGAGAATGAAACAAATGGGGAGAATCAAGGCACCAGGAAATGAAGGTAAGAAGACTGTGAACTAAAGAACGTCTTTTACCATGGTGGAGAAAGCTCCTGGATACTTGGCTAAGTTAATAAAAGTTAAAATATTTACATATATTATAAGAGCAAGTGATAGTTTTTATAAGTATTTAGAAATGAAAAAAAAAAAACCATTTTACTAAGAAAAGTGAGAATGGGCTCAGATTTCTCCCTCACAACTATGGACATGAGCGTGTCAAGAGAACACCCGCAGCAGCCTTTGGAACACAGACCAGCTGCCACCTGTCTTCCTCAAGCAACTCGGCACCCAGATTGTCTTTCGTGTTGGTGTTCTCTCCCCTTCTTGTCAGGAATCCTTCTTACTTCTAAACTGGAACTGCTTTATCACCACAGCAGTGAGAGTCACTCACAGCGACAGGAAGGATTCAGAGTGCAGCTTCCATGAGAACAAGGGAGGCACAGAGAGGGGGCTGATCCTGGGCTCTGCAGTCTCCCCAGCCTGCCACCCAGGACCTGGCCACTTGCCCCAGGTCTCTCCTCAGGAGAGCTCCCCAGGCCACACACCGCCACACACCCAGCCCAGCACCACCCTGGCGGCCTGCCCCTGTCTATCCCCACAGGCACGCGCTCTTCATGTGTGATCTCTGACTCAATCCCCACCCAAGGCAAATGCCACAAGGACAGGAATTCCTTCTGTCTAGTTTCTTGATGTTTTCCAAGAGCCTAGAAAAGCAGGGGCGGAATTAGTATTTGTTGACATATGATTAGAAAAATATATGAGACTGGTCAAAATATGCTGGTTTCAAGAAAGCATTCAACATAATCTCACATTATTAACCATCAGCACTGGCCTAAGATAATTTTTTTTAAAGGGCATAGAAAAACAACTAGCAAAAACTACTAAAAAGCGTGGCTTAAAATAACACAGAAATGTGTGATCTGTTAGACAACATAAATGAAACTGAGACTCTCAGCAGGGTGTACAGTCCTGCCATCAGGATTCCAACACAAAGCACACCCATGCGGGCGCCTTCTGGTCCCACCTACCTCACTGGTTCTCCTCCTCTGTCTGCTGGCTCCTGCACATCTCCCACCACCCACTGCAGTGACCAGAGCTTAGTGCTCAGATCTCCACTCTTTCCTCCGCAGACAAGCCCCCTAGACAAGGTCGTTTAGTCTCACATCTATGTGCTCCACATGACCCCACTAGGGAACTTTCCTGCACATGATCACATACTCACTCGTTTTCTAAATATTTTAACTGCACACCTGATAAGCCAAAGTCTATATGTTCAAAGTCAACTTGCTGATCTCTCCACCTCCTTCAACTCCACTCCTCCATCACCTTTCCCATTGGCAGTGGAAGGAATCAGTCCACCAAAAGTCTGGGAGTCTGCTTCCTCTCCTCCCACCCCAAACACCACCCTGGAGCAAGTCCATCAGCTGCTCCTTCCTCACATGCCAACCTCTGCTCACGTGCCACCTTCACACCCTCGTCTTGGACACCCCCCTCCACGCCTGCACTCCTGGTATCCTGCCAGGGCTATTTCGGCCCTGCCTCCTGTGTGCTCCCAAGTCAGCAGCTTAGAATTCTCTTCACCTGTAAGTCAGGTCACTGCTCTTCTCTATACAATCTCCCTGATGACTTCCAACTGTTCCCAAAATTAAATCCAAAGGCTACAGAGTGAATGTAAAACCTGAAAGACTCTTTCACTCTAACTTCTTCTCCTACTCACTTTCCTATACTCACTCGGCATCAGTCCCTGGCCACCTCAGGGCCTTTGCAAGTGCTGCCTCCTGCTGGCTGATGTTCTTATTCCCTTCAGATGCCTGCTCAAATGTCAACCCATTAACATTTCCTGACCATTGCCTATCCACCATAACTGGCTATCTCCCTATTCTTCTTCATTCTTCTATGTGCTTATCATATTATTTATCAATGGCTGATAAATGTATTTCAAAAACTGTTTTTCAACTATCTCCACCAGCTCCTTCTAGAATATAAGAACCAGAAAACTATTTTGCTCACGATGTATTCCCAGCACCCTAGAACAATGAAAGACAGGTAAGCAGGCAGGTGGGAAGACAAAGGGAGAGGAAAAAAACAGGAGAAGAGTAACAGAAGACACAGGTCTGACTTGGTTTCACAAAAAGGAAAAAAAAAGTAGTTTACTGAAAGGTCAATTACAGAAATGCCCTATGGTTCTTAGAAAAGCTAATCTCCCTTACAGCTGTGCCCACAGTGCACCCTCCAGACCTCCCTTACAACTGTGCCCACAGTGCACCCTCCAGACCTCCCTTACAACTGTACCCACAGTGCACCCCTCCAGACCTCCCTTACAACTGTACCCACAGTGCACCCTCCAGACCTCCCTTACAACTGTGCCCACAGTGCACCCTCCAGACCTCCCTTACAACTGTGCCCACAGTGCACCCTCCAGACCTCCCTCACAACTGTGCCCACAGTGCACCCTCCAGACCTCCCTTACAACTGAGCCCACAGTGCACCCTCCAGACCTCCCTTACAACTGTACCCACAGTGTACCCCTTCCAAACCAAGACAGGTATCTTTCCCCCTCACCTTGTTGGGCTCAAACCACAATTGGTCTGTAGTATTATGTAATAGCTGCCATATTTTAAAAATATATTAACAATATGTTTGTCAAAAGAATGTCAGCCCAGATCCTAAAGAAGTATACAGGAAGAAAAGAAATCTAAAAGGATTTACCGGAGTAGAAAGAACACATTGCCTGTATTCTAAGAGCTCATACACACAGTAGGTTGCACGCAAGCCTTTGTAAGACTCCATGAAAGCACAACCAACTCTAGGGATGGCCAGTAAGGGGAGGCTGTTGGCTCCCAGGGAGAAGGAACTGCACAGGAACTGGAGCTGCCCAGGAGGGGATGGCGGGCCTTGGGCCTGGGACCTCCTTCTAGAGGGGCTTTTTGACAGTGGATGCGTTTAAACAGAAGCCCAGTGGCCAGTCAACACGTCAAAAGGTGGCCCTCAGTATTTCTAATTCCCAGTCTGAATCTGTGGCACACTATTCTAAAATGAAACCCGGAGTATTAGTGAAATAAGCATTGATTAAGAAGTGGGGCCTATTCATGAGGGAATACAAAAACTTCAGAGATCTGAGGCTTTTCTAGGATATCAGTTCAAACACGGAGCAATTCTCAGAGATGGGCTTTCTTTAAATTTGGCACAAGAGAATTTTAGAAAATAAGAGCAAAGAACATCACTATGTATAGTTCCACCCCGTTGCTTCTGATGGCCTGAAGACACCATGCGGCACTGTGACGCCCAGTGAGGACAGAATCGCTCCACATCACTGGGAAGCAAGCCCAGCAGAGCACGTCCAAGATACAAGCTCCCGTTGTGTCACCACCCCACAACACAACAGGGCACCACAGCAAAGCCAGTCCTAGTCCTGTGGCTAGAAACCTGGGCTGCCGGAGGCCAAGGGACATGGTTTCACTAAACAGCTGAACAGAGAAAATTCACTGACACAAGAAAGGTGTCCGAGGTGCGATTCTAATCTCTGTTATCAATACAGCAGCACAGAAGGAAAACACTCAGATGGGAAGCGCCTATTTTGAGCACTCCTTCTCCAACTTCCCTCAAAAATAACAACAAAGTCTAAAATCTCAAGGTTGTAAAGAGTTAACTGAGTTTAGTCATTCCCTACACATGAAACTGAGTCTGTTTTTTAAAAGATTATTGATGAATAAACTGCGGTTTTCTTCCTACTAACCCTTGGTTTATAGAAAGCTTGGTACAGCTTCAAAAATGTGATATAGCAACTTTGCCAGTTTCAAGAACCCAGGATTGTATAACCCTGGTCAATTTCACCTGTCCCAATCCCCGTTTATCCTCAGACATCAGTTTATAATGTTATTTTGTTGCTCCTAGCAAAAGCCAAGATCCTGGGCTGCCCTTTTCACCTCTCCGCACATCTTGGGGCACACAGACTCACCAACTCTCCCACACAGAGCTCTAGAGAAGTGAAATTAGAAGGTGCCAGCACCTGAGAGAGTGCTGGGATACAGGGAAGCCCATCAGTCTGTCAGGCTGCTATGGACAGAGGAAGTCCTGTTGGCCGCCAGCCCCCCAGCCCCTCATCATTTTAGAATTTTTTCCTTCGTACAATCAAAAATAAAGAAGTAAGGGCTGAGGCTGTGGCTCAGTGGTAGCACACTCGCCTGGCATGTGTGAGGCACTAGGTTTGATTCTCGGCACCACTTAGAAATACATAAAATAAAGATTTATCAACAACTAAAAAATATATAATTAAAAAATAAAGAAAATAAATAAATAATCTCCATATGTGATTCTGTTGTAATTAAATTTATATCTTACAGAAAACAGTTATTTCTTACATTAGGTTGCATCTGATATAATTGAAACTGATTATTTTCAATATTTAATCCAAATTTAGAAGACTTTTTTCTTATGAAATAACTAATAACTTTACACTCTTAAATCCAGATGCTGAATGCTTTCAACCCTCATACCCTCTTGAGTTTTCAAGTTTGCTAAATCTCAAAAGTCGACATTAAGTATTTCTCTGGGACATGAAAATGGTGCTTTTAGTATTTCTGGAAGTGTCGTAGAAATCCAACTCTTTTTATAGTATTTCCACTTCTAAATATTGGCCAGTGATTCAGAAAACCCCATAAGCACATGCCAGCCATGCTAAATGCATCTGTCAGAGGTCCTCAACCTTGCAGCCTCCAAGTTGCAACCTTACTCAGCTAATGATTTCGTGTGAATGAGAGATGTTTTGAGAGGGCACTCAGCTTTTGCCACAATTTTTCTGACACCTTAACATGTTAGAATACTGAGAAAATGTACAGAGACATTCTTATTTCCTGTAACAGTAGTAGAAATGATATTTACATTACTTACCCTGCTGACTTCTTTAGGAGCTGATTCATCTGAGGGATGAAAGAGAAAACACAATTAGAAACTCTGAGAAGTTTCTGAAATTCAGAACATGTCATTTACTCTCAACAAATTCAAGGCTCTTTTGCAATGCTTCCTCTTAGAAAATCTTATAACTTTATTTTTTAAAAACTATAAAGGTTAAACATAACAAATCTAAGCAAACACTAATTACAGAGGAAAAACAAAATACCATCACCACAGCAGGGCATTTCCAGATTACCTTTTCAAGATTTCAAAGTACCTGAAAATATGGCCACACTGAGGCATATTAAGCAATACATTATCTAGATGGGGTTCAACACTTGCACTGTTTTACATGATACAACCCCAGTGAATACAACACTTGTGCTGTGAGGACTCAACACAGCAGACTTGGAATTGTCTCAGCTCTCCTGCTGAAATAAGGCCTGTAACTGCAGGCATTCTGGCCCAGCAAGAACCACACTTGCTAACGGTGCTCTCGGCACCATGGGCCCCAGCAGCTGAGCTGCGCACACCAGCTCCACAGCACTGTTGACTGCCAAGTGAGACTGATGGCTTGTACCTGGCCCAGATGAGACCGCTATCCCCTTCAAGGGCTCTTCTCTTGGAGCTGCTACAGGAAAAAAGGATGCTTATATGATCAACAGGGTGTGAGAAACATGCTGGCAGAGATTCCCTTTCCATCTACGGGTTCTGAATGTCTTGTGACCCAGAGAGCATTTGTATGACACTAACAGAGAGGGAATGCTACTGGAGTTCAACCTGGCCTCCCCAGACTCTTTGTTCCTTGCCAGACGGCAGCCTTAACATGATGGCGTGCTGCACTGTGTCATTATCCTGCAACAGACTACAGGTTCATGGGCACTGTGTCTTCCTTAGCAGTCAACCCCAGTCTAGCTGCTAGCGTAACTGCACTGACACATCCTGTGTCACCACAAAGCATGCGTGGGTAAAACATGCCCCACATCTCTGGTTCAGGAATTCAGACAAGGTTATTATTCTCTTTCCTTCTTCATGTCCATGTTAACTGGCCACTGATTCCTGATGTTTGTTTGCTCTTTAATCCTTCAATTCTTCTCAAGTTCACTACTTACTACCCATTCCTACCGATGACAATCTAGTTCCAAATCACATCATCTGTCAACTAGTAGGTTCCAAGCTGGTCCCTGAGCCCAGTATCTGCCCTAGTAATCATGTCTATGCTAGAAAGCACATGCACAGACACACAGACACACACACACACACACACACACACACACACACACACTGTTGGTGAAAGCTCTGACCTGCAGTCACTGGCTATGCCGACTAGAGGAAGGTGCCTTAAAGTGAAACACTGTCCTAACAATATGAACCTTTACAGAACAAGTTTGCCTTTGTTGTCCTTCAAAGAGTATATTCAGAGTGAAAAGCAATAGCACTGCCTCCTCCTGCCAGTCCACACAGCCTGCATGGGGACCCTGGGGCTAAAGCCAGGACTTCCATGCTGCCTTCCTCCCCTGCAGATTCCACCTGCACCTTGAATGGACAGCTGGAAGCAGAAACAGCACTTCACACAGTCCAGCAAGGAAGCCCGCTTTGAAATGAAAGGGTACAGAACCATGGAAAAGAAGGAAATTCCACTGACATAAGATTTGGAACCACTCACTGGCAACCAAAAGGCTCACGACAGAGGACACTGATTCCCAGGCTGCCCAGGGACTCCACAAACACTGTTTCATTCAGCAAGTGAGTACCAAGGAAACGTATGCACCAGTCACTTATCTCTGCTCCCAGCAGCTTGCATTCCAGGGAGATGAATAAGCAAGGAAATTATGTTTTAGGAAAACCTTATCTATGCTTGTTAAAGACAAATTCATTTTTTTAAACATATAAAGAATCCACAATCAAAACATCATTTTAATAATTTCTAAAAGCCTTAGCAAGAATAGTTCATGGAAAAAAAAAATAAAAAACATTCCCCAAAGGGATTTCACAGTAAGTACTAAAAACTTTTTAGGTAAATACTTACTGGTATACCTTTCATGGTAACTACTCAATGTTAAGTATTTTATAATTCCTTGTAATTGTGTGTATATTCATTACTTTTTGTGATCACATTTGCTGATTTTTCCTTTGATACAAAATGGGATTTTACTAAAAATCCACCTTAATTACAAAGCTTAAAGAAATTCAGATTACACTAATACTATTATGCTCACATAGCCACCAATTTGGTCAAAGGTCTGTGGCCACTTGTCATATTCTTCACTGTGTGCTTGGCTTTGAGGCAAACTTCATTAGGGCTGGGGATCAGAATCCACTAACTAATACACTTTAGAATCAGTAAGGAATTACTGAATTTTCTTACTATATGATCTATAAAAATCGCAGTCAAAAGTAAATACCCCTTAAGAAAAATAAACTATGAAAGAAAAAAATCAGAGTAACCTAAATAAGTTTAACAAATTATTATAGAAGATACAAATAAGATCTACTTAAAATCAAGCATTAAAGAGTTGAAAAAGATTCTTATTCTTACAATATACAAATATTTTTCTTGCTATTTTCTAGCATATTCCTTATAAAAGGCTCTGAAAAGACTTAAAATAAAAATATAGATACATAATCCAAAAATGCAGTGGCTAAAAATGATGGCAAATGTTTATATTTATTTACATGAAAAGCTGTCCATAATTCAGTCACTTTAGAGGGGAGGGCAATACGGTACTATTGTAGAAGCTTACCTTGGCTTGCTGTATACATTTTTATAAAGTTTTATTTGTATACACACAAATGGATTGCAATTAAAAATTTTTTCTACAGTATTTCATGTCTTTTCACAAGTCTGAAGTGAAAAAAAAATGCAACCATAGACTTCATACATAAACATAAATATGCATCTTTACTAGTATCTTTTTCCTCTACAGATTCCCAAATTTTTATAATCACAATAAACTGCAATGTGAATAGTGAGTCTTTTCCCTAATAGATGGATTCCAAAATACAACCTTGTGCATGAGGACAAAAAAATCAGCGTTCAGTGCACATGACCAGGTGGAGGTGCCAAAGATGCACAGCCCTTCCAAAAAAACCCCCACAGAATTCTTACATCTGCCTGTGGCATCTCTCTGTGTTGGCCCCAAGATGTTCCCGTGCTGCTGGGACTGTGTGAGCCTGCCAACACCCACTCCTGCTCTGGTGCTACTTGCTGCAGTACCCACCCCAGGCAGGGGTGGCCTGCAGCCAGTCAGTGGGAGAATGACCACTGGTGGCACTCCCTGGTTACCCAGTCAGGATCTGGAGCAGAGACCCTGCACTCTGACAGGTTCAAGGATGTTCTGGAATCCCCTGAACAGAGAAAATGCACATCACTGTCACATTTATCATGAGGAAAAATAAAAGCCATCTTATTAAGGCTAAGCAGAAAAAAATAAGCAGACGATTAGCATAGAAAAAAGAAAGTCAATAGTGATAAGGGAACCAAAATATCATGTCTGAAAACATATAACATAAGAGTTAAAGATAATATACTTTCTGGAAACCAAAGGCAGAAAATTATGGCTGAGGTGTTTTTGATTGCTTAATATAAAAAACAAATGAGTGCCCTGTAGGAGGCATTCATTTCCTTGCTGTGAACTCTGTGAGAACCTGACCTAGAGGTTCTCACAGGATGGACACTGCATTTGTCCTTCACTCTACCCATACAACACTATTTCAAAACATAATCTTAAAAAAAAAAAGCTAATCAGGAAAAGCTGCAATCTAATATTAAAAACTCTGCACCTCAAGTTCTATGAAAATCATGTTACTATTAGATGTAAAACAAAGAATTTAAGAAAAGGTATGCCAGGCATGGTGGCACACACCTGAGATCCCAGTGACTAAGGAGGTGAGGATTAGAAGGATCCTGAGTTCAAACCCAGCTCAGCAACTGACAGAGAACCTGTGCAACTCAGTGAGACCCTGTCTGAAACAAAATATAATAAAAGGGCCAGGGATGTGGCTCTGGCTCGGGGTTAAGCACTCCTGGGTTCAATCCCTGGTACAAAAAAAAAAAAAAAAAGGATTATTAAACTTCTTTAATAATCATTTAGAAAAAAGAGGGAAATGACCATTTCATGCCTTTGTGATAAATTAAGATTGAAAACTACATTTTTCCATTCCAAATTGTGATATTCATATGACCTAACTGAAGGTTACAAAGTCTCCCATAGATAGGTTGACTCTCTGCTCTGCTCTCAGAAAATACCAAGGAGTAACATGTGGGAAGTACTATGTATCCAAGGCAGCTCCCTGTCTGTGGTCACTGGAAAGATTCATTCACTGCACTGCTGTCCTTCAAGACTATTCAACTCACTTTGCCTTCCACACTTCATAGACAGTATCTAACATTCCTAATTACCCGCCAGGGCATCTACAACACACAAGACACACACACTTCCACAAGCCTGGCCTCGGTAGGGCTCCATACTGGTTTTGCTCCCTATTAACTCAAACCTTCCTACCTTCAAACAGTATTTACCAACCATATAGGTGCCACACATGATTCTTAGTGCTTTCAATCAGTATCTCAGAGATCAAAAAGACAAAAATAAAACAAAACCTTGTCTTTGCAGCTTCATTCTAAAGGTAGGGGACAATAAGTCTGATAAGGCTCAGAATTAACATAGCAAGTTGAAAGTGCTTTCAGGTGCAGAGGGCAGGGCCAGGGGCTGCCCAGGTGGTGGGGAAGGGAGAGGCAGGGTGTGCAAGCGGCAGTCTTCCAAGGCTGGTACACTGAGGAAACACTGAAGTCCCTGCTGCGGAACTGGACTGCAGCTCTGAATGTAAGTCTTCCGAGACCAGCGAGGCCTCTTGTCCATCCTCTCACACAACAGACAACTAACCTTTCTCAACATTTATACATTCCTTCCCTGTTAGGAAAGTAGGATACTTTAGAAAATAAATGATTTAGAGCTGGAGTCGGGGCAAATCTCTTCTCAAACATCAGCTTTACTTACCCACCAAAATTGGCTTTCTTGACCTTTCCAAACTTGTTTTTCTCATAGTTATAAAGTGAAATGAGTTAAGATGATGTTCCAATAAAATGAGATTAATGCATCGTTCTTGCACAAAGTAGGCTCTCTCAATAAACTGCAGCTTTGCTACCCCCCCCAAACCAATCCTTAAGTATACATTGTCTTCCACTGTTAACGAGATACATGTGAGTGACTTAACTTCTTAGCTCAACATAAAGTTCAAGAAGATTTACATAAATTCTTGGCACACGAGTTTCTGCACCCAGCAGTTTCCCTGGTTTTGAAATTTCGGCATTTTACCTCTGTCGTTTCTTATTGTGTACTAAATAACATAAGAATTTCCCATCATACAGGAGTCCCACCTACCTGAGCTGCTGCATGCTGCTCAAAGTCAACACAGCAAGCTGTGTGCCCATAAACACAGAGTCAGGTGGCATCCTCTGGCCCCACTTCTCACCATCCCTAACGTAATTGGGGTTGGGCCACCCCCATAATTCTTATGGCCTCAAACATAATGAACAATGTGTTAGTTTATTACTTCATTGCCTGTCTCCCCCTCACCCACACATGAGGAAACTTCAAGGAGAGCAAAAGTGTTTTCATGTGCAAAATTCTGTATCATTGGTGCCTAGAATTATGAAATACAGTGCAGGACACTGGATAAGTGTATGCAGAATGAACAATTGCACATATGACAACTACCTGATCCCCAGCTATGGTAGGTGATTTTATCCATGAGCATGATTAGGGTGATTATGAATATTTATTCAATGAATACTAAGTTTGTATCCTTCCTAAGTGAACTGAATTATTTTCATTCTAAAATTTTATATCAACCAGAGTACCATAAATATAGAATAAAACGTTTGCTCACAGAAGTGAAGCCATATCATATCATATCGAATAGAAAATTTATACAACTCTCTGCAAGAATTTATCTATGATATGACATTATATATTCTTTCAACTTATAAAAAATTTTCATAAAGTGCTCTTAAGTTAACCCTCAAATATTAGTAAACAACTCAAATGAACATTTCTAAATATAACACTGCATAGACATATATCTCAGAAACTTCAGTACTGCAGAAATGAAAGACAGATGTCTGAATACAAAGATAAGCTGGAGGTTTGAAGTCAAAATATCACTGTTTTAGTTATATTTTTTTCATTATAGTGACTGAAAGACCTGAAAAGAATAATTTTAAGAAGGAAAGGTTTATTTGGGGGCTCACATTGTCAGAGGTCTCAGTCTATAGCCAGCTGGGTCCATTCCTTGGGGCAGGACATCATGGTGGAAGAGTGTGGTGAAAGAAAGTAGCTTAAGACATCCCACCAGGAAAGAGAGAGGGACTTCACTTGCCAGATACAAAATATATACCCCAAAGGCACACCCTCCAGGACTCACCTCCTCCAGCCACATCCTACCTGCCTTCAGATACCACTCAGTTAATCCTCATGAGGAGATGAGTTCCCTGACTGGATTAAGGCTCTTACAACTCAAACCTTTGAGTGCTCTTGCATTGTCTTACACATAACCTTCTGGGGGTCAGCTCACATTCAAACCAAAATAGTCACTGATGCTATAAAGGCAAAGAGCCACTGACCAGGATTTTATTTCCTCCTAGTTTATGTATAATTTTGATGCTCTGAAATGTAGGGGAAAAAATGACCAAGGGTTTTGATAGGCTGTTTTAAATTCTGAGTAAGAATAACATATTAAATCTGCATATCTGTAGACCAACCAAATGCAGATAAAGTAGAAGAGCACTTCCCCAGGATTCAATAAGGAAAAGAAAGAATTTTATTTCCTCCTAGTTTATGTATAATTTTTACTCCATTGTTACCATCCAAACCCATGTGGAAATGGGGAGCAGAACAGTCTAAACTGGAAAATAGTCTTTTAATCTTCTAGTTATCTGTAATCAAATCCTTAAACAAATAAAGATTTGGTGGGCATATATTATTTGTATGATGAGTACACTGCAAATATCTGAAGATACCTGATATGGTTTGGCTGTGAGACTTCCCCCAAAGCTCACGTATGACACAATGCAAGAAGGTTCAGAGAGGAAATAATGGAGTTATGAGAGTCCTAACCTAACAATGTAATTAATGACCTAATGGGATTAATTGAGTGGTAACACTCAATTACCCTCTCCCCCTCTCCCTCCCTCTCTCTCTCTCTCTCTCTCTCTCTCTCTGTGCTTCCTTCCTCTACATTCTTCTTGTAAGGTCCTTGCTTAGCATCTGGATGGTCATCTGAAGTGACAGCTGCCATTTTAAGAAAAGTTTTGCTTTCCCACCCAAGGGCGTTTCTGAGGAAGGCTCACTATTCCCTCATACCAACCCCACCCTTAACCACCCACATTAGGACCTGCCTGGCTCTAATTCCTGAGCCTGTCCCATAAAAGTCCTGACCCCCCTAAGCCTGTTTTGCCTCTCTCCATCTATGGAGAGATGGCCTTTATTTGTCAGCTCTGACAAATAAACTCTCATGTAGATCTCTGCCTTGTCTCCATCTTTCATTTCTCAGTCACCCGGTTCCTCACTTTCCTTTCATTGGTGCTGAGACCCGGGATCAGGTTCCCCAGTGTGCCTGCTCCCCTCTTCTAGGGTCACTGAGTGTCCCTGGGCACTGATCTGAATTCCATCCTTGGGACCAGGTCATCCAATCTGCTGAATGCCCTCTCTGCACCCACCACTGGACAGTCCAGGTAAGACCCCTGTCTCTGGTCGACCTAAACAACCTATGGGTCCCAGGAAGTGATCATCGGTCCTATGGCACTCCCAGGGTTACCGTGTGGTCACAGCTTTCACAGCTACAGCTGATCCCTACTGTTGACTACATCTATAGCGGGTATTTTATTTGGGTCCTGGGTTTTGAAAAAAGCCACTGGGGGTGATTGGGAGTTATTCCTGATGAGACCTCTTGGCCTTGGTTAATCCCTACAGCTTCTGCCCCTGTGTAGTCCTGACTGGGTGCCAAAGTGCCTCTGTGGGCCCTGCCCCTAACGCTTACCCAGCAGTAGTGACAACCCCCTGAGCGTATCTGTCCTCTGGACTGGGTGATACTAGAGACTGGGGGATATCCCACCTCTAAACTCACACCTCCCATGTCTCACCATGGGCGGCTCCTCATCCATTCCCTCTCATAGTCCCCTAGGCTGCCTCCTGGCTAAACTAGAGTCTCTCTCTCACCCTGGACCTGAACCTCCAAAAAACTTATCCCCTTGTGCAATCAGATCTGGCCTCAATACCCTTTGGATAATGACTCTAAATGGCCATTCTATGCCACTCTAGATCCCAATATTATCAAGAATATTTTCAACTATTGTGAGCGTTTGGGAAAATGGAAAGAGATATCATACATTCAGGTCTTCTCCTCTCTACATTCTAAGTCCTCTCTCTTGCTCTCCTGCGAGAGTTAGTTCTCACCTTAGTTAGTTAGTTTTCCTCTTAATTCTCACCTCCCCTAAGCCTGCTTCCAAAGGGACAGAAGATCCTACCAGGACTCTTCCTCCTTCGACCCAGTGGATGAACCCCCACCATACCACAATTCTCTTTCTGATGAAGCCACCGCAGCAACTGTCCCCTTGGTCCCTCCGCCCATCTCTCCTCCCACCATGTGCTCATGGGCTGCTGCTGCCCAACCGGCATCTCTGTGTCTTCTACACGAGGTGGCTGGGGTAGATGATGAAACCCAGGTTCATATGCCTTTCTCTTTGTCAGATCTTTCACAGATAGAAAAGCGGCTTAGGTGTTGTACTTCAAGTCACACCACACATATGCCCGTGTGATCTTGTCTAACACCCTCCTGCCCCAGGAGCACAGGCAAGTTTGGGAGCAAGCTAGAAACCACACTGATGAGGTACGTCAGACCCCCTCTGCCCATCCGATCGGCACTGGAGCAGTCCCTAATCAGGACCCCAACTGGGATTAGAATCCACCTGGAGGAGTAACTAGTAAAAACCAATTCATCACTTGCCTCATGGCAGGACTTAGAAAGGCAGCCCATAAGGCTATCAATTATAAAAAGCTCCAGGAAGTCCTCCCAGATAAGAATGAAAACCCTTCTGCATTTTTAGATCACCTGACCAAGGCTTTATTACAATCTTACTAATCTAGACCCTAGGACCCCAGATGGGAGTCAGGTTTCCCTGATGGAAGATCTCTAACCAAACCGTGTACCAGCTTCTCTCCACATGTGCTCACCTTTAAACCCTGCTACTCTCCTCCTCGCTCCTCAGGACTCTTCCACCTCTCCTCCTCTCACCCATTCATGCATTGAAACTCTGGAGGAGCTCCTTCCACATCCCTCCCACATACAGAAAGGCCCCTTGCTCCAGGCAACCTGCACCCGGTTCAAAGATGGCTCCTCCTTCCTTCAGGAGGGAGTTTGTCCGGCAGGGTCTGCTATAGTGTTTCTAACCTTGGTTGCTGAAGCGGCTCCTCTCCTCAGTAATACATCCAATCAGCAGGCTGAGCTGGTTGCCCTCATCAAAGCCTTCACTTTGGCAAAGGGAGCCTCCCCCCATGCCTACACTGACTGTAAACATGCTTTCCACATACTTGTCTCCCACTCTTGCTGTTTGGAAGGAGGGCGAATTCCTTACCACCAAGGGAACCTCCATTACTAATGCCCCTTTATCTTCCACCTCCTTCAGGCTTCAAAGCTTCCCACTGCCACTGGAACTGAGGATGGCAGTTAAGTAACCCCCTGCTCCAGTGGGCACTTCCTTTCCTGACCTCTCTCCTCATCATAGAGGCCTTTTGCTAATGTTTGTCCCCTGCATCATTAGATCTATTCAAGGCCAGATTCAAGGGATCTCTAACCAAACCCCGTACCAGCTTCTGTCACAGGACTTCCAACCCTCAACAAACTTGGGCCACTGGAGTCAGCATCGCCCAGCTCCTCCTGACCCTCACCACTGCACCTTAATGACACCCTGCGCCCCTAACAAGGGTCCAGACGCTGCCCCTTCCCAGCAGGAAGAAGCTAAAGAAGATTGATCTATGCCCCATCCCTTAAATGGCCCAATAACAAACAAAAGCGGGGAGTTAATGTAAGGTCCTTTCTTAGCATCTGGATGGCCATCTTAAGTGACAGCCACCATTTTAAGAAAAACCTCACTTTCCCGCCCAAGGGCGTTTGTGAGAAAGGCTCACTACTCCCTCAGACCAACCCCACCCTTAACCACCCAAAATTAGGACTGCCTGGCTCTAATCCCTGAGCCTGCCCGATAAAAGCCCTGACCCCCAAGCCTGTTTCACCTCTCTCCATCTATGGAGAGATAGCCTTTTTCTGTCAGCTCTGACAAATCAGCTCTCGCGTAGATCTCTGCCTGGGCTCCGTCTTTCATTTCTGGGTTGCCTGTCTCCGGGTTCCTCGCCTTCCTTTCACTTCTGCCAACATGTTCAGCCTCACCTGAAGCCCCAAGGAATGCAGCCTGCTGTCTTTGGACTGAAACCGTGAGCCCACAAATAAACTTATCCTCCTCAACAATTGTGCTGCTCACATCTTTTAGTCAAGTGGCAAAAAAAGCTGACTGAAGCACTGCCAAATCACAGCATTCTGATTTTTATAGTCACTCCCATGCCTGCTGTTTGTGAACACTCATTACCTTACTTTTCCTATGTCATCATGGGTAAAAGTAGGATAACCGGGAAAAAAAAAAAAGTAAATTTTAAGCCACTCAATACCATACAAAATTAGAGGTCTTTAAAATTTTAATTATATCCTTTCTCCTATATAGGCCTGAATGCACATAAATATGATTCATATTTCCTAAGTGTCATTCTGAATAAATTATTTTAACTTGCTCTTTCAAACTAAAAATACATTATGATCAACATATACACCTAGATATAGGTATATAAATCATTTTAAGATTTTGCTACAAAATCATGGTACTTTGTATGTATGATGCATACAACAGACCACTATGCTGCATTCCACTGGTCAAATTATTTTAGTTGACTTCACCAATCACACACACATACAGACTTCCCAAAGTTATACACAATGCTAACAGACACACTCTTGTATGCACACCTGTGTGTGTCTTCCTATTAACATATTTAAGTCCCTAATGTTTGGTTTCAATAAATATCACTGCTTTGTTAAACATTTTCAAAGTATAGCCTTTGCTCAGTAGGATTTTTGTTTAAACTAATAATAGTTTAATAACCAGCCAGCCAATTTCTATTTGTTAAAGATTTTAATCCAGAAAATGGAAAATTTTATGGCTAAAAGATCCTCAGAGACCATATAGTCCCGTCTAATATAACAGGAACCATACAAACTCTGACCCCAGTGCCCAACCACATTCCCATGCCATGCCTCTTCCTCATTCACCACTGATCCATTCCATCTGTGTGTAAAAAAATCTCCTTCCTCACTTAAATAATCCATGTTCCAAGAGATAAATCTATTTTGTCCAGTGCTAGCTCTCTGAATGGGCATCCAGTAATCAATCCTGTAGTTGAATAAAATCAAATCACTACTAGGGTTTCTGGTATCCCTGCGGATCCAAACTATCACCTGGGTCACTCTACAACTTGGCTGTGTGTTCCCCCTGCCACATAAAAGCTTGCTACCAATAAGTGACTGAGACAGGGTGCACTTGGTACTTGGTATACAGGACCAAAGTGTACAGAAATGAAAGATGCAGCTTAATAGGGCCAATAGAGGAAGCAGAATGAGTGCAGCTATCCTTCCCAAACTCAGCCTAAGCATAAAAATGCTAGATTCAGTTAATTTATAGTCAGTACTAAGGAACCCAAAAAGGATCCTGTCCAGGGAAACCCCAGAGGGAGCTCAAGTTTCAAAAAGTAAAGATGATGGGCGTATTAGGGTTCTCTAGAGGAACAGAATCAACAGGAAGTATGATTGTAAAAAGGGATTTATTAGATTGTCTTACACAACCAGAAGCTGGTTACGAAATGGCTGTATGCAGGCGGGAGAGCTGGAAGAACCAGTAGCTGTGCTGTCCAAGATGCTGGCACCTCAGAATAAGAAGGAGCTACAATGTTACTCCAGTCCCAGATTGAAGGCCTCTGGAAACTCCCAGAAGAATCACTGGCAGAGGGAAGGAGCAAGAGTCTAAAATCCTCAAGCGATCGCAGCAGCAATCCAGAACCCCTTCAAAAAGAATCAAGCTTGCATCTGCTGCTGCTTCCTTATTCTTCCAACTTGTATTCCATCCAAGCCTGCAGCCTTTTGGACAGTGCTACTCACAGTTAGGGAGGGTATCCACTGCAGTTTGCTATCCCCCCTGCCAATTGTTCCTAGACATACCCTCACTGACACATCCAGAAGCCTCTTAACCTTAAGCATCTCTTTATCCAATCAAGTTGACAATTTAAATTAACCACTATAGCAGGAGTTCCAGATACAAGGCAATGTAAGTTCAAGAATTTGAAGAAGCAGGAAACACCAGGTAGTAACAACAGCTCAGAAACAGGATTCTGCCAGGACTGCAGCTCTCAATGGTTTGGTTGGGAAGTATAAGATAGGAAGCCAGGGAACTCGGGTCTCTAATGGAGTCTCAGAGGCCTGGTGGCTTGCAATAGGGCAGCACAAAATCACCCCACCCAAGAGCATAATCCCTGAAGATTACCACTGCCATCACAAAGTCAGAGAAATGATCAACCCCCCCCCCCACTTTACCCACTGGACAAGCACAGGTGTTAAACCTGAGTCAACCTATACTCTCCTGGAATGGGAGCAGGATAGGCAGGATATAGACATAGTAAATCAGGATTGTTAATAGAATTCTAACTCTATATTTTGAATTCATGCAGAACATTCCATAATATGAATACATCATAATTTATTCAATATCTCCTTACTTATGGTCATTTAATTTGATTTCAGTAATTTCTGTCTATAAGCAACAATATGATGCTATTATGGGATGCATATCTTTAATATTATCACTATGTAGAAAACATGGACTATTCCCTCAAAGGAACAGTTACAGATAGAGGTCATTTTCCTACAAAAGAGCTTTTGTATAATGCATAATAGACAGTAAGCACAGATGAACAGTAATACTGGCTATGTGAGCAAATTGTAGGCATATCCAACACAGTATCATTTCCAAGTAAAAACGCATTGATTTGGTAAAAAGGAAAATTACTGTTCTTGAGAATACACCTTTGACTGAGAGGAACACCATCTCAGGAAAACTTCTGAAACCTACCAACTTTGCCTTCAAACTTGATTTCAAGCATTTTAAACTATAGTAAGACTATGTGCTTTGTTATACTCCAAAAACTGTAAAACACTCCATTGAGTTCCCAGACTTCCTTATCTGTAATTTTTATTCTAACCAGCTAGAAGTAACATGTAATTTCTCTGAAGTTTATTCTAGTACAGTTGAAATACACAATGTCTCTTAGGCCTCCTCCCTCCCATTGCAGTGTCTGATGCCTCTGTCCAGGAATCACAGCTCCTAGAAATCACCCTTGTCAGTTCAGATGGGACCAGGAGCCTTAGCCCTTTAGAACTCATGCCATGGACGAGCCCCCTAGAAATCTCTGGAAGAGCTCTGGTTGGCTGAAAGTGAGTTCCATCCTTGCAGTCTTGACAACTAGACTTTCCTGTTTCCCTTCCTAGCACTTCTGTTTCAGGATGGGATTGGAACTCTGTCCTGCATCCCAGCAGGTCTGACAAGAGCCCAGTCAGACTGAGTAGGAACTCTCACAAGGATCCCAATTTGTGTAGAAGGTACTAAAAAAAGGAATGAACCCTTTGTTCCTGCAGCATGAGCAGGCTGGAAATCTGCTTGGAGTTAACTGAGACCTTCACTTCCCTGTGCCAGGAAGACACAGGAGGACAGTGCAGAAAGAAAGGATCTGGAAACTGAAGGGTAAAGTCTACTGATTTCCTACCCCTCAGGAATGTTGGGGGGACAAAATGAGATAGCACAGTATTTATAATTAATGCTCATTTTCCCTTATATGGATGCATCATGAGACTCTTATTTTTATGATCCACCCAGAAGACGGACACCACAGGCACCAGTGTCCAGCTATACCAAGCTCAAGTTCAGCAAGTCTCTTCACCAAGTTCAGCAATGACCAAGACTGCATCCCATCTCCTTCCAGATCTGTCCAGATCCCCACCACTGACTTGAGCTGCTCAAGAAATGCAGCATAACAGTGGAATGATTTTTAGTTCCCCCCTTTTCCCTTTTTATGAGCCCTATTATTTTATTTTGGGGACTTTTAGGATAATTCAAGTATTTTTCATTTATTGTCCCCATTAAAACAAGATTCTGAAAAAGTTATGCAAGTTTTAAAGTTGTCTTATGATAAGTTTGTTATTGATAAAGATGTACAAAGTATCACCTCAAGTAAAACAACATTCTCTTAGACTTTTAAACAACCTCAAAGAAAAAGAGCATGCATATTAAAGAAAATCATTTGAATAACTACTTAAAAGTATACAATTATTTAAAGTCCCGAAGTAAGGAAGAGTTTTTCTCAAACTTAAAACTAGTATATATTAAAAAGGTCATTCCTTATATTTTCAAAGAAGTCTTATCCATGCATAGCCGACACGTATGTTTAAAGTGAACAAGATGACAGATGTGGATATGTGAACAAACATGCGAGGCCACTGTCACAATTAAAAGAACACATAAACCAAAAAAGACTTCCAGAGAACTTTGTAATCCCTTTAGATTCCCATACCAAGCAATCTATAATGCAATGCCTACATTTTTTATAAAAACAACACATGGAAAAGCCCTCTTTTGTGTCTT
This sequence comes from Marmota marmota marmota, assembly GCF_001458135.2. Taxonomy (NCBI): domain Eukaryota; kingdom Metazoa; phylum Chordata; class Mammalia; order Rodentia; family Sciuridae; genus Marmota; species Marmota marmota. The sequence continues at coordinate 3,224,658 of NW_025999983.1, read as the reverse complement.
GCCTCTTTCACTTAGCATCACTGTTCTGAGATTCATCCACACTGTGACTTACTCTTTTTATTGCACAGTAGTACTCCACTGTACATTGGGCACACCACTCTAAGTCCATTCACGTCGTGTGCACGAGTTGCATCCAATTTGATTCCTATACAAGTTTTCACCTTGACATAGGCTTTCATTCACCTTCAGTAAATAATCAAAAGAATGGCTGGGTCACAAGGTAGGTATGTGTTCAACTTTTAAGAAACTGCCAAGCTGTTTTCCAGAGTGTTTGTTACTTTTTAACATTTCCTTGAGTGACATTTAAGAGGTTCAGGGCCTCCACATTCTCCACAACCCTTGGTCTAGTCAGTGTGTTAAATTCTAGCCACCATCTGAGATAGGGACAGTTCACTGTATTTTCGTATCCACAGCTTTAACGAGTTCTAATTTATATACATAAAAGCGCCCCTTGTATGTATACATTTCAGTGTAGTAAGTTTACAGAACTGTGAAACAGCCACAATAATCCAGTTTTAGAACATTTCCACTATCAATGCAGAAAGTTCCCTCTTGCCATTTATGCATAATCCCTCCTCCTACCCACAGCCCAGCCTTCTACAGTTAAGCTGCTCTCTTCTCAGATCTGCTTTTACTGTACACTTCATATAAATGGAATTTCACAATGTTTACCAGTTATTTCTGGTTTCTTTCACTTAGAGTATTGTTACCGAGGTTCAACCAAGTTGGAATATGCATTCACACTTCATTACTTCGCATTATCTAATGAAGTACCTAATAGCATCACATTTATGGACATGTCATATTTACTCTATCCATTCACCAAATGATGGACATTGGAATTGTTTCCATTTGGAGCTACCTGTAGAGATCAATGCTGCTATGAAGAATCATGAATGTTTATGGATTTGAACATATTTTCCCTCTTCATATATCATCAGGAGTGGTAAATATAACTTTGATAACTTTTAAGAAATGGATAAACTCTTTTCCAAATTACCTATACCATTTTGTTTCCCAAAAATCATGCCTAAGTGTTAAGAGTTTAGCAACATCCTCACCATACTTATTACTATCAGTTTTATTATATTTAAGCATATAGAATATGTTATGGTTTGGATATGAAGTATCCCCCCAAAACTCACATGATACAATGCAAGGAGATTTAGGGGAGAAATAATCGCATTATGAGACCCTTAACCCAATCAGCAGATTAATCCCCTGACAGATTAACAGTGGTAACTGAAGGTGATGGGCAATGGGGCTGTGCCTTTGGGGTATATATTTTGTGTATGGCGAGTGGAGTCTTCTCTGTGCTTTCTGATCATCATGTGAGCCACTTCCCCCTACTACACTCTTCTACCACTATGTTCAGCCTCACCTTGGGCCCCGAGGAATGGAGCTGGCTGTCTACAGACTGAGTCCTCTGAAACTGTGAGCCCCCAAATACATTTTTCCTCCTCTACAATTGTTCTTACCAAGTCTTTCAATCATGGTAGCAAAAAAGCTAAAACAGAAATCTCATTGTATTTCCTAATATTCAATGAATTAAGCATCCTTCATTAGACATTTATACATCTTTGAGATAATGAACAAATATGTTGCCTTTTTAAAAACTGGATGTGTGCCTTCCTATTTAGTTTAGGAATTATTTGTACATTCTAAATGCAAGTCCTTAATTAAGTTGTTTAATAATTTTTTAAATTTTATGCATTATACTTTTGGTGGCATATGAAAAATCTGCCCCACCTTAGATGATGATTTTTATCCAATTTTTTCCTTAGAAATTTTACAATTTAGCTCTTACAGTTAGGCACATGATCCATATTCAATTATCCTAAGAAATGAGAAAGAGCTAGGTCTTCTTCTTTTTCCCTACATGTGGAGGTCCTATAGCTCCTTACCAACAACTCTTTACTCAAATTGCTTTGATATATTTGTTCATAAGCAGTTAACCAATTTATTTCTGGACGTTGTGTTTTGTTGATCCACATGTCCATCTCTGGCGCAGCATCAGTCTTAGATAGTGTTTGCATAGTAAATATTGGAATTATGCATTCAAGTCCTCAATACTGAACCTTCATTGTCAACTGTGATCCAGGTTCTGCTGTGCCCTTTGCATTTCACTGTATATGTTACCACTGGCTACTCAGTTTCTACAGAAAGATTTGCCTGGTTGTTGAGGAGTGCACTGGATCACTCTGAGGAGAACTGTCACCATAAATACTGAATCTTATAGCTCATGAACATGAAATCTATATCCGTGTAGATTTCCTTTCATTTCTTTCAATAATGTTTTACAGTTTTTTTATTTTACAAATCTGATATTTCTTTGGTTAAAATTAATTATTAAAATTAAATTATGTAAACTTAAAACTGCATAGATTATTTTTCAAAGATAACAAATCATGGCAATTCCCCAGTTTCTGATTATTATGTAACATTTTACTACAATCTAAGATCTTGAGATTATGTCTCTTGGTTCTGAATAGAGGAAATACTATATTGTACTGTGCAACTATGCATCTCTTTTTAAAATTCTTATTGATGACCTTATAATCAGTAGCTAATAATGAGTCAAAATGGAACAACTTAAATACTATGTTAATAAAATGTTTGATAATCAGCTCCCCCAGAGGAAAATTTTTAAAACCCTGATTTGCAGCATTTTCTGATTTCTGTGATTTAAAATCACCATAGCTAACATCAAGCTGCCGTCTGTCTTTGCTATCAATTGGCTCATCAAGTTCTTGTGAATTTTTCAGTTGGATGAGCTAATACAAGCATCTCCAATACACCAGTGATTCCGTCTACTAATATTTGTCATCAGGTGCATTAATTTGTATACTTCTGAGTACATAAGACACTGAGAAAGTTAAGTAATTTCTGTTATTTGTATGAACCTACACAGCTGCATCCTTGAAACACTTCAAAAGTATTTAAAATAAGAGTGACTGGATATGATTAGTGCAGGATGCATGCATTTATGGAAATACCACATATGCTATAACATTTTTATTTATTTTTTAATATCTTGTTTTAGTTGTAGTCGGACACAATACCTTTATTTCATTTTTATGTGGTGCTGAGGATCGAACCCAGGGCCTCACATGGATTAGGTGAGTGCTCTACTGCTGAGCCACAACCCCAGCCCCTGCTACGACATTTTAAATAAAAATAAAGTGAAGTATAATAAATAGCACTTATTTCACAGATCTACTCTGAATAAGTTGGGGAAACATTGGTACATTTCTTAAGTGTTCTAATTAAAAATTGAATTGTGAACAAGAATTCAATTACATGAAAAGCAGCGTTCCTTTCATATTTCTTAATTAATAGCAGACCTACAAAGATTCAGTAGCAAATATAGTTTTGTTGTAAAACTAGTTTTATTATAAATTGTCTTCAAAACAATGAAATTTATCAGAGAAGACAAAATTCAGAACACACAACACAACTTGTTTCATTTTATGTCAAAAGATGTCTAGTGAATGGGGAGGTTCATTCACCATCTTATTCAATCATCATCTTATAAATACAGTTAAAGAAACATTACCTAATAGGAGAAAATATATTTATACTAGATGATCACTGGAGAGGTGGGCTAACTATGAGAGAGATTTTCAAGGGGCATATTAACTATCTGATAGACTATTTTCATGAAAAGGCAGTAAGCAAGCACTAAGCATTGCTATCATATGATGGAAATTAATTGTATAGTGATTATCAAGTAATTGTTTCCCAGTTTTATAAAAAAATACTTAAACTTAATAGTAATTTTCCAAACATTCCCTTTCACACTTTTTCGATTTGCATGCCAAGTTGACAGTTAAGACAGGAATGTTAATGAATTTGAGCAAAGAAAAATGTCACTAATGTACTGAAATGGCCTTCAATTATCAAAAAATGCCCTGGCTTTAGACAAATACATCATATTTTGTATGCCCAACAATGTCAGAAAACAATAAAATGTCAATATAGAACTGAACAGCTTTATTAAGTTAATTATATAGAGTGTTCAGAAGTTTTCTGAACATAGACCATTATTTATTTTTCGTACCCAAAATTGAACCCAGAGGCTTTTACCACTGAACAATATCTCCAGCCCCACTTTTTTCATTTCTATCTTGAAACATGGTCTTGCTAAGTTGTTTAGGGCCTTGCTAATGTGCTAAGGCTGGCTTTGAACTTGCTATCCTCCTGTCTCAGCCACCACAGCAGCTGGGATTTTAGTTCTGCCCACTGTGCCTGGCTACAGACCATAATTTCTTAAACGATGTTAGTCTTTCATTAAAAGCCACTCATGGGAGATCTGGAAAATTATCAAACTGCAGTCTTCATACCCCATTATACCTATAAACATTAATATGAATGCAGAGCTTTATTTTTAATAAAGCATATTTTTAATATATTATTTATTTTCAGTGTAAGTAAGACTGGATACTTTAAAGAGCATACTTATTAATTTATTTTAAAATAATAAACCCATTATATAAAAACATATATTTTTTTTATTTTAAATGACTACTTTCCAAAATAAAAGAAATTAATGGGGGAAAGTGAACTGTTTCATATTTTTGTAAATCTTTTTTGAAGTCTGGATTAACTTTTAAAATGTTGGATTCTCTAATCTTGTGCAATTGAATCTTCAGCATTGTATAATTTTGGATGAAATATATAAAGAACATTTAGTCTCATAAATGTGTAGTCAGGACAGGGAGGATATTTTATAGGTCTTTGAAATAATTTTATACTTTTTTAAATATTACACCAAAATTTGGCAAGTGAAAATTTCTCAAAGAGTGGCTGCAAAGTGGATTCTAAAACACTCTCTAAGCCCTCTGGCACCTGCAGTGGCTGCTGTGACGAAGAACCCCTCTGTCAAGAAGAACTTCTTCCCCGCTGGCTGGGAAGGCTGCTCTGCAAACCTGACTCTTCCAGGACTGTTTCTGGTGTGGCGAGTTGCCACCACCTCTCCATGACCCCACTGCTCCCCGACTGCAGAACTGCATGGGGGAGACTGTGCCTTGGAGAACTTCCTGCCTAGCCTCCTCCTCTAGCACACACTGCTGCCTTCTCTCCCCTTTCCATTCCTTCCCTCCTGTCCCTCATGGGATACACCCTTCATAGGTGTCTATCCCATGAGAACTTCCTGCCCCACCACTAACCTCTACCTCCAACTTGTGACAGAGGGCCGGGTGAGCAGGGCAGGGGGAAGCAGCATTCCAAGGAGTGCAGCGTAGCACTAACTTTGAACAAGATCCGATAATACTGACACCTATATGGGCACCAGTGCTACTGAGCTGCACAACAGCCCTGCCACCTCCTGCTATCCCTTTCAGTTCTAAGGCCCTAAAGCCTTCCCTTCCTAACTCATCCAGCTGAAACTCCAGGGTGCCCATGATCCCTTCCTCACCTATACTCACTCACCCAGCTCTCCACAGTCCACTGACTTGGTGAAACTACCACCCTGGTCAGGTTCAACGGCATGCCTACTTTATCAGGCTGACTGATGATGCTCCGTATGAAGGCACAACCTGCATCTTCCAGAGGGCCATCAACACTGCCACACTGAACTACAGAGAAGGCACCTACCTAACAGTTGCAGATGACTATTTCCCACCTTTTGCCCTTGCTTCAAAATTTCAATACCTCTCTCCCCGTGTGCACTGTAAATGTGAGGCTACTCTCCCACCATCACATGCCATCTCCACCTGTACTAAATGCATCCAGGGGTCAATGTGTTCCCTCCTACCTCAGGTCATCCCCTTCACTTGGTGCTATTTCCCATTCTCTCACCTGGTCAAGGGCACCCCTCCAGCAATCTCCCCTCCCTCTGCATCAATAAATTCCCCTGCCTGATGAAACAGTACCCATCAACATATAAAGAAGCCCTTATATTCTCCTATGGTAAAAACAAAAGCCTCTCCCTCCCAATACAGCTTTCTTTCACCTCTCTTTCAAAGTAAACCTTAAAAGACACGTGTATACTTGGTGATGTGTATACTTCAGTGATGTGTACTTGAATCTTCATCTGCAAGTCTCCTCCTTTCTTTTGAGTGACATTATTCCGAAAAAAGTGCACATATCTAAAAGAAGTTCTCTCACCCATTTTTATTGATCCAGATCAAAGAACCTTCAACCACCAGTGTGCATAAAATCTACTTGATGGCAGTGCTTCTGCTGAAAATAGGATGGCACTGGCAGTCTGGCACCAGCTCACATGTTAAGGATGCTAGGACAATTGTGAGCAGCTTTCATGTGTCCAAAAGTGACTTCCATTACCCATGCAGGAGTGAGGTCCCCAGGAGAGCCTTTGAGGCTTCCAAACAGGCCACAGATTTCTTCTCTATTCATCCAAATGAAATCAGTACAGAAAACGCTAACAGGACTTCATCCTAAAAAGCATTCTGCCCTTCAAATTACATACATTATTATTCTCTTTACCATGTTCTTATCCACAACAAGGCCACAAAAAAATATAACAAAATCTACCTTTAGTCAATGCATTCTAGGATACTAAAAAAGACTCATTTTCTCTAGTAAGAAATATATAATTACTCTAAAGACTTAGGTTTCCAATTAATATAAAGAGCTGTATTTTTAATACAATGTGTTAGAAATACAATATTTCATATATATGTGTGTTTGTGGGTATTGGGGGGGGTTGGTGTGTGTGTGTGTGTGTGTGTATGTGTGTGTGTGTTATCTTACCATGAATCAAAATCAATTTTATTTAAGACCTTGCAGTGAATTATTTCTTTACCATTAATCTCTGTTCTTCAAATGAGCATTTAACACACCCATGTGTCACACTGCGTAAGGTCAGAGGCTTGGTAAACAGAAGACAAGCACTGCCACTCAGGAAAGGCAGAGACAGTGAGCAAGAACAAATGGGCTGACACCAGTGACACCATATGACGTGTTGTTACTATGAGGAACAGCATGAGACGTGCTCTATATTCTAAGTTTGGTGATGTGTACTTGAATCTACATGTATGTCAAGACTCACGAAACTGTATCTAAGAAAAACTAAAAGTCAGATGTTTCTAAAATCATTTTTAATATATACAGCTGTCATTCTGTAATTAGCGTGTATCAGGTGCTGATCCTTACATCAATCCCGTGAAGCAGATTTTATTCCCATTTTAGATGTAAGGAAACAGCTTTCAGAAATTAAGGTCAAGTAATTCAATGAGGTTATTCAGGTAAATATTAAGTGGCAGTTCCCGAATTTAAATATAAAGCTATCTGGCCAAAAAGCCTGCCCAAAATATTGTTCTGAACACTATGATGTTACAAGCATATACTGACTTCTGAAAAGCACAGCTTCATTCAGATCCATGAATCACGAGAGCACAGCAATTTAAGTGGAGTGATGAGAAGAGGGCACAAGTAAAATGATACAAATATGTCACCGGGGTCAACAAAGAAAGACCTTCACTGAAACAGACCGCTTTTGCATAGCAAAAATTAAAGATGAGGGTGAGACAACATTCGGCAAATTTCTGTAACTTGGCACAAAACTGACATTTGGGTATCTGAAAAGTTATAGAACACTTTCACATTGACATCAGTGGCATTTAAGAACAGACTAGAACACACTGCAAGTACTTTTGCGTTTGACAGATGTAAATGGATTCTAACTTAGTGAAGGCACTCGGTGTGTTCTAAGTTACAATACACACTGCTGACTGCCCACCATGAGGAAGCTCAGCAAACCCACCGCCACGTTTGCCAGGACTGCTGATGGTGCTCCCTCAAGCCACCCCTGCCCTCCAGTGCTGCATCTGGGAGGTAGTTATTACTGTCCAAGAAGAATATGTTTTTTCACACCAATAAAATTGTTAAAATTAAGTTTTCTACCTTAAGATTTTAATGTGTTCATTATGATTAGTAACATTCAAGAAGATAGGAAGAAAATAAGTTAAAAAAAAAAATCCAGATCTCATCAAACCCAGATCTTAGAATAAGAGAATGTGCTCCAGAAGCTTGCTGTATTCACGTGGACTACACAATTATATGCCCAGAGGCAGAAGGACCAGGAGACAATGCGATTGGCCTACAAAACCTGCTGTTACAGGTGACTTTTCAGGCTCTGGGGACAGCCCTAGTAATGTGCCTCAAAGTTAATTGTAAAATTTGCAGAAAGCATCTTAACACCATGGGTTGAGACATATGTCTCTTGTCACTCTGATCTCCTGGTCCCCTTCCTCTCATGTTGAGCATCACTGGAATGACCACAACATCTTCAGGATCCAGCTAAAATAAAATCACTGACTTGGGGACATATTTAATGTGGATTTAGGGGGACATACTGAGGAGCTTCCCAGACATATACTTAGCACCTCTTGTACAACCCATCCCAGGTGGGGGCACTGAATGTCAATGACTATTATATCTGTTTTAATTTATGTTTACAATCCAAAGAAATTTTGAAAAGTCCTAAAATGTTATAGCTTATATATGACAGCACTCTGATGCAGGTTTTCTAAGCTTTGACAACAGTCAGAAAAATTTACCTAAAACTTTGCATTAAAGGTAGAGTCTTCTTTATCCAAAATGCTTAGGACCAGAAGTATTTCCAATTGAATTTTTTTGTTTGTTTGTATATTTTTGTATTTTGGAAAACTTGCAGATACATAACAAGATATCTTGGGATGAAACTCAAGTTTAAATAAATATTCCATTTATGATTCATGTCATATACACACACACACACACACACACACACACACACACACACACATACATAAATACATACATACATATATATATCCTGAAGATGACTTTACATAACATTTCTAAGGTGAGTGCATTTGCCTTGATCTATCATATGGGATCAATTGTGAAATTTTTCACTTGGGGCATCACATCAGGACTCAAATCATAAGTGATTTTGGAATATTTCAGATACTTAACTTTTATGTCAGAGACTCTGAATATACACTAATAATGAGCTTTAAAGACTAAAATATTTGATATTTGTAAAATATCATAACACATTTAAACTCTATCTCAACCATGCTAGTAGAAAAAAATCTGTAACTTCTCTATAGAAAATAATAGTACAAAATCATCATATAGGAGTTTCAAAAGTTATGTAGCCAATGTATGTAGTGAAAAATCCTACAGGGATGATTCTGGGGGTTAATTAGTGCAGCACCATGTTAACTTTCTGGATTTGTGTGATGTTTGTGGTATGGTGATTTCTTTCTCAAATGAAAGGAAAATTATTTTTATACCTAATACACCTAATTAGAGTCTTCTGATTTCTCTACACCCTCACCAACACTTGTTATCTTCTGGACATTTTTAAAATACCATTCGAGCCACCCTAATGGGTGTGAGGTGGCACCTTACTTGGTTCAGATTTACATTTCCCTATGATGCCAAGCATCTTTCATGCACTTACTGGCCTTCTATACTTCTTTGGGGGAAATGCCTATCCAAATCCTTTGCCCATTTTCTTAACTGTGCCATTGGTTTTGTTGCTGTTGTTAAGTTGTAGGTGTTTCTTATATATCCTGCATTATGACTCCTTATTAGAGATGGGATTTGCTAATGATTTGTCGTATTCCCTCGTTGCCTTTTCAGGCTATTGATTGTATACTCTGATGAGTACACTGAATTTTTTGAGGCAGATATATTTAGTCAAAACAAGAGGAAGAAGTGAAATAACATCCATGTGAGTAGTGACTGATGAAAGCATGGAACAAAATCTAGTGTTGGTACTTGTGTGGGAATCGAATAAAGGATGTGCATGGCTGGATGGGAAGGGGAATTATGAAGGGATCAGTTTGTGTAAGTGTAATGGCCAAGTAAGGACTAGAAGTGATCCCTAAAGTTCCAGAGTAGATAATACAGGGGTTTTAATCATGGGATTAATCTAGGAAAACGTGGGAATTTCCTCTTTTTAAATACTCACTTTGACATCATAGGGCAGATTTGAGAGGAGCTCTATCAGAAAGCCCCATTTAAACCTGCCTGCAATTTAGACAAGTCAGGGGTGCCTCCAATGTTCTTTTCACTTCCCACATTGGCCACTGTATGCTTGGGATCTCCTGAAACCGCTACAAGCATCTGAAATTTCAGGACTTTTTGCTATCTAAAATTAATCATCCTATTATTAAAAGCACATCCATTATTATAAAGTAATGACAAACAACAAAGAAGTCATGCAGCCATCTGATAACTGTTTTATAATATTGTTTTATAACAATGTCTAATCATGAGATAATCAGGGATAGTTTTTGAGCAAACATATTATACATAAACATGTATAGCCATTTTTTCATACAGCATACCAAGGCTGTTTGCATAATTCTAAAAGCTGTATATGGAAATTGCCATACAACTGTAACTGTAAAATATGCAGTCCATACCTAGGTCACATAACCTAGACATATTTCAAATAAAGAATCTGGGAAGCACGAGTGGAGAGGCATTTCTTTTCTACATCCTCCCTAGATACTAGGCCAGAGAAGGCAAAAAGAATGTAAGACTGACATGATATTCCCTTTCCTGTATAAATGGCCTAATTAATAAAGCATGGCATCACTAATTAAACACAGCATTCTTTGCTACTGAACACAGGGATAGCCTCAGATGCTTATTAATACCCTGTTCTGAGTAAATTCAATCAGTAAGTAGTTGCCCTCAAATTATTATCTATTTGCCATCACGTATCTAACATCATCTTCTAGATACCAAGAGTGGAGATGAATCTCCTGTTGGAATAACTTCTTTTTAGGATATCATCTGCTCAGCAGATATCTGTATTCCTGGTAAAGTCTCTTGATTGTCACTCTGAAAGCCAGCAGCTCACCATATCAAATAACAAGAGGGATTACATGAGTACTTTCAGAGGGAAAGTTTATTTACTATACACAAGACATGGAGGTGCTCTCACTGTCTTAAAGCCATAGGTGAACTTGACTGAGCAAGGGAAAAGAGTAATAGAGAGTACAGACTCTGGTCAAAAATATCTGTATTCATATCCTAGTCAATACTTGATAGCTCTTTGCTTGTTTCCTTATCTGGAAATTATGATAAAATTATGATAAAAGTATCTTTCTCATTATTGTAAGAATTAGTAGTGCACTTAGAATTTGGTAAATAGGTGCTATATAAGTTTATATTATTGGAAAAAACAATCTTTTATATATATTTAGTATTTTTATACAAACCTGTAAACTCTCCTGAGATCTTCACTGCCATTTGAGTAAGTTAATATGTTTTTCACATACAGTAGTGTCTCATATACAAGCTCTTTCCTGTTAAGCTCTTTTATTTCCTTAGCAGTGTAAAAAGATAATTTCTTTTTGTCTTAAAAAAAGAATAGGAATTTTATGTATCTCATAGGTTTCATTTCGTTCACACATTCATTCTTCCTATAAATGATTATTAGCCAGGCACTAATTTCAATTTATAAAGGCTTGACTGATTTAATCTTCAGTTTCATAGATACCCTGAGGCCCATATTTAACTTAAGTGTATTGCTACATTCAGCAACTCTCTAGAGTAAGAATCCTATGCAACAGAATACTGTTCTAGGCAACAGATCTATAATTCTCAACACAAAAATCATTTAAATACACACTACATGTTGCATTTTTAAAATGTGCATGAAAATATATAATAAATCTTTTTGTAGAAAAAAATTGTGAGAAAAAACATTCTGAGTCTAACATCAAGACTGATGAAGAAGGGAGACCCTTCTAACTTTTAGATATCACAAATAATTGAAGCTACATAGTTAAAACTTGCTAGCAACACAGTATTGGAATATCATATAAAGGTGACAGTTTGCAGGAAGTTCTGTCAGGACTTCCTCGGAAGCATCCTTCTCCTCAGAGCCACAGCACAAGAATGTGCATCCAGCTTAAGGGGAGTCACAGAGTGAGGACACTGAGATGCCAAACAAAGGTGTGGGCTTCAGTGACTTCAGCATTCACAAGAATGCTTCACAGCTATGACAAAGTGTATTGCATAGTTCTTCCTCCATCCTTTAGAAAAATCTCTCAGTGAAACATATCATACCAATTTTAAAATAGGTCCCTTAGGCTATAACAGATTGAAGGACCCTTAACTTTTAAAACCATTCAACTGAGCTCAATTCCTAAAACATCCCAAGAAAAATGGCTCTTATGCCATTGTTTGTGCTGGGTGTTGATAATGACCCACCATCAGTCATGCCCCTCACCACTCATTATCTTTTTATGTTTCACTGCTTTCCAAGCATGAGAACCCTCTCTCAGGCTGCCTGGCTGTCCAGTGTTTGTGCTCTGAGTTCTTCTTCATCGTGGTTCATGGTTTCCTTAGAGGAGACAGTTGAGTGCTTTCCTGCTTCCTGAATTTGATTCACTCAAAGTGCACTTTTCACCAAATATATTCTGTGTTTTATCTTTAAGTTTTAAATTGCACTAAACCAAAAGGAATGTTCATTTATTCTAGTTGAAAATATATACAGGCCCTGTAACAAGTTTCCAGAAAAAACATTACGCCTTGATGTTTCACAATTATAAAGATCCATAAAAGTTTTTCCTTCAATTTCAAAAGGTTGGCCAGCTAAATCAAGATATGTGCAAGTCATCCATTTCTACTGATACAACAAAGCATCAAATACTTATGCTGCTAAGTTCTGTAGGGCAACAGCTGACCAGCTTCCCTGGCTTGATCATACCAAAAAAATAATACAGACTGTAAAAACACATTCAAAATTTGTATTATCAAATCTGCTTCAGACCTTTCAAAAATTTCAAATTGCTCGAGTCCAAAATCCTGAAACATGTCCTAAAAGGCCCTATGTGATCAGTACCTGTCCATTTCTCCAAGTCCCATTCCACAATGCTCCAGTTAGAATAGCTTTCCGAAAAAAAAGAGAAAGAGGGGCTGGGGATATACTCAGTTGGTAGAGTGCTTGCCTCACAATGCACAAAACCCTGGGATTCAATCCCCAGCACCACCAAAAAAAAAAAAAAAAAAAAAAGAACTTTGCTAAAGCTATTAATTATAAACACTTTGGACTATTTCCCATGTGGTTTCCACTTTTCCTATAATAATCAATGAAAAACAATAAAATAAATAGGCTGATATAAAAATGGGAGTTCAAAGATAAAAATTTTAACCCACTTTCTACCAGTCTTCAAATAAGAAAAAAAATATTTTCAAGATATGGAATCTGTAGCAAAATTACCTCACAGTAGAGGACATCAAAACTTCCAGTACAAAAGTGAAGGAAACCGGAACACCCAGCACACCCACCTCACCCAACTGCTGACTGGACTGCACTGTCAGCCTGCTGCTGTCAACTGCTTCAACCTGGAATTCTCCGTGCCTAGGTCCTCCCCTCTTCGGCCTCTGCCAGAGTCAATTCCAGAAGTCCTACTTCCCTGTCTTTGCCCATGTTGCCCCCAGCCCATGGCAACAGTACCTGTGCTATTCCACGTGCCCCCAGGGCCCTAAAGCTACGGTCTCTGCACAAGCTCAAACACACACAGATTAGCAGGCCCCACTGCAAGTCCAGAACAATGTCACTTCCACCCAGATCCTGGTCTCAGGATCACATTTGAAGCATAAGTGCCTAGATCAACAACTCCAAGGAAAGCCTTCCCAATTTCCATAGCTCTTTCTTCTCACAAGTCTTGTCTTACCACACACCAACTGACATTTGACTCTTCAATTACTGACCTTTAATAACTCTGTATTTTCTTTCCACCATAGGACTAGAAGTTCCTCAAGGGAACAGTACAAGAAATAGAAATACCGCTCCCGTGATATACAAAAAGCCCAGAAGATGGAAGGTAGACAGCCTGTGCTTACATGCAAGCCCTGTCTGACTGGCTAAAAGCAACACATGTAGACTTTTAAGTTTCTAATAAATTTACTTTATTTAAGAATTCTATTTGCTAGACAGGTAGGCTAGATTTTTTCAAATTCACACAGTGGACCAATACTGAAATATCTTATTTTCTGATTATGTGTTTGCTACCTGATCTCTACCATAACAGTGGCCTTCTTGTGGGGAGCAAGTTTATATTATACTCCTTGTTCTCCAATTATACACTCATGGTAGGTACTCAACAAATATCTGCTAACTGGCATATGGAATGACAAGCAGAAAAACAAGTTATACTTGGTCACATTCCAGGAACAGCCACTACTCAAATGACTATTTTAGAAATAATTATTCAATCTTAAGTCAAATAGTTTATAGCAATGTTAAATCTCCAGGAAGTTTTTAGGAGGTAGATTTTAAAAACTGAGACATGGGTAAGCATTTATTCTTAATATTAAAAATCTATGTTAGGTGAAACAAAAATTTTAAATGCTTAAAAGATATAGTTAATTTTAGTAAACATCTTTCCTTGTAATGTGTACAATTAGAAAATAAAATTTTCATGAAGCATCAATGAAAATAAGTATATAAAAATGATACTTCATGGAGGAGGTAGAGAGAGAGGAGGGGAGGGGAGGGAGAGGTGGGGA
>NW_025999983.1:3180725-3209240 GCF_001458135.2 Marmota marmota marmota | reverse complement strand
GGATGTGTAACTGATGTGATTCTGCAATCTGTGTATGGGGTGAAGGTGGGAGTTCATAACCCACTTGAATCAAAGTGTGGAATATGATATGTCAAGAAATTTGTAATGTTTTGAACAACCCACAATAAAAAATTAAAAAAAAAAAAATGATACTTCATACATTTTCATTAGTTAGAATCCCTCATAAACAAGATTTTAACTCAGTAAATGTAATTAGTTTGAATATATAAATAATAGCTACCACTAAAAGGACCTTCACAGATACTAGAAAAACTGCTTCAGAAATCAATCTAGTCGGTAAGAAAGATATTATGCTTATTAGAATGAATTTTACGATCTCTAACTATATTTATGAAAATCTGACTTAACTTTTGACATTATCAAAACCTCAACTTATTTGGTTGGGTTATTGCAGAGCTGTGGTCATAAGGTCCCAGGCCACTTCAGTAACTGGAATACCTTAGAGATACCCCTTCACTGTAGGGTAAACCCACCAGTAAGAACGAATGGAAAGTATCAAATGGCTCTGTGCAGACAAAATTAACATCGACTTCACCTCTTTCCAGTTACAGATGGTGTACTCATGTTTATTTATAATTCAGATCAAGGCATTGAACACATTTTCTGGTTTCCACTACCAAAAAAATGAGGTATGAAAGTTGTATGTGAGAATGTAATATCAATATTTGAGACAAAGTAACTGCAAGGAAAAGAGAGGAAGTGTCCAAAATTAAGTCCCATGTAATCCATTTCATGGATGCATAGGTCTTTCTTTCCTTATTCATGATATGTACTAATACTTAACACAGCATTTATCAATGTTCTGCTTACTGAACTTTCTAACACTGCATGTTTTGGCAAAGTAACTCCTTCCTCATTAATTTAATATGCCATTATATTATATACTAGCAGAGAAGCCATCTGTTACATGTTAATCAGTACAAATGCAGTTTAATCTGAATTTTAGGCAATCAAACCTACTAAGGTTTGGGGGGCATAATTTAAGCCCTATTTATTCTAAATATGAAATATCTCATAGTTTAATTTGAATGAAAATTAAATCTCATTTCTCAAACCATGAAAGGAGAAAAATATGTAATAACTACACTTTTTGAGTAAAAAGGGAAACTATGCATGGATTTATTGAAAAAGATTTAAGGTAGTGAGAGAACCAGTATTTTCTTATTAATTATTTGACATTTATAGTAACACTAATAGTGATACATTCTGCTGTAGAATATTTTATAATTTTTATTCACTAGAATAGTTTATTATATTTATTATAGAAAACAATAAAAATTACTGGTCACAAAAGAGCATTCCAAGTATAATTTGTAAATGATTTGGGTTTAACCAGTCACTCTCTGGAATCCCAAATAGCTTCCTTTAGGAAAATAATATTATAATCATAATATTGCTCTTTTATTAATCGACCTACTTCAAATATCAGCCTAATACAATGATAGCAAGTGTGGTCATGTTGACTTCCACTTTCTCAAGCACCCTTCCCAATACCACCCAAATGATCACCAGAGATTGTTTGCATTAGAAACCAAAGGAGGTAAGGTATTGCTGATTGTCAGGTAATCTGTGGTTCCTCCTCATCGTGACTGGAATACATGCCTACATCAACACCTCCAAAGAAAGCCTCCCGGTTTCCGTAGCTCTTTCTTCCCACAAGTCTTGTCTTACCACACACCAAATGACATTTGATTCTTCAATTACTGACCTTGAATAACTTCATATTTTCTTTCCACCAAAGGACTAGAAATTCCTCAAGGGAACAGTACAAGAAACACTGCTCCCAGGACATACAAAGTCCTGGAATACAGGCCTGGCCGGAGGGCTGTGCAACCTCATTCCATCTTAAGAGTGCTCATACAAGAAATGCAAAGAACCAGACCTTCATTATATGCTAATGTGCATTTAATAATTTTATTTTTATACTATGCATAAATAGAGGTATGTGGATGTTAAAATGGTTTAGTAATCTGTCTTGAAGGGTACCAGTTGATCCTGTCAAATTCACTTTGCATAAAAATTAACATTAAAATATAATGTTTAATGAAATTAAATGTGAAACATCACTCTTTCTTGCCAGCTTTTTCCAAATGTTACAAAGTTATTCGATAAAACCTATTAAAAATTGCTCCTTAGCTGTTCTGAGGAAATTTTAATACTTTATACTTTAATACTGAAGTAGTATACTAGGTTATAAATGGAAAAAAAAAGGAATCTTGAATTTCAAAACATCACTTACAAGTTGGTTATTTGGAATTTAGGTTCAGAGGTCAATTCCAAAAGGCAATTTGACTTCTATGCACTTGAAATGAAAACTGAATAAAAGCAATACAAGTAAATTGAAAATAGTTAAGACAACCACTGCAATTCTAATTGAGGACATGAAGCAGTCTACCTTTTCCCAAGCCCCCTTTCTCTCTGTCAAAACAAAAAAATATAAAGGACTTGCTCTAGTTTCTTTCCTCCGTCAAACTTCCCTGACTCAAAAATTATAAATTTGGGCCAGGCATGGCCCCCGCTGCCAGACCTCCAAGAAGAAAGCAGTAAATTATGACTCTTTTCATCCAATTGTTAGACTATTAATGCCTTAACAATTTAATAATCCCAATACCTAAACAGTGCTCCACACAGTATGAGGAATGAATGAAAGCAAAAGGAACTTTAAGCAATATAAATATGCATCTAGATTGGGTATGCTCTGTGCAAGGATCTGAAATCCAAAATGCTCCAAAATATGGAACTTTTTAATTTAGGATTTTAAGATTAGCCATGCTCAACCACTGAACTATGCAAATATTAAAAAGTCGAAAAAACTCTGAAATCTGAAACACTTCTGGCCCCAGAATTTGGGGTAAGGGACACCCCACCTGCATCATACAATGCTTTCCCTGGAGAAGCTTTCAAATGAGATGGGAGAGAAGATAAACATCAAAACATCCCTGGCTCCACACATTCTGGTGACCATATGTCATGACAAGCATCATGATGGTTTCCTTGGAGGTTTAAAATCTAACCAATCCTAATCCATTCATTCCTTCAAAAATGCTCACAAAGCCCCCTATTGTGTGACTTGAAAGGACAGGGAATGAAGGAATTTGGTAGGAGAATAAGGGACAGTTGAGGAGAGAAGGAAATTTTTCCAGTAAAGGGAAGGAAAAAACAAGTGTGTTGTTAATGAGGGATGCAAAACAGAGGCACAGAGATGCAAAACAGAGGCACACCCTCCACACACTCCTACAGCCACTACCTCAGGATTCTGGCAAGAACTAGATGCTCCTCGACCCCTGGGTATGCTGGTCCTACCTTGGCACAGCTTCACCATCTGCCAAATGAACACATCTATACCTATGTTGACTAACTGTAACTAGATGTGCAGGGGCACCATCTGAGAAAGGCCTTGGAAATTAAACTTCTCTGTGAACATACAATAATGACATACTATAAATATTTCTGTAGTTTAAATGAAATGTGCCATGAGTTTTCTACTATTTTAAGTGTTTTGTTTATGAGCACCAAACAAACAGTATATGCTCAATAAAATACTGACTGAACCCTGAAAACCAACCAGTAGTATAAAGCACTACCATTTTAAAAGGAAATAGCTTTATAATTTAAAATGCTCATTTGACTATAAATTTGAATTTTTATACATGATCTTTTCTTTAAGAAGAATTTTCTACCCCTGCATATGAGGCTGATTTATCAATTATTACAAAGTGAAAACAAAACATTTATTATCAATCAAGTATAAAGAATTGCACAAATTACTTACTCTAGTACAGTATTCTTTCCTTCCTTTTCTTTTTCTGAATGCTACAGAATAAAATCATCTAGACAGCTTCAATTCACCCACAGTCTCTAGACCCCTATAGTTAGTTCAAAACATCTCCTTTATAAAGCCATTTTTTACTTTAAGGCTCTTTATGGGAGGGGAAGATAACTGAGAAAATGTAAAACCAAACTATTTCAGTTACATATTTCTATGCTTAATGACTGTTTAACCCCTCAGTATATATATTAAATAGTTTAAAGTATGATTTGATGGTTATAGGAAAGAGTTTAGAGATAGGAAATGACACATTTAAATATTTACAAAAAATTAAGAGTTACTTACATGGTAACACTAAAATAGTAGGTAAATTTTTAATTTTCTAAGACCTAGATTCAATTTCATATTATGTATTCTTGGCACTACATTATTGTCCCTCGTTGAAAAGCAAATTGAAATTTGCAACTTTAGGATGTGTCTTTGGCAAAGCTAAATCCCATTTTGAAAGTGCCAAATATCTCAAACTGGTGCAACCTGTCTGAGGCTTGCAGTAATGAAATATGCTATGTCAAGCTTTATTCTTGATATTAAAGGCTATAATTATTTTGAGAAGACAATGCCTGACTCTTATTTTCGTTCCTCTTTCTTCCTCTCAATCCACACATACATTCACCTTCAAAACACACACACACATTCACACACACACACACAAACACACTTACTTTTAAAACTAATTCATATTTCAGTATGAAAGCCAAAAAATTTATAAGAAAATTACAAAACATTTTCTGTGACTTTCAACTCTTACTCTCTTTTCTATAGTTTAGATCAAAAATTATTTTACTACTGAAAATTTCATAAGGATAAATGTTCTATTGGAGTTTATAACTGTGAAAGAAAACAAACCAATTCTTCTTTTCCAACTCAGCATATACAAAATTTAAGACTTTTTTTGGTAAAATGCAATAATGTGAATATGCCTATGAAATATCTATAAATAATATTTTCTTATCTTTATTAATAATTTTTATGGTTTGAATACAGGTAATGTTCTCTAAAAGTCTGTGTTTCCACGGCTTGGTCCCCCCAAGGTGGTGGTGTTGGGAGTTACTGTGGACCTTTAAAAGATGGGGCCTACCATCAGGTTCTTATATCACTAGGGGCAGGCCTCTGAGGGACGATGGGACCCCAGGCTCCTCCTCTAGGGATACGCGCGCGCGCGTGTGTGTGTGTGTGTGTGTGTGTGCTGAAGTCAAGAATCAATCTTTACTATTCATTTCTTCTCATTTTAACTTCATCTTTTTAAACAGAATGAAATTGACAGAATCAAAATACTAACATGAGCCTATATTTTGCTTTCTGGAATGTATTAAATGCTTGTTCTTATGTTATAAGGAGCTAGAAAAAGTTGTTTAAAATTAATCCACATTCAGTCTGAATGAGATCTTACCTTCTATTTTGTTGTTTTTCCTCTTCAGCCATTTTTCTACAGTCTCTGCACTGACACTTTCAGACACAAACTCATCTAATACCTGGGGGTGAAGAGAAAGATACGCCTTCACTTTTTCATCTGTCAAACCTGTGAAAGAATTGAGAAGAACAAAATTTACCTATATGACATCTTCATATACATGAAATAGACAGTAAATGACATCATGCTAAGATCCGGTAACCTCTAACCTATTGCAGATAGGGTTGGCAAACATTGGAATGGGGAGATTTTTGCTTAATGAATAAAGTGTTTCTGTTTGGCATTAAAGCAAAGCTTTGGAAGTATGTGGGTGATGACTGCACAGCATCATGAATAAAATTAAAATCACTGAACTGTACACTTGAAATGGTTAAAACAGCATTTCTATAAGATATCACATTAAAATCCAGTAAAAAAGAATCTTAAGTTGGAACTTTAGTGGTTTTAAAAGACATCATGCTACACGGCTATTTTCTAACAGTAAGTTTTAGTGCTCTCCATGAACCAATGGTGTGCTCTAGTGTGGTACGTGAAGCCTTAAGATATATTTGTTTTTTCAGTGAATAATTATCTCAGATTCAATATGCCTAGCAATAGAAGCAAAGAGGAGACCTAGCACTGAACCATTATAGGTGCTGAGAAAAGTTTAGTGAATATATCCTATCTTTTAGTGCCTTTCACCACAAATTCCTTCTTTTTTCTCATGAGCACTAAACTCAACGGTACAACCAACATTTAATTCAGAATACTTTTTATATTCTACGTACAGAGTGAGTTTCATTGAAATAATTTTCACAGTCACAGATAACAGCTGAATATACATAAGATTCTCAAACAAAATACTCATACATGTTTTCATATTGAACATATAAAACTACATGTTTTCAAATTAATCCCAAACACAAATAGGATATGAATAATTATTCTTGGTGAGGATAACTGTTTTTTAATACCGCAACTTCTCTGTGGATTGTTTCAATAAATGACTTGTCTTTAGGGACGTTTTAGTGAAAAGGGCAATGGAAAATTGTACTTCAAGACAGCAAAGGAGGAAAGGAAGCATAACTTGATGACTCTAGAGTAGGCTGTATGTTTTCCCAAACAGACAGAATTCATATGTGTTAATAATTAATTCTGCTGGGAACTAAAGTCACAACTGTTAGGATTCTGCAACAGAATGGTATCTCTGAGAAGGCAAAGGATTTCTTTCAGCACAGTCAGTAGCTAGTTTCCACACCCAACCTCCACACCTCCCTGAACACTGGAATAGAGGAAAGAAAAACATGAACCATCTATGTTTTACCCAGGGGCAAAAGAGCACACTAATGATTCAATTCGTGTGACACAGTAAAATTCAGTTTGAGAATTCTACAAGATACCAAGGACAAGAGATTAATTACATAAGAATGTGCTTGCCTGGTGAAGCAAGTTGTATGCCTAGATACCAAAGGATGGTCACCTACCCGACCTTCAAAAAAACAATGCACATGTCATATTGTCTTTGACTGTGTCTGCCACAGTTGAACATATTCCACGCTTAACTCCTTGACACCTCCCTCTGCAACATTCATGGCACATCACCTTAGTTCGTATCCTAACATTGTAATTGACCTTGATTTCTGCTTCCTCCTCAACAGTCCATGATGATGACACTACAGTGTGTGCTGGAGTCTCCCTTCCTCCCATCTCCTGGGCTTGGGTACTCTCATATCAGCTCAAGATGGAACATCTTGGTCAAAACTAAAGGAATCATCTTCCCACTTCTTCCCCAAAGAGATTTAACTCTCAATTACTATTTTTCTGTTTCTTTTACTCCCCAATTTCTCAGAAATCTAGGGTGGGAGTTTCATCATAACTGACATATCTTTCTTTGTCATCTCCTTTCCTCTCAATGCATTATCATAGAGTCCTACTGTCAAGTTAAATGTCTGATAAAAGACTTGCATCCAAAACATACAAAGAACTAAAAACTAAAAACAAGAAGAAAACAGCACAATTTAAAAATAAGCCAAAATTCTAAATAGACAACTCACCAAAGAAAATAAACACATGACAAACAAATGTACAAAAAGATACTCATTTGCCATTAGTTGAAGTTAAAAAAAAAAAAAAGATTCTACTACTACTAATACTTTCTGTATTCCCTAACAATCACACAACAACACCTGATCATACTAGGCAACATTCAACTGATATAAAGACTCATGCCCGCATGAAACCCTGTTTGAGAATGTTTATGGACAGCTTTATTCATAATCAACTAAATCTGAAAGCATCCAAGCTGTCCTCTAATAAGCATCTACACAAACTGTGGTACATCTATATAACTGTGATCAGGCAATAAAAAAGAAAACAGCTAACGAGTCATGAAATGACATGGAGGGGTCTTAAATACATACTGTTAGGAGGAAACACATCCAGGCTTGCAGTCTACATATTATATAATTGCAACTACACACATTCTAAAAAGGCTACATGTCCTAGGAGGACATGTTGGCGCATGCCTGTAATCCAAGCACCTTGGGAGGCTAAGACAGGATTGTGAGTTCAAAGTCAGTCTCAGAAAAAAGTGAGAAACTAAGCAACTCAGTGAGACCTATCTCTAAATAAAATGCAAAACAGGACTGGGGATGTGGTTTAGTAGTCAAGTGCCATTGAGTTCAATCCCTGGTACCTAAAAAAAAAAAAAAAAAAGCTAAACTACAGAGATAGTAAACAATCAATATTTGCAAAGTTTCAAAGAGAAGGGAGAAAGACTGAATGGATGCAACACAGGAATATTTTAGGGTGATAAAAATATTCCATATTGTACTGTAATAGTGAATATGAGACACTAAGCCATTTGTCAAAACCCATAAAACTTCACAGCACAAAGACTAAACTATAATATGTATAATATGCACAAACTTTTAAAAACACTTTCAAGATCAGGGATAGAAAAAAGAATCTTACAAAAAAAATCTAAAGGTACTACAAATGTAGGAAACAATCTCACTGAAGGGAATAGAAGGGATAAGGATAAGGTATTGATCAACATAACTCTGGGAATGAGCAGAGTCTGTAAGACCAAATGCAAAAACAAACAAACAAACAAACAAAAACCTATACATAAGCTCTGTGCTCTAGTGGCTAAAGCTTTTAGCCCAGTGGGGAAGAGCTAACAATTCGGATAGTATACATACCAGGACAGGAGGAGAAATTGAGATTGATCCACATGGTAATAGATTTGGAAATATCAATACAAACTCACATGTGACTTCACAGATGCTGGTTTAATATTGGTAGATATACACATATATATACAATTAGCACACATATAAACTTTGTCTTGTTATATTAGTAGACAGAGCCTGGAGCTAACAATATCCTAGTATCAAGCAGAACATGCAGCCCACAGTTTTTGGTCTCCAATTCAGGTAGAGTATTCCTTATTCAAAATGCTTGAAAACAGAAAGGTTTGAATTTCAATTTTTTTTCAGATTTTGAAATATTTTCATACACATAATGAGATATATTGGGACAAAACCTAATTCAAAACATGAAACACATTTTTGTTTCATATACACCTCAAATACGCACAGCCTGAAAATAATGTTCTACAGTATTTTAATATGCCTGTATTTTAACTGCATCCTGTTACAGGAGGTTAAGTGAGATTTTTGATTTGTGATTTCAAATCAGAGCTCAAAAAGCTTCAGCCTATACCTGATTTTAGGATACAATGAGAAAATACGTAAGATAAACCTGAAGCAGCCACTGATTAAAAACCTGTTACCATAACAATTTATTATTCTGATAAAGGAGATCCCCTATAAATCCTGAAGCACTTATTGTTTCTAAGTGTTGTATCTGAATATCCATAAAAGTTCTTTTTAAGAATAACTATCAAATCAGAGGCTAAAGAATTATTGTTTTAAATAATTCTGAGGGTAAATTTAAATGTCTAACTTATAGATACTAAAAGACACATTGTTGGAAAAAGGAAAAGCAGTAGTTTTCAATTGGTAACTCTACTATCCTGAGTATGGAGAAGAATCCTTCTTTTCTGTGGTATTAAAGAAGCAGTCAGAACACATGGCAGAAGTCTAGCATGCTCCCCCTTTAACATGGAGGCACCTGCACCCTGGTCCCCAAACTTCCATTTCATAAGCCCCTTAAACTACCTTCACCCAGGTCTTCTTAACCTTAAGAGAATTCTCAAGGTTAAGAAGTAGGTGTCATGTCAAAGTAGGTATCATATCCTCAAGCTCTCTGTCCCATGCCCTGTCACAGAAAAGGGGACAAAGTTAAATTCCCATTATCTCACTATAGCTAAATTCAGTTGGATTACAATAAACCTTATTTTTTTAATTCAAGGAATACATGACTAATAACCCTTTCTCTGATTTACCACACTAATATTCTCAATTTTATAATTCCCTCTATCTAGTCTAGGTATGAGCAGTAAGTAAAATCATTTTCATCTTTTTAAAGATTTAGTCTAATTCTTAAGTAGATTTTTAAAAATTCCATGTACAATTGTCAAAAAACAGCTAAACTGTGTGCAGCTAAAATTCATGCCCAATGAGGAGCAGATGACGGAGTATAAAGATTTAGTTTGATACAAGATTTCTGTGGGCATTACTGCTGCTTACTCTGGATGTTACTAAATAAAACAGGTTAGGAAATTTTGGTTTATTTGTTTTTGCTTTGTTTTTGTCATGTATGAACCCAGGAATTAATAATTAATATTTCAGGAAACCAGATAACAGTCCAACTTCAAACAGATGTTTAAGAAAAAAAAATTCTGTAGCTATAAAATGCTCCCTCCAATATGGCAAAGCTCCTATACTTGGTTTCCAGTGAGAAGAGACCCAGGGACTTCAAACTCTTGGCAGCCCGAGAGATCCTCGTAGTCTCCACACACTTCAGAGCTGAGTGTATATACAGATTACTTTAAAATTCTTATTAGTTTCAAGAGAGTTCCAAAATGAATATCAGAAGAAGTAAATTTTCTTAGTATATACTGCAAGATAAATTATTTTAGCACTTTAACACAAAATCTGTCAAGCACAAGTATCATGTGCCATACTAAGCAATCCTGGACTGTCACACTGCTTAACACAGTGTTCTTACTAATCTGTGTATATGTACACATGTGTATTCTCCTAAATGACATGTAATTGTTCTTCTAGGAACACATACATATATGCATCTATATAAACCTTCCATTATCCAGAAGCTAATGAAGATTACAGAGGAATAATTTTTAAATCAATTTTTTGCCTTTAGAATCCCCAAATCCAACTTTTTACACCTTCTCTTTAGGAATATTTACTTTCTTAGCATCTATACTCCAACTATGTAAGCCCCTTCCCTACCAAAAACATAGAACAGCTAACAGCATTTGTTATTAACAAACAATCCTTAGCAGCAGATGGCCTTACTGTAGTGTTTCCTACATATGTAAAAGATACCACGCTACACACATCACACACAATAGCTCAGTTAAGCCACAAAGTATCATGCATCGGGAGCAGAAGCATGGGAGGAATAGATGAACTCCAGATAGGGCAGAGGGGTTGGAGGGGAAGGGAGGGGGCATGGGGTTATAATGATGGTGGAACGTGATGATCATTATTATCCAAAGTACAGGTATGAAGACACACATTGGTGTGAATATACTATGTATACAACCAGAGATATGAAAAATTGTGCTCTATATGTGCAATAAGAATTGTAATGCATTCCACTGTCATGTATAAAATAAAAAAAAATTAACAAGTTTCATGCATCGGGCAAACAGGAAATGTAACAAACATTTGACAAACCCTGAATTATAGTTTCAGGTATAAAATAAGAAAATGAAGCAGAGTCACTGTGAAATTGAATTAATTTTCTATTGGCCACAAGAACAACAATCAGGACTGGAACAAAGATGCAAGCCCAGAAGTTATTTCATAAACCCAAACTGACTATTGTTTTTCCACAGTTTCTCTTGTCTTAGATTATTATACTTTATGACTTTGCTATTAGCGTCACCTTCAATTTGGAATTTTACTTTACACTT
The DNA here is from genome assembly GCF_001458135.2 of Marmota marmota marmota. Lineage (NCBI taxonomy): Eukaryota > Metazoa > Chordata > Mammalia > Rodentia > Sciuridae > Marmota > Marmota marmota. Next base: position 3,197,930 of record NW_025999983.1, on the reverse strand, counting down.
TTTACCTCAAGTTATAAATTTAAAAATCTGACTGCTAAATCTTACAAATTTGGTAAATTAGACAGAAAGAAACATTGTGCAGAAAACTCCCTGAACTCACAAGGCTTATCATGAAAATAAGTCTAATTTAGTACAGAAAGGAAGAGTCAATAGAAATGACCTCCCTTCCTCCCAAGTTCCCTTCATCTTTGCCCTCCCCCTCAAGGTCTTGGCTGCCAGTTCCCTTCCCCCCTTCACCGGAGAGGCCCCTCTACTAACTGCATACTGCACCTGGAAGCCTTGTTGCACTGGTCTGCCCTGTACACTGCCCCGAGTGTGGGCTCACTCATCACCAGGTGAAACCTCCTATTTACTGAGTAGGCGCTAATAGAACTTCAGTCGCTCCAGCTAGACTAGAAACTCTGTGAGGGCAAAACTGATCTGCCTCATTCTCCACATAGCACAGGGCCTGGCATTGTGCAGAAAGGAATTCACCTAGCAGCCTCAGCGTCCTCTCTGTAGAAAGGATCTTCCCCTGCTGGCCCCCCTAGCATCTGGGAATTTGGCTCTGGGAGAGTTCCCAGGCCAAGGCTAACTAAAGGCACCGCGCGAACAACGCGGCCTATTCACACCTGCTTTTCCTCTGAGTGTCTGAAACTCTGGAACCTGTCCGCTTGACTAGCCCCCAAATAAAAGCCTGGGTAGCAAGCCTCTAACACGCTTCCCTGTAGGACACTTTACACAAGCTGCTAGGGGAAAAGCATTTCTGAAGGACTCCACGAAGAACTCCTGGAAGCCCAAGCCAGCTCTCCCCTGGACTTCTGCCAGTGTGCCTTTCCCTCTCCTCACCATACTTTTACTGTGATAGATCTTAGTCATGAACACAACTGTACGCGGAAACCTGTGAGTCCTAGAAAACTACCAAACTTAGCAGTGATTCTGTCCTCCCCCCGCCAACGCCAGGACTATCATCATTAAGTAAATTCATCAATGAGTAAGTCATTGTCTCTTGTGATTTCAGAGAAAATTGGGAAGGAGTAGTAGGGATATGTTTGCTAGAAACTGCCCACTTCTACAAGATCACAGATAATACTCATCAGTAATCCCAGGTCCTAAAGCACGTTCTCTGAGCCTGCATATAACACTACACCAATTCTGCAAATACATTCCTATGTATTACACATCACCCTTTACAAGAAAGTTTATGGCTACCTGGCACAGTGATGCACACCTGTGATCCCAGCAATTTGGGAGTCTCAAACAGAAAAACCTCAAGTTCAAGGCCAGTCTCAGCAACCTAGCAAGAACCTGTCTCAAATAAAAATAAAAAGGGCTGGGGCATAGCTAAGTGGTAGAGTGCACCTAGGTTAAATCCCCAGTAAAACATACACACACATACACATATACACAGTTTATGACCATGGATTTATACAGAAGTTCCTTCTAACCACTTATCAGATAAGGGAAGACATTAATAGGCTCTAAATTTCATTTTGGGGGCTGTATTTAAAACAGCAAAGTCTTTTATTGCAATGAAAGATTATTACATGACAGATATAAATAACTATAAAGATATAATGGAAATGAAGGAATAAGAGATTTCTTTAGATTTTGTTAAACTCCATAAACACTGATACCATTCTTTTTAACCAAAGAGGAAAAATAGGATGCAAAACAAATATAAATGCCTTATTATAATTATCCTTACCTCCCGTGTGTGTGTGTGTGTGTGTTTGTGTGGTGTGTGTGTGTGTGTGTGTGTGTATAATCACCTTAATACTTTAATAATATCTTTCTAACCAGGTACATTCCCTGAAAGGAGGTTTGCCTCTAATCTAAAAAGCAGACATTTGCTAAGCCTTGGCTTAATGTACTAGCAGTAGTCTTCTGACCTAACTAATCAATAATCTCATGTGAATTAACAGCCTCAGGGAACCTTCCCTGAGAAGACATTGTTTCCAACGTTCATAGTTTGCATTTGTCAGAAAGTAAGTCCCATACTGATCCCTTTCTAAACCAAAGTGAAATTAACTGTTTTTTCCCAGCTGAGGACATCAATGAAAGTTGTTGTTTTTTTTAACTGAGAAATCCAACCATAAACCTGAACTGCTCAAAGTTATATAAAGATGAAAACAATCATTTCAAGTAGAACTATTAAGAATAAGCTTAAGATCACCACAATTGACATTTCTGTGGCTCACAGCTGCACCTCCACAGTGAAGTGCACAAGAGGGACAGACGTTCAGATGCAGTACTCCCAATTTCTTCAGCTCAAACATAGTTCCAAATCTACAGTGACCTGGTGGGAGACCCAGGGCTCTGAGTAACCAGACTTTAAGTTACTTGGGGAGTCAAGTAACACTCTAAGCTTCATTGTCCTTGTATAAAAATATGAGATTCATAACAGTAATTACTCCATAGGGTTATAATACATGCAAAGATCTAAACTAAGTGATTAATGAGTAATTATTTCAATAATATCCATCTTCACCAAAATAATGAACACATTTATGTCAAGAAATATGAGATTTAAGATTGTGAGAAATGCCTATTAGAAAATGTCATATGACTTTTCAAGCCTCTTATTTGCCCACATTTAGGAACACTTCATTTAGTTTTGTTTCAGAATAGTTAATGCTTCAGATACATCCATGAGTGCATAAGATGAAACCTGTGAAATCCAGAAACTGTCTGTCTAATCACCATATTAATCAGAATGTGTACCTCAAAGTCACCTCACAGAAACCAAGTGGAAGCCAGGCATGGCAGTACATGCCTATAACCTCAGCTATTCCAGAGGCACCCTTTCCCAAAATAACAGATAAAAATGGCTGTGCAGTTCAGCAGCTGAGTGCCTCTGGATTCAATCTCCAGAATCCTCCGTACTGCCAAAAAAAAAAAAAAAAAGGAAGAACAGGACCACACAGGGACAGGTGTCCAAGACTGGATCCAACCAATTAGGCAAATATTGGAGGGCAAATCTGAAGGTGAATCTACAAGCAAACCTGAGGACTATTCTCAGACAAATTTATTAATGAATTAAAGGAGAATAACCGGAAAGGGGAAAAAAACAAGGGGTAAAAATGGAAGTGATCCAACAAAGACTTTTGCCTTGAAGACAGCTGGAATGATTAAAGTTCCCTGTTTAGACGATGGTAACATTGTTCAAATGATTTTCAAGCTGGGATAGTTAATATAGAGCAAAGACACAAGTAGTCAGAAATTAGGAACAGGTAGAATATATATTATTAACATGATCCACATAGTCTACTATTAACCAAATGATTAAGATTAAATCTAGTCACCTGAAAATGAAAGTTATTTCTCAAATGCTAGACAACAGCCATGAAATGCAAATGAGCCTAATGCTAAGTAAATACCTTCTGCCCCTTAGCCACAACACATACCATAGAAGGGTGAACAAATGTTTCAGCTACCAAAGGACAAGAACAACCTTGCCTGGAAATCTAGAATAGTCTTCCATATTTCAAATAACAACAGGAATTTAAAGTCTGTCACTAACCACTGGAATTTTCAGTGAAGCACTGAAAATTAAAAAAAAAAAAAAAAATTCTGTTAAATGCTCCCACGAAATAAACCAGAGAGTCAAACGCATTGTTTTAAGGACACACTAAAATCTTTTACATAGGAAAGAAAACATGTTTTATGTGATATAATTAAATCTTTGGGGGGGGGGGGGCAGGGAGAATGAAGAGAAGAATCCCCACAAAGAGACTGATATAATAAATATAATAAATATATGAACAGAATCATTATAACTTCCATAGCCACTGTTTCAGAAATCAATTTAGATAAGACAAACAGAACAGCAACTGTAATTTTAATTTTTAATGGCCGTTTTATACCCTGCCAAAATAATGTAAGTATCACATCTACATTTTTGTTTACTCAAAGTTTTAAAATAATGCCCTAAAAGTGAAAATATGTGAGTCGCAAATGTCAGGCATTTCTATAAACCAAACCTTTTTCCCTGTACAAAAGGGGTTTTTAAAAACCATGACTGACAGATTTGAAAAAAATAAGCAAAATATATGTAAGTCTTCTCAGAATGAGCTGAAGTCATACTTTTTTCTTTGCTAAAAAATACCTTCTTTATAAGTTCATCCAGAAATGTTATTTTTTTAGACTTCCTCTAAAATAGTACTATTTATACTTTTCAAATTCAATGTAATTCATTTAAAATATTATGAAAGTCTATCTACATATCAAGCATTATATTGTACTTTAAGATGAATCAGAAAACTAAAAGAAATGAGGATGAATAAAGAAATAGATCCACAACCACATTCTAAGATTGACAGGAACACATTAACAGAACAAAGTATGGCTCACATGACTAATTCTGAATGTTGAAATTATTTCATTCACTCAATAAATGCCTACTGTGAACCAGGCATATCTATGTAACTGATACTCAATAACATAACAATAACCCTAACCTTACCAACTTTAAAAATGCTCTCAATGCAGGGCAACCCTAGCCAACAGGAACTGGAAACATTTAAAGGCAATGATGAAGGAGGATATGTCCAAGGAGACTGCACAGTCTCTACCTTGAGTGGCGACAGTGACGACAGTACAGGATTTAAAATATAAGAGGTAGGAAATGATTCATGGAAAAGAAAGTGACTTTGGTTTGGGATCTGCTGAAATACCATTTCCTATGGGACATCTGCCTGGTGAATTTAGAGTAAAATGTAGGAATTTTAAATTTCCAGCTCAAAAGAAGAAAATAGGAGGAATACTTGTAAAAGTCATTCATATTGATTTTTTTAAAAACTGAAGATATGCAAATGAATGAAATCTCCCAGAAATTCTGCATTGCAACCAATATGGCAAAGAAAATGTTAATTCCCATCTTTGTTCTGTACTTCATTTTTAAAAATGATAAAACAAAATTATACACTGTCCCATAAGAAAGTCATCCTAGAAATTAAAAACAAGCATGAGTATGTCTTATCACCTGAATTGTACAGTAAGACTTTCAAATCAATCCCCTCTTTATAAATATCATCAAAATTCAAAACCACAGATACAATAAAACAAGAATAGCCTTTTGTGAGAGGCTGAATTCTAAAAAACAGCTCCCTAAAACTTCTCCTGGTTTCTACACTTTCCATGACCCTCAAAACTACGGCGAGGATGGATTTTACTCCCTTAATAGAACATCCTGTCCCTCAAAGTGGTCTTAGAGATATCCAACTGGGCCTGATCCTATCACATGGACACTTTAATAACAAACAGTATTCTCCTGCTTACAGGAAAAGAAACCTGAGATTCACAGTATAAGAAAGACTTGAAGAGTCAGTCATTGTTGGCTTGAAGATAGAGTAGCATGCCAAGAAATGCAGCAAAGCCTGGGAGCTAAAAAGAGATCCCAGTGACAGCTAGTAAGTAAACAGGGACCTCAGTCTTTAACCCGAATTCTCCCAATGAAATGACAGGAATGAGTTTGAAAGCAGAGCTTTCCCTAGAGCCTCCAGATGAGAACTAAGTACGGATGACACTTTAATTTTAGTCTTAAAACTAGTCACATGAGACCAGACTGTTGTTCTATATAACAGGGAGGCAATAAACGGGTGTTATTTTAAGTCACTAAATTTATCTAAATTTACGGTGTTTTGTTATGAGGCAGCAGAAAATGAATCTTCCCATGTTGGATTTTATTGTTAATCCAGTTAATAAAAAACACAATATAACTATGTTACCCTTAACCATTTCGCAAAAAATCTGCCAACAAACATTAAAGTTGTAAAAAAAAAAAAAAAAAAATTGGTGCAAGAATGCACAACTCAGGATATGACATCTCTCTTCTCCATTTTGCCAAATTACACATCAGCACCCAAACATGGAGTGATACAGTCACCACAGCACAGGAGGCAGTAGGTACGGGATTCCCAGTGAGCACACTGAGCAGTTGGGAAAGCCCTGGGAGGCTGTGTCCATCTCCTGTAACACCCCAGAGACTGAAAGCAGGTTGCCCAAAAGAGATGCATGTGAATGTTAAGAAGTCAGTCCCGTGACAGCACACAAGACCAAAATTGCTTCAATTTGTGCTACAATAATGGAGTTTTTAAAAGTATTTTCAATTTGCTTAAATTTTAAACAGCAATAAATGGCAAAGTATTATCAGATAATGTAAATCTAAACTTTTAAAGAATAAAATGTTAAAATACTGTGAATCCAAGATGGCAGGCCAAAGGGAGGCTCTGTGGTGCTCCGTGACCCGGGTCTCAACTAGTGGAAATAGTGCTTCTCTGAGAGTGATAGAGGACCCCTACACAGCTGCTCTTGCGCAGAAATCACCAGCATTTCTGTGCCCCCAAGCCTGGCTCTGGGCCTTAGTGTTCGAGTAGGTCTCCTGACTCCTGACACCTGACTCTGGAAGTTCTAGCCCAGGAAGGCCTCATGAGCACCCTAGCAGGATCACCTGTCAGCACCACTGCAGACACCACTCTGCTCCCACGCCGGACACTCAGCTGCTACCTACCCACAGGATCTCTGCTACTCCCCTGTGGACCCCTATCTACCAACAAGAGGCTCCTCGGGTTACCTCCAATCTTGGGACTCCAATCCACAGTTACTACCATAGTTCCCTACACGGTAATCTACCTGCACCCGAGGGCATCTCACAGACTCTGAAGGCAGCCAAAGCTGCAGTATGAATGTCACAGAGCTCATCTCTGAACACATCGCACAACGCCATCACCCTGCTCCCCCTACCCCACCTGACACCCCCATGCTGGAAGCAAACTGCCTCCAATTTGGCTCACCTTCGTCACCATGTTTGGTGGGGGCAGCTCCCAGATTGGAACTCCAGCTGACCAGGTACCTGGTTTCCAAACCCCACCTCCACCCCATGGTGGTCATCCAGCACAGTATCTGCCCAACATAAAACAGCTCTCAGTGGGACCGGTGCGCAGTGCAACTAGGGTGCTGCCCACAGGAGCCCTGATGAGAGGGGTCCCTCAATTAGAAACTAACTGCTAAGGGAGAGGGAAACAGGGCAAAAGTTTAAAGACTAACAGACCAGGAACTGGGCACGTCCAGGCGTCCTGCACCAGGACCAGCCTTCCCACCCTGGTTACCTTCACCATCCTGAGGGCAGAGGTAGTAGCTAACAACAGACAACCACACCTATTGGATGGGAAGGGAAGCAGGAAAGATACTAATCTCTAAAACTACCAACAATCCTGGTTTCTTCCTTCAAGAATTTTTTTTTCTCCTCTTCTTCTTTACCTCTATCCTCCCGCTCTCACATACCCAACATATGTGAAATCAAGAATTTTACATGCATTAGGATTTTGAGGATTGGGACATCTGAATAATGTACTATAGGTGTGTTGTATATGCCCTTTTTTTCTTTTTCTTTTTCCCTGAAATTTTTACAATTTAACATCCTTTATTTTTCTACATATATGTGTGTTTGTTTTCTGTACTCTACTGTCTTCCCACATAATTGTCTACCCCAAATTACTTCCTGTCTCTTCTCTTGCTACTAACCTCTTCATTAGGTTTCCTTTCACACTTCCTAAGATATATTAACCCTACAACCTCACATCCTACCTCCTCAGCATATCATCCTGCACCTCACCCCCAGTTCATTATCCACTGTCAGGAAGTAAACCTTTTACAAATCTACTTATAGAAAATAAACAAATTCAACATTTCTGTACATTGTCACCAAACTGTAAACATCTTAATAGCAATTAACTGTTCATAATTGGTATATTGTTGATATTGGGATCTGTTAATGTTGTCCTTTCCCACAAGGGAGAGGTACTGGAACCCTACAGGAACACTACAACCTACAGGGTAAAAACAATAACACCCCGGACCCACAGAGCTTGAAGGGAAGACACACAAGCAACATGAAAAGACAACGGGAGAAGGTGCCCAAACAAATCAAGATACCACATTATTAGAATCCATGGCAACCACAGCAGAAGAAATGACAGAGAAGGAGTTCAGGGTGTACATGATTAAAATGTTCTGTGAATTGAAGGATGGTATAAGAGAGCAAATACAGACAACAAAAGATTTCGACAAGGAGCTACATAAACAAATACAGGAAGCAAAAGATCACCTGAACAGGTAGATAAAGGTTCAAAAAAAACCAGAAATCCTTGAAATGAAACAAACAATAAACCAAATTAAAAGTTCAAATGAAAGCATCACCAACAGAGTAGACCCTTGGAAAACAGGACATCAGACATGAAGACAAAATATATAATCTTGAAAAGAATGTTGACCACATAGTAGATAATGGTAAGAAACCATGAGCAGAACATTCAAGAAATATTCGACCAAAATTTAAGAGTCATTGAAATAGAGGAAGGCATAGAGTTCCAAACCAAAGAAATAAATAATCTCTTCAATGAAATAATATCAGAAAACTTTCCAAACATGAAGAATGAATTGGAAAACCAAATTCAAGAAGCCTATAGGATGCCAAATGTACAAAAATCACAACAGATCCACACCAAGACACATTATAATGAAAATGCCCTACGTACAGATAAGGAGAGAGTATTAAAAGCCACAAGAGAAAGGAATCAAATTACAAAAAGTGGGGAACCAACTAGGATAACGGAAGATTTTTCAACACAGACCCTGAAAGCTAAAAGATCCTGGAACAACATAATCAAGCTCTGAAAGAAAATGGATGCCAACCAAGAATCTTGTATCCAGCAAAATTAGGCTTTAGATTTGCTGATGAAATAAAAAACCTTCAATGATAAACAAAAGTTAAAAGAATTTACAGCGAGAAAACCGGCATTACAAAACATCCTTGGCAAAATATTCCAGGAAGAGAAAACAAAAAACAATAATGAAAATCAGCAGAGGCAGTTAGCACCCTAAAGGAAAAACTAATCAAAGAAGAAAATAAGTAAATAACAAAAATAAACAAATACAAACCATATCTCAATAATTGAATGTTAATGGCCTAAAAGCACCAATCAAACGACACAGGCTAGCAGAGTAGATTAAAAAAAAAAAAAAAAAAAAAGACCCAATAATATGCTGCCTCCAAGAGACTCATCTAATAAGACATACACAGACTAAAAGTGAAAGACTGGGAAAAATCATACCACTCCATGGACTACAGAGGCAAGCAGGGGTTTACATCCTCGTAAAGTAGATTTCAAGTCAAAGCTAAGCAGAAGGGATAAAGATGGACATTACATACTGCCCAGGGGAACCATACACCAGCAAGTCATAACAATTATAAATACATATATATATATGTCCCAAACAACAGAGCATCTATGTTCATCAAACAAATTCTTTTCAAGTTCAACAGTCAAATTGACAAGAAAGCAATAATATTGGGTGACTTTAACACAGCCCTCTCACGACTGGATAGATCTTCCAAACAAAAGCTGAACAAAGAAACTATAGAACTCAATAATACAATCAATAACTTTGACTTAACTGGACATATATAGAATATTTCATCCTTCATCAAGTGAATACACTTTCTTCTCAGAAGCACATAAATCCTTCTCTAAAATAGACTATATAATATGCCACAAAGCAACTTTTAACAACTCCAAAAAAGTAGAAATACTACCCTACATTTTATCAGATCATAATAGAATGAAATTAGAAATCAATGATAAAATAAAAATGAAAATTATTCCAACCCCTGGAGACTAAATAATATGCTACTAAATAAACAATGGGTTACAGAACACTTCAAGGAGGAGATAAAAAATTCTTAAGAGGTAAATGAGAACATGGACACAACATATAGAAATCTCTGGGAGACTATGAAAGCAGTATTAAGAGGAAAATTCATTGCATGGAGTTCATTCCTTAAAAGAAGAAAAAGTCAACAAATAAATGACATAACATTACAAGTCAAAGCCATAGAAAAAGAAGAACAAATCAACACCAAAAGAACTAGAAGCTAGAAAACAATTAAAATTAGAGCTGAAATCAATGAAGTCAAAATAAAAAAAAAAACAATTGAAAAACAAAAAGTTAGTTCTTTGACAAAGTAAATAAAATTGACAGACCCTTAGCTACGTTAACAAGAAGAAGGAGAAAACTCAAATTACTAACATACGTCATGAAAAAGGTAATAACCTATCAGACACTACAGAAATACAGAGGATAATAAGAAATTATTTTGAAAACTGTACTCACATGAAATAGAAGATATTGAAGGCATCGACAAATTTCTTAAGTCATGTGATTTGCCCAAATTGAATCAGGATGATATACACAATTTAAATACACCTGTATCAAGTGACGGAATAGAAGACACCATCAGAAGCCTACCACCCAAGAAAAGGCCAGCACCAGAAAGATACACTGCCAAGTTCTACAAGACCTTTAAAGAAGAACTAATGCCAAAACTCTTCAATGTATTTCAGGAAATAGAAAAAGAGGGAGCACTTCCAAACTCATTCTATAAGGCCAATATTACCCTGATTCCAAAACCAGGCAAAGACACATCAAAGAAAGAAAACTTCAGACCAATATCTCTAATGAACTTAGATGCAAAACTCCTCAATAAAATTCTGGCAAATCAAATACAAAAACATATCAAAAAGATAGTGCACCACGATCATGTGGGATTCATCCCAGGGATGCAAGGTTGATTCAACATATGGAAATCAATAAATATAATTCATTACATCAATAGACTTAAAGATAAGAATCATATGATCATCTCACTAAGATGCAGAGAAAGCATTTGAAAAAATACAGCACCCCTTCATGTTCAAAACACTAGAAAAATTAGGTATAGCAGGAACATATCCCAACATCGTAAAGGCTATCTACGCTAAGCCCCAGGCCAAAATCATTCTAAATGGAGAAAAATTGAAGGCATTCCCTCTAAAAACTGGAACAAGACAGGGATGCCCTGTTTCACCACTTTTATCTAAAATAGTTCTTGAAACACTGGCCAGAGCAATTACACAGACAAAAAAAATTAAAGGGATACGGATAGGTAAAGAAGAACTCAAATTAGCAACATTTGTCAACGATTCTATATCTACAAGACCCAAAAAATTCCACCAGAAAACTTCTAGAACTAGTAAATGAATTCAGCAAAGTAGCAGAATATAAAATCAACACTCATAAACCAAAGGCATTTCTGTACATCAGTGACAAATAATCTGAAAGGGAAATGAGGAATACTACCCCATTTATAATAGTCTAAAAAAAATAGAATACTTGGGAATCAACCTAACAAAAGAGGTGAAAGACATCTACAAAAACAAAACTATAGAATTATTAAGAAAAAAATTAAAGAAGACCTTAGAAGATGGAAAGATCTACCTTGCTCTTGGATAGGCAGAATTAATATTATCAAAATGACCATACTATCAAAAGCACTATATAGATTTGATGCAATTCCAATCAAAATCCCATTGGCATTCCTCATCAAAATAGAAATTCATCTGGCAAAATAAGAGACCCAGAATAGCTAAAGCAATCCTTAGCAGGAAGAGTGAAGCAGTTGGCATCACTATACCAGACCTGAAACTATACTAGAGAACAATATAACAAAACAGCATGGTATTGGCACTAAAACAGACTGGTAGACCAATGGTACAGGATAGAAAACACAGAGAATAACCCACAAAATTACAATTATCTTACAGTATGACAAAGGTGACAAAAACATGCATTGGATAAAAAGATAGCCTGTTCAATAAATGATGATAGGAAAACTGGAAATCCATATGAAACAAAATGAAATTAAACCCCATCTCTCACCATGCACAAAACTCAATTCAAAATGAATCAAGGACGTAGGAATAAAATCAGAGTCTTCTAATAGAAGAAAAAGTAGGCTCAAATCTGCAACATGTGGAATTAGGTCCCAACTTCCTTAATAAGACTCCTATAGCACAAGAATTACAATCAAGAATCAATAAATGGTATGGATTCAAACTAAAAGTTTCTTCTCAGCGAAAGAAACAATCTTCCTAGGTGAATAGAGAACCTATATTTTGGGAGCAAATTTTTACCCCTCACACATTAGATAGAGCACTAATCTGTAAGGTATATATAGAACTCAAAAAGCTAAACACCAAAAAAAACAAATAACCCAACCAATAAATGGGCCAACGACCTGAACAGATACTTCTCAGAAGAGGATATATAATCAATCAACAAATATATGAAAAAATGCTCATCATCTCTAGCAGTCAGAGAACTGCAAATCAAAACTACTCTAAGATATCATCATCTCACTCCTGTCAGAAGGGCAGCTATTACGAATACAAACAACAATAAATGTTGGCGACGATGTGGGGGAAAGGAACTGATACACTGCTGGTGGGACTGCAAATTAGTGCAGCCAATATGGAAAGCAGTATGGAGATTTCTTGGAAAACTGGGAATGGAACCACCATTTGACCCAGCTATCCCTATCCTAGTTCTATACCCAAAGGACTTAAAACAGCATACTACAGGGACACAGCCACATTAATGTTTATAGCACCACAATTCACAATAGCTAAACCTAGATGCCTTTCAGTAGGTGAATGGATTTTAAAAAGTGGCATATTTACACAATGGAAAATTACTCAGCAATAAAAGAGAATAAAATCATGGCATTTGCAGGTAAATGGATGAAGCTGGAGAAAATAATACTAAGTGAAGCTAGCCAATCCCAAAAAAAAAACAAATGCTGAATGTTTTCTCTGATATAAGGAGGCTGATTCATAGTGAGGTAGGGAGGGGGAGCATGGGAAGAGTAGATGAACTTTAGATAGGGCAGAGGGTTAGAAGAGGAAGGGAGGGGAGCAGGCAGTTAGAAAAGATGGTGCAATGTGATGGACATAATTTTCCAAAGTACAAGTATGAAGACACGAATTGGTGTGAATATACTTTTTATACAACCAGAGATATGAAAAATTGTGCTCTATATGTGTAATATGAATTGTAATGCATTCTGCTGTCATATATAAAAATTAATAAAGAAAATGTTAAAATATCTAATTAAGTGATAATAAGTAATAAAAGATAGTAACATCAAAGGTTCAGTTAGCAGACACAGCAGGTACACAGAGGGTAAACCCAGGAAGTGTGACTGAGATCAGCCAGTCAACAGTATCACTGAAAATCAGTACTTTTAAAAAAGCACATGATTTTCTTCCAGAGAATTATCACAAATAGTTTTGTAGAAAATAATACTAATTCCATACACAGTCTTTCCAAAAATAAGTTCATGTCATGAGGCCAGTTTTACCTGATGCTAAAGAAGTATCTCTCATGAGTATAGAACATAAGTCCTTACAAAATATTAACACATGAAATGCAACAACACATTAAAAATAAGAGGGGCTTATCCCAGGAATGCAAGGTTTGTTGAACACCTGAAAATCAATTAACAAAATATAATATGTTAATATAACAAAGGACAAAAATTCTATAATCTTCCAAATAGATGCAGAAAAAGAAGACAAAATACAATATTTACTCATGACACAAATTCTCAGCAAAATAGAGACAGAAGGGACTTTTTGATTTAAAGAAAATACAGCTATGAAAATCCCAGAAAATATCATACTTCACAGTGAAAAGCTAATACTTTCCTCCTAAGACTAGAGACAGGGCAAAGATGTCTGCTTTCACTACTTCCATTCAATATTTTACTAAAGGTTCTAACAAATACAAGAAGGCAAGAAAAAAAAATCTCAGGAAAAAAAATCATAAGTCTTTATTTGTAAATAAATATACATCATCTGGCAGGTAGAAAATCCTAAAGAATCTACAAAAAAATAAAGTAAAATAAAATAGCAGAACAAATACGCAAGGTCACAGGATACAAATAAATATACAAGAATCAATTCCTTTCCAGACACTAGTAAATAATTTTTAAAAATCTTAGAATATGTAGAAATAATAAAATTTTTATGTAGAAAAATGAACATAAAATATGTACAAATAAATTGAACAACATTTAAGAATAATACAATAAAAACTAAAACAATGCAAATACAAATTAAAGAAAATTTAAATGAAGAAACATATCATGAAATGGACTACAAGACTCAGTGTTGTGGAATGTTTATTCTCCCAAGTTGCTCTACAGATTCAATACAGTCCCTGCTGTTTTTCTGGTAGAAACTGATTATTCCAAAAATGTGTACGGATTCAAAAGACTTAGAACAGTCAAAACAATTCTAAACACGAAAAGCAAAGAAGAAACATATCTGAGTGAAGTTCATTATTATATCTAACAAGAAAATTAATTGGAAATACAAATGTCCCTCAAGTCATAATGGACTTATATTCCAATAAAGCATAGTAAGTTGGTAAGTGAAAAATGCATTTAATACACCTCACCTACCAACACCATAGCTTAGCAACCATGTGTTCTACTGGTTATTTACCCGTATAATGCATATCTTTGTGATTGTGTAGCCAACAGGGATTGTGTAGCTAGCTCACTGCCATTGCCCAGCATCACAATATTATTATACTGCCTGGGAAAGGAAATTCAAAATTTGTACAGTTTCCACTGAATGCATATCATTTTTGCACCATTGTAAAGTTGAAAAATGGTAATTTGAATCATTTTTGTCAGAGACAGTCTATTTGCCCTCATGGTATGCCATTCTATCTAGAATTGTTTAATTCATGTATTTCTAAAGTAAATCTTGTCCAAAACCTTCTTCTATTCATTCTCTATCACGTTTGTACGTAAGAACTACATTCTCTTTGTTTTTTCAGGCCAAAATCTTTCAAGTCAGCCACAAGACTCTCCTTTCTGAACCTCTAAGTCTTGTTTGGATTAAATCTACAGTCTGGTTACTCAATACCAAGTTCAGGCCACATTCTATTTACCTATGTTATTTCAGTAGTTTTAAATGCTAAATGGTTTCACTGGGACTACTCTTGACCCTCTTCAGTCTATTCTCTGTAAAGCCACAAAGTGATGCTGTGAAAACATGAGCAAGTTTTGCAAAGGCTTCTGAATCCAACAGAGTCATACTCCATCATCCACATAACCTTAGAGGCCACAATAAATGGCCCGCACAGTCTGCCCTCACTTCTCTACCTCCCCTCCTTCCCTCCTCCTCACTTTACAGACAGCTCTGCCCCAGGAAACATGTATTTGAATCCTTTACCTGGGAAATTCTTGCTCCAGAAGTGCCAAAGGCCCATTGCCTTGTACCTTGCAGGTCTTAAGTGACTAATTATCATTTCCTCAGTGATGTCTCACTGGTCAGCTTTTCTGAATTTGCCAAATGTCCTTCTTAAAAAAACACGACTTTTCTCCTCCTTATTTTCTTCCTTTGGTGTACAGTAGTCACACCTTCTTCTCAGGGGATACACTATAAGATGTTTTCTGAAGCCAAGGACCTTGCTGACCTCTACATGTACAGTGTTTTCTTCTATATTTGCATACCTATGATAAAGTTTAATTTATAAATAGGCATAACAGGAGAAAAATAATAATAATAATAAAAGAAAAATTTTATAACAATATACCATAATATAAGTTATTCAAAATGTATTGATTATTTCTTTCTATAATTTTCCATTTAATATTTCTAGACCTATGCTAACAGAGGAAAAGTGAAGCTAAGGAAAGGTGGAGGCATAGATACAGAAACTATTTTATATTGCTAACATATCACTTTCGTTTGCTTTACTCCACCTTCCTATTCCCAGCCTAGAATAGGGCCTGGCATATTATCAATACCCAATAATTATTTGCTGGATGACATACTAAAGTCTTTTAATAACTTTTAATTAAAAATAAGTAAGCCAGTTTTTACATACATAAGCATATGATTCAAAGAACGATTTGATTAAAATCAAAAAAGGCTTTGAAATTTGGCCAAAAGAGCCTAAAAGGAAACATCAGCAAAGGGAAATAAGGACAAAGGAATAGTATTCACTATTGTAAAAGAGTAGCAAGCATTAAGCCAGCAGTGGTGGACGCCTGTAATCCCTGCAGCCTGGGAGACAGGAGGATTAGTTCAAGGATAGCCTCAGTAATTTAGCAAGGCCCTTCTCAGAATAAAATATAAAAAGGGATGGGGATGTGGCTCAGTGGATAAACACCCAGGGTTCAATCCGTGCAACCCCCCACAAAAAAAAAAAATCACTAACATTACATTTTTTTCTGTCACACAAATTAATGTATGTCAAGTACATAAGAAACAAATCTTTAAGTTATGACACCTATCTTTAACCATAAATTAAAATAACTAAATTTTTATGGATTGTCAAAATTCATATATCTCTTTTATTTATAAGAAAACTACATCATAGCTGGGCACTATGGTACATGCCTGTAATCCCAGCTGCTTGGGGGACTGAGGAAGGAGGACTATGAGTTCAAAGGTAGCCTCACATTAGTGACACCCTCTCTCTAAATAAAAATACAAAAAGGGCTGAGGATGTGGCTCCGTGGTTAACTGCCCCTGAGTTCAATCCCTGGTACCAAAAAAAGAGAAAGAAAAAAATAAACAAAACTACATCATAAATCAGGTGCACGGGCACATGCCTGTGATCCCATCAACTCCTGAGGCTGATTTAGAATGACTGTAAATTCAAGGGCAACCTCAGCAGTTTACACAAAATCTCTCTCAAAATTAAATAACAAAGTAAAAGGTCTGGGGATATAGCTCACTGGTAGAGTACCTCAGGTTCAATCTCCAACACTATAAAAAATAATTTGAAAAAATAAAGAAAACTAAAAATTTTTTTACTAAGTCTAAAAAACTATGGTGCTACAAAACGTGAGTAGTATTATTTTTAATAGTTGTCTAACTATAATCATGATTTATCAATCTCACCACTATCAAGTCATAGAAGGCCAATCATATTAACTTCAATTCTCCAGAAATGTTTGAAATTTAAATGATTATTAAAGTGCAACTGACATACCAGATGACAAAACTTCCTAATCTAACTGCATTAAGAAATAAAACAAAAAGCACTCTGTTGAGAGCCACAGCCAAAGGGGCCCCAGCAAACTTCCAGCTGCCAGCAAACTTCCAGCTGCCGGCTGATGATTGGCTCACAGCGGCCCCAGCAACATCTAGCTGATTGGCTCCTCGGCCCCAGCAACATCTAGCTGATTGGCTCCTCTGCGGTGATGCTCATTGGACTGTTTCCCTGCCCTTTCAGACCACGGAGCTGCTCATTGGGGGACTTTTTTTGGCTCCGCCCACGTGACCCAGCCAATCGGCCTCAAGAGCAGGAGGATTGTGGGAGGTG
>NW_025999983.1:3146945-3177834 GCF_001458135.2 Marmota marmota marmota | reverse complement strand
TGCAAAGGCAGTGTAAGATTTAAACACATATGAAGATTTAAACACATATATTAAATTATGTAGAGACATTAATGAACAAGAGCAAGTCGTGGCAGCTGCACACTCTAATTGCTCTCTGAGGTTAACATCAGCAAAGGCAACTATTCCCTCTCAACACGTTTCAGGGCCTGGGCCATAAGAACTAAATGACTAGAGTAGCCTGGCAGTCATTATTAGTTCACTAGACACACTGTAGTATATGTTATTAAATAATTAAAATAATTATCTTTAAAACAGTTCAAAAGATAGAAGCAAAATTTACATGCACTGGATATAAATTCCTGATAGAACAGAAAATATTCTGATATTAAATCTGCATGCTTAAAGAAAAGAATGAAGGAGATCATCAGGACAAACAGTATCTATTCTCCAACTATTTTACATTAAAGCACAGATACTAATATTAGCTCTTCCTCAAGATGACTTTGGATAAGTATTTTTAAAACTACAATTTAAGACAGGATGAAAAACATCTATAGAATATCAAAGGGAAGTTAAAAAACAACATATCCTCAAGAAGTTTAAGAATGCAGTGATCCTGTTTGTAGCCACCAGACTCCCTGGTCCCCCCTCCCCTCACTCCTGCCATCACTGCAGCACAAGCCTACTCTCAAGTTTCCTTACTCTGCACACCCCCTGCTGCCCTGCACTGACCCTGCTGCTGTACAGTTACCAGATCACCAGACCATGAGCTCCTTGAGGACAGGGACTGTCACCACCACACCTGCAGTCCCATGCATCTGGCAGGAAGGTGGTGTGGTGAAGTTTAAATCAGTAGTTCTCAGCTGGGGGTGATTTTGCCTCCAAGGGATATTTGGCAACATCTGGAAACACTTTGGGTTTGGACTGTCACAAGGGAGGGGGGTGCTATTGGCACGTGGATAGAAGCCAGGAATGCTTCCAAAATCCCACAGTGCACAGAAAAGCCCTTCATGGAAAAGAATTATCCATGAGAAATGTAAATAGTGCTGAGGCTGAGAAAACTTGGTTTCAATAATTGTTTGCTAAAAGAATTAAAAACTTTATTGATCTCTCACAGATGGAGGTTTTAGAAAAATGAGAATAGACAAAAATAAATAAGAAAGGGTAGGCTGGTTTGCCTATGAAGCTTTGCTACAAGAAATGCAACTGAAGATATTGATACAATGTTGATTTAAATGCCTTGGCATCTATCCTTTAGGACTTTTACAATCTTAAAAGGAAAGGCCAATGAAACTATGGCAATACAAATCACCTCCCCAAAATTCATATATTGAAGCAGAATGTGATCTCATTCATAAATAGGGTGATGCGGATGTAATTATTTCAGATGAGGTTATGATGTGGTTGGGAGGGCTTACTCCAACATGGCTGGTATTCTTACAAAAAGAACTCAACAAGAAGAAACAGCCATGAACACAGGCGAAACACCACATAAAAATGAAGGCAAAGATCAGGAAGATCCTTCCAGCAGTCAACAAACACCAAATGAAGCATGGAATAAGTTCTCCTTTAGCCCTCAGAAGGAAGCAGCTCTGCCAACAACCTTGACCTTGGAATTCTGTCTGGTTTCCAAAAATGTGAGACAATTCATTTATGCTGTTTAAGTTTCCCACTCTACTACTCCGTACTGGCAGCCCTAGCACACTGATGAAGGGATGTCCTCTGAAGACATTCTCTTGGATCTAAGCAATCCTCATACAGGTGTGTCACTCCTAAGGTTTATTTTAATTCTCTTTCACTCTTCATTCTAAGCACAGTACACATGAATGGCATGACAAATCTAACCTTGATTTATTCATTCCCAAACTAATTTCTCTAATGCTCTGTAATGAATTCATGATTACTTATCAAAAACACAAATATGAAATATCCTAATTTAAATTGTAATTTAGAGTTGAATAGGCCTTCCTGATAGTATTTTCTTCTTCAAGTAAACAAAAGCATTATTTCTGATTTTATAGAAAAGAGGAAAGGGTCAAAGAGCGATACTCTTAGATCTAGAAGTATTAGTATGGTTTCTCAACCCAGGCCTTGTGAACCCCCATGGGTAAACTTCGCAGTGTCGCAGGAACCCCATCCACAGGCTACTCCCTGGAATATCAACTTCTTTAATGTACGTTCCTTTTCTGAGGAAGGGTTAACAAGCTTTCATCAGACTCATGGAATCTATGGCTCTATCGATTAACCTAGAACCTTATCTGTTTGGTTTCACAGTGCACTAAAGTTTACACGCCGTATTTAATTGCTCAACTGAGCTGAGATTTTGGATTCATATTTTAAACTAGAAAATGATTTTCTATGCAATGCAGCAAACTTGAAAAGTAAATCATATTCTCACATAAGACTGACTGATCTATATATTTTTTTGCTTTAACATTTTAAATCCATGTAGTAAGAGAACATTCTTTTAAGAGATTCTCTTTCATTGTATAGCCAGGGTACACTTACTCCCCACACCTGTACATTATACACTGGGAAAATAAATATTTGAAAGGCATTAAGGTACATTTGAGAGACTCAGGACCTCACTTTTAATTCATTAACAAAAAATGATTCTTGCCCTTATATGATGTGGAATTTTAAAAGACTACTATATGTAATATAGTAGTCAGAATGATTTCAGTACTTAATTAAACTATGGTATATAAAATTAAATATCCCAGTAAGTAAACGCAGGAAAAGCACACTTCATCTGATACAAGTGTATTTAGAGAGATCTAGATGTTCATTTCTTGTGGCATGGTAGATGAATAAATGTATCCACTGTTTTTCTAATTCCCAATTACATGGAAACCAGGACACAAGAAAATATCATGTTCAGAATCAAAAAATAAGAAGTAAAAGGAATGCAGACCTCCCTCGCTTGCAGCTCACCACTCAGCAAGTGCCCACCACAGGCAGGGCCAGGCTCTGCTTCTTCCGGAAGTTCCCACACACCCTTCAAGCACTGACCCAGAGACAAGATCTGACTGAGCACGACCAGCTTGTTCCCCTCACTGACAGCGGCAACAGGGAGAGTGAAAGAGAGAAATCTCTGCCCTGAACTGCAGCTTAATTCAGAATGCATTCTGGATAGAGAACAAAACAAACTAAAAAAGCTGCGACACATAGATTATTTGATTATAAATTATTAGGAAAAGTATAAATTATTTGGGAAAACTGAACAGTGGTGCACAAAGCCTATTTGATCACATCAAGTGTGAACAGAGAAAGAAGAAAGGCAGAAGAATTGAAATAAAAAAAGAAAGAAAAGAGCAGCAAAAAATTGAAAAGACCTAGTGGGGCTTGGGAGGCTGTGGCAGAAAGATCCCAAGTTCAAAGCCAGCCTCAGCAACTACAAGGTGCTAAGCAACTCAGTGAGACCCTGTCTCTAAATAAAATACAGAATAGGGCTAGGGAGGTAGCTCAGTGGTCAAGTGCCTGAGTTCAATCCCCAGTACATCCCAACCAAAAAAAAAATGAAAAGAAGGAAAGAGTAAGCAGGAAAAAATTGCAATACACAAGTAAATTATTTTGGCATCAGCTACATTGTACACCGAATTATAATCACAAAGGATTACTAAAGTTTTCCCATGTGACAGGTATAGTATTCCACATAATGCATCCATTGTGGATGTGGATATTTCTATTTCTCTAAGCACTGATGGACTGCCCCAACTCAAAGACAATATGCAAAAATGGAGAGAATTTTATATTTTTTTTCATTCTTTTGAATTATTTTTATTCTGACATGCAATGAAATCTCTATCGACACATTAGCTAAATAACTTTAAACTAGAAGTGAAAAACCACATAGGAAAAAGAACAAGATTTTAAAATGTAGTTTCTAAATGATTGACAAACAGATTAGAAAAGTCAGACAACTACAACCCACAGCAAGAAATCAAAACAATGATATAGAGAATCTGTTTTCAAAAATTACAGCATAACATTTAAAATGTCAAGCTTGTAAGAAGACAACTCTGAAGCATGCAAAGAAGTCAGTACGGACAATTGAGAGAAGAATTTTACAGAAGCAGTCATTAAGGAAGCTCAGACACTGGACTTCAGAAAAAAAAGACTTTCATTTCGTTCTTAAATGTGCTCAAAGAGCAGAAGGAATCCTAAGACATGGAATAAAAGGAATCCAGGAACTCTCTGTCTCAGTAATTAGGAATATCGATAAAGATATGAATTTCATAAAAAAATTATCAAGAAAATGAGCACAGGAGAAAACAATAACAAAAGAAAAACTCAAAAGTGTCAGCAGCATATGAGAAAAGGCAAGAATCACTGAATCTGAAGAGAAGTGCACAGAGCCTATCCAGATTGAGAAACAGAAGTAAAAGAATAAGGAAAAATAAACGTTGCCTGAGAGACCCATGAGAAACCCCTCCAGCATACCAAATACACATAATGGGAGTCCACAGAAGAAAAGGACATGGGGACAAGGGTGTTAAGAGGATCTGAAGAGTCCAGCATGGAGGCCGACACCTGTAATCCCAGCGCTCCAGAGGCTTGAGGCAGGAGGATCGCGAGTTGAAAGCTAACTCAGAAAAGGTGAGGAACCAAGCAATTCAAAAACCCTGTCTCTAAATAAAATACAAAATGGGGCTGGGGAGGTGGCTCAATGGTCCGAGTGCCCCTGAGTTCAACCCCCGGCCAAAAAAAAAATAAAAATCACCAATAAAATGTGATAAATAACTTGCTGAAAGATAGAAACAAAGAGAAATTTTATAAGGTAGCAAAAGAGAAGCACTTCATCACATATAAGAAATATATGTGAAAAAAGGGGGGAAATTAATTTATTTCTCAAAATAAAACACACAGGCTAAAGGCAGCAAAATTACATATTTAAAGTACTGAAGGAAACTGCTAACCAAGAACTTCCAACAAAACTATATCTTAAAAAATAAAGGTAAGGGATAGGAATTTAGTTCAGTGGTAGAACATTTGCCTAGCATGCACAAGGCCTGGGTTCAATCCCCAGCCCCATAAAAAGGAAGGAAGGAAGGAAGGAAGGAAGGAAGGAAGGAAGGAAGGAAGGGAGGGAGGGAGGGAGGGAGGGAGGGAGGGAGGGAGGAAAGGAAAACTCTATATTGTAAAGATGCCAGTTCTCCCCAATTTTATCTATGTATTCAGTGCAAACCAAATTTTATGATATGGCCAAACTGATTCTAAAGCTTGGAAGAGTCAAAAGATCTGGAATAGCAACAACAACAATTAAAAAAAACTGAAGGAGAAAAATAAAGTTGGAAGACAGACAACATTCAAATTTAAGATATCCTATAAAACTATAATAATTAAGACAGTCCAGTTATTGGGTAAATAATTAGACAAAGAAAATAGAATAGAATATTAAATGCCCAAAAATACACCCAAATAAACATAGTCAACTGATCTTTGACAAAGGAAAAAAGGCCATACAAGGGAACAAAGTTAAGTCTTTTCAAAAATTTGTGCTGGAATAAAAAGTGGACAACCACATAAAAATGAAGTTAGAAACATACCTTAAATACATCACAAAAATTAACATAAAATAAAACCATTAACTTAAATATAAAACTATAACATTCCTAAAAGATACTGTACGATAACCTTGGGATTGGTTTTGACTTTTTACATGCACCACTAAGGCATGATTCACAAAAAGATGAATTAAGAAGTTGGACTCTGTTAAAATTAATTTTTCTGCTCTGTGAAATGCACTATCAAGAGAATGATAATACAAGCCATTGACTAGGAGACAATATGTGAAATACATAAGTCAAATAAAGTACTATTATCTAAAATACACAGGAACTCTTAAAGCTCAACAATAAAAAAAAAAAAGTAACATTTTAGGGTAAGTCCAACACCATACAGAGTCAAATAAATGTGTGTGTATGTATGTATGTATGTATGTATATACACACACACATATACACACACACACACACACACACACACACAAGTGAAAAAATGGAAAGGTGCTCCACACATTATGTCATCAGAGAAATGTAAATTGAAACAAGATACCACTGGATACCTGTTAGAGTGACTGGAATTCAGAACAATGACAACACCAAATACTAGCAAGCATGTGGAGCAACAGGAACTTGTAATCACTGCTGATGGAAATGTTACATACTACTGTAGAAGATGGTTTGTCATTTTTTTTACACAATTCACAATTTTCTTACTATACTGTCTAGAAATCACATTCTTTGGTATTCACAGGAATTGAAATGTACATACAAAAAAACTGCACGGAAGTGTTTATAGTAGATTTATTCATAATTGTTAAAACATGGAAGCAGCCAAGATGATCTCTGCGTATGAACAGACAAACTGTGTATTAGTCAGCTTTTCTTCACTGTGACAAATACCTGAGAATAGCAAGACAGAGGAGCAAAGATTTACTGTGCCTCAAGTTTCAAAGGCTTCAGTTTATGGTTGCCCAGCTCCATTATTTGGGGTACAGGTGAGGCGTGAACACCATAGTTCAGCTTGTGGGGAGGTCGGGGGAGAATCACAGCGGAAGGGGCCGGGGCAAGAAATAAGCTTCCAGGGCACTCCCCCAGTGGCCTACTTCCTACAACCAAGGCCCTCTGCCTACAGTTTCCACCACATACCAGTAGTCCATTCAGTTATTTTTGGATTCATACAATGTGGTTGGAGTCCTCATGATCCAATCACTTCCCCAAAACCCCACCTCTGGATACTGCTGCATTAGTATAACAAGCCTTCAACACATGACATTTTCCAACACATTCCAGGATCCAAGTTATAACACTGCAGTACGTCCAAATAATAGAATACCATTCAGCAATAAAAAGAAACGAGCTATTAAGCCATGAAAGAACATGGAAAAAACTTAAAAATACATATTACTAAATGAAAGAAGGCAATCTGAAAAGGCTAGTACTATATAAGTCCAACTACATGACACTCTAGAAAAGCCAAAACTATAGAGACAGCAAAAATATCAGTGGCTGCATGAGTTAGGAGAATAAAATGAATAAACAGAGTGTAGAGGATTTTTAGAACACTGAAATTACTCTATGTGGTACTATAATGGTCATTATGCATTTGATCAAATGCACAGATTGTACAACAACCAAGAGTGAACACAAATGTAACCTGTAAGGACTCCAGGTTGTAATATTATGTGCCTTACTCTATCTTCTATTGCTATAACAAAATAATTGAAGCTGGGTAAAGTATAAAGAAAAGAGATTACATAATATATAATTCCTTTCATATGACATTATAGAAAAGACAAAACTATAGCAATGGATAACAAGCTGGTAATTGTCATGAGTCAGGGATTTCTTTAGAATGTTGGAATTTCTGTGTATCATGCTTGTGGTTAGGATTACATATATTAAGTCCATGGAATTGTTCATAAGCACACACAAAAATCAGTCTCAGTTTTCCTCATGATCAAGAAATAAAAACTAAATTGAGTAACTCACATTAAATAGTATGTTGATAGAAAGTAAAATAACTTCTATATGGTAAATATACACGACATGTTGAGAGGTATCTAATAGGAAGCCTAAAGTTTTTTATTAAGAATTTTTCTGAGTTTACAAGAGCTATCCCCCAAATTTCGCATCTCTCTGTTCTTATACTGATTGAGCACCACTCCCCACCAGTAACATGGTTTATCTGCTGGCCTGGCAGGCACAGGTACACTACTTACTAAGGAAAGTATGTCAGTTGAGTGGAAAGCCATGCCTCCAAATGCAAAATAACAAATTAGCACTATCATTAACGTTGAGCCTGGATAAGATTAGGATGAATCAGAACTCTGGTGATACCACCAAGGCATCGCCACTCAATGGCACCCTCTATCTAAGAGCCATCTGTTCCAAAAGCTTGAGCAAACCTAAATATAAATAAATGTATAGACTAACAGGAGGACAAGAGAACTGGTTAGACGCAAATAATAGATCATATTTATTTTATAAAAAGAAGAATGCATCTTTACATAACGTTCTAGAAAAGTTGCCTATTAAGTACATAATTAACTAAAAATCAAACTTACTTTCCTAACAATTTCCACCATAAAAATAAATTCATGTTTTCCTGGAAATATTCTGGAATGAAAAAATGCTAAGGCCAAATATTTAAAGAGATTATGATTTTGTCATGAAATAATGACTATGATAAAGTCACACAGTAAAAGTGCTAAACAACCATTGACAGTGACAGTTACACTGCTTGACTTCTGAGAAACACATTGTAAGACAATGTCATCCTGGAGTGCATAGCACTGACGAGCTTACATAAACCTCCATGATGCAGTCAGTTACTAGATATGACCCCCTGGTACAACCAAGAAATAAGATGAGGTGCCAGACTAACACAGCAGCATCCTGTTTACTGTAAACTTTTTATGTAAGTAGAAACAGTATACTCTAGCATAACAATAAAAGTATACAATTCAAAACCAATAAGTCACTGATCAATATCAATTATCCTGTACTCTGTATGTTTATGTATGCCATACTTTTATATGGCAGGTAGCACAGTAGGTTTCTTTATATCAGCAAACACAGGAGTAACCACTGGCTACCATATGATTAGGCAAAAGGAATTTTTTAGCTCCATTATAATCTTATGGGATCATTGTCAAATAATTGGTCCATCACTGACCAAAACATTGTTCTTTGGTGCACGACTGTATTTTTAACTCAATAGCCTACACCTTAAAAAAGAAAGAGCAGTTTAACTGATCCATCTTTTAAAACATCATTCACTACTGGTATCAAACTACTTCCCCAACCTTTTTTATTGTGTAGTATGTCTTGGTATGTTACAGATGTTTTATAAATGTAAATGACAGATCTGAACTACAGTTGAGAAAAGAAAGGTAAAAATCGTATTAGTTCAAAACACAACAGAACTTTATCAGTGAAGGGGACATTTATCGTAACAGAGTAGCAGAACACCAATCAGTAAGTATTTAAGCACTTCTGTGTTTTCTGCATACCCAGGCATTACAAGACATTTTTAAAGACATGGCCTTTGTTCTCAACTTATCATCTTACAAATATTTTTTAAAATGGTCAAGAATACAAAACAGAATACATTGAGTGCTAAATTTGTATTAGGAAGTAAAGTACAAAAGTACAAAAAATCACAATCGTTAACATTTATATAGCACTTATAAAGTACTAGGTTCTATTCTGTGCTATTACGTACATTAATCTACACAGCATTTATTTAATCCTCTCCTCCCTACTATCCTCCTGTTCTTCCCCTTGTTTCCTTGTCCCCACTCCTCTTTCCTTCAACAGACCAGAAAGCTAAGGCAAAAAGAAAAAAAAAAAAAGTCCCAGTTCAATTAGCAAAATGGCTAAGACTTAAATCCTAGCCAGTTTGTCTCAAATAATAACTGACAGTTTCACAAAGAGGTTAGAATTATAAACCATAAGATAAATAGAGACCTTTCCCCCAAAAGAAGACAATCAGGTTAATAAAGGCACTCAGCCCATGAGTACTGATAGCATCTTTGCCACAGCCCATGGCCTAGGTGGACTCACTGATCTCACTTCACCTGTGAAATAGTGCAGCAAGTTAGGGTAACGCATGCTCATCTTACAGATAAGAAGCATTTACTATTCAGTAAAGCTTCACACAGCACACAGTGTGACCCCAGGTGCTACACTATGTTAGAAATAGAACAGCACTGTTGTCCCTCTCGTTTTCACTGAGGCTTTCAGAATCTAAAGAGAAAGTCAAACACATGGGTGATAAGTCCTGCTGGTGGGGAGGGCAGAGACAACTTGCAGGACAAGGTGATACATGAACAGGCTCTAATGACCAACGAGAGCCAGCAAAAAAGAACAGAGAAGGTATATGGCAAAGGTGACACTATGGGATCAAAGTCTAGAAATGCGTGCTAGGAAATATGGTCATGACAGCAACACTAACTTAGCCCGGCTGATCGGCACATGCCACAGCAAAGCTTGGAGAGCTGAAGGCACAGAAAAAGCAAGTCAAAGAACAATGCATGATGACCACTGAGACACTTGATCTCTGAAGACAACTGTTACACTTTAGAAATGAGGTACCCCCAAAAACTCATGTGTGAAGCAATGCAAGAATGTTCCAATATGAAATGATATGATGAGACTCATGACCTCATCAGTGGGTTAACTCACTGATATGAAGTAGGTAATGCAGTGGTAAATGCGGGCAGATAGGCTCTGACTATAGGAAGTACATCGCTGGAGGTGTGACCTTGGGGTTTATGTTTTGTCCCTAGTGAGCAAAGCTCTCTCTCTGCTTCCTGGTTGTCATGTGCTGAATTGCTTTCCTCTACCACACCGTTCTGTCATGATGTTCTGCCCCACCTAAGACCCAGAGTTACGGAGCCAGGTGACCATAGCATGAGCCAAAAACTTTCCCCCCCTAAGTTGTTCCCGTTAGGTAGTTCTGTCTCAGCAATGAAAAGTTGCCTAAAACAGAAACTGGCACCCCAGATGTGGGGTCATTGCTATAACTAACCTGACCATGTGGTTCAGAAACATTTGTTGCTAATTTGTGGGAGGAATATTGAAAAGTTTAAAGATGCAAACTGGAAAAGCTTTAGAATAGTGTAATCACACATAGATGAGTGAGTCTCATGGTAGCTCAGAAGACCAGAATGTCAATAGGACCACCGTTGGAGTAAAGACTGGGCTCATGAGATTTCAGAGGAGAAAGAGGACTCTATTGGAAACTAGACAAAAGGACAGTCATGTTACATTCTAGCAAAGAAGTTATCTACATTTTCCCCATGTCCTGAGACTTTCTATGAGGCTGAACTTAAAGGTGACTGACTAATCTGGCGGAGGAAATGAAAAGGCAGGAGAGCACTCAGACAGCTGCATGGCTATTGTGAGGAGCCAAGTTTCCTGTGATAATCAGGAAAGCAGAAAGTAAAGTTGAAAGATTTGAAAAAGTTTCAGCTTGTCCAGAAAAGGACTAAAACTAGGGCTAACAAAGCCACAGTTAAGAGATTACAGCCACTAAAGAGATGCTAAGTGCTTTACACAGAAACAACAAAAAAGATAGAATGGGGGCTTCTCAGGAATTGGTAAGACCATGCTTATCACAGACTCAAAGATGTAAAAGTAAAAATTCCTTTGAGAAAAGAGCAGGGGGGCACCCTGCCTGCACAGGGGGAGCCAAAGAAGTTAGTTCACTGTACTCAGCCACCCAGGCACCTACAGGCTGCTGAAGTCATTGTTCCTGGAGGCTCAGCCACTGCTCAAGATGGTGGCAGACCTCGGCATCAACCACATGGTGCTGGTTCTGCAGGAATGCAGGATGCTGGCATAAAGGGTGGTGGAGGCTTTCACTGGCATTTCAAAGGAAGGCCTGAGAAGTCAGGCAGAGTGTAGCAAGGTTGGAATCCCTATAGCAGCCCTTCAGAGGAAAATGTATAGATACAAGGAGGAAGCCGAAGCGGTAGTAGAGACACCTAAGACTAAAATAGTCGTCATGTGGAAGATATGCCAAGTAAAATTTCATGAATAGAGCTGAGTCAAGCCAAGAGGGAGGCCATGTGAGCCTCAACAAGCAAGTTCACATGGGTAGAGTCCTCCCTTTGGAGAGACTATCACATGCCATGTGCCCTGGCTGTTGGACAGGGAGCCACACAATTTGTTTGCCCAGCTGAACTTCAGTTTTACTTTGGTCTCAATGCTTTTTCTTTGCCCTCATTTCTGCCTTGTGGAGTGGAAATGTTTCTTTGTGCCTTTAGATACTGGATATATGCAACTTATTTTTTATTTTTTTACAGGAGTTCACATTGACAGTTTGCCTTGAATCTCAAAGGAGACTTTGGACTTGGACTTCTGGAAAATCCTAGACCTGTTCAGACTAAGAGGACTCCTAGAAATGGACTAAATATATTTTGCAATGGGAGATGGTCATGAACTTTGCGAGGCCAGAAAAAGAATTTTATGGCTTGGACACGAGGTGTCTCCCAAAAGCTCGTGTGTGCGACAATGCATGAATGTTCATAGGTAAAGTGACTAGGTTATTGAGAGTTATGATCTAATCTGTGGATTAATCCACTGATATGGATTAACTGGGTGGTAACTGTAGGCAGGTAGTTTTGGTTAGAGGGAATAGGTTGATGGAGGCATGGCTTTGCATTTTATGTTTTATCTCTGGCGAGCAGAGAGCTAGAGTGTGTGCCCGCTCGCCTGCTCACTCTCCTCTGTCCTCCCACGCTCCCCATCCCTGCTTCCTGGCTGCCAGGTTCCGAGCTACTTTCCCCAACAATGCCCTTCTGCCATGAAGCTCTTTATACCTAGGGCCCAGAGTTACAAAGTTGGCTGACCATGGACTGAATATCTGAAACTGTAAGCCAAAATAAACTTTTCCTCCTTTAAATTGTTCTTGTCAAGAACTTTGGTCACATCAATGAAAAGCTGACTAAAACAGTGACAGATATTTGGTACGAGTGTTTCTAAGACAGCAGAGTAACAATCAAACCCAGCTTTCATAAAAGAAATATGACAAAATCAGCAACTCAAAACTCCCACCCCTACTCTAATACATTGCTTCTGGGAATGTCATGGTACAATCAGATTGGAAAATTGTGTGGCAGCATCTACTCAAGTAGAACATGTTAATCTCCTATGACCCGGGAATTCCATCTTTCAGAAATGCTTTCTTAAGTCTATCAGAAGCCTTAGATAATACTAAAATATTCCAGAAAGTACTACTTAAGACAGACAAAACCCAGAATCACCAAACAACCATCAATGGCAGAATCAATCAGGAGGAGTTAATATATTCACAGGATGGAATACTACATGGCCCTGAGAATGAACTAATAGCCATTGTGTGCAATAGTATGAGTGAAGCACATAACACTGAACCAAAGAAGCCAGAAACCAAAGAGTAAATATTGCACGAGTCTACTCAATAAAAATCTAGAGAAGAAGGTCTGTCTCTGAGGTACTAGAAAAGCAGTTATCCTTAGAGGAATACTAGAAGCGAGCAGATGGGCTCTTGGTATTACCATAAACCTCATTTCACAGTCAAGGAACCTGGATTCAGAGGTTAAATTACTTACAACTAACAATGGATAAAAGTGACATTCAAACCTGCTTTTAAAACGCTGCCATAGGTTAAAAATTCTTCAGAAAAACTCTCTTGTCTTCAACCAGTTTTTATTTTTATTTTTGTCCCTGTGTCCTTAGGTGTGCTGATCCCACTGCTGATGGTGCTTTTCTGTCCCTATTCACTTCCACAGAAGGATCTGTTCGTCATGCTACTATGAAACCATTCCCCGTCTCCCCACACTCTTGACACACTCAGTAACTAGGTTTTTCATTTCCCAATATTTAAAAAAATCATCATTTATTGTTTATGAGGTGCCGGGCATTTTATCAACCTTCCTCAATAACTTATAGGGGTCCCAAGAGGTAAATAACCCATGCTCACATCTGGCTAATCAAACCCGAGACTTTCTGAATCCAAACCCAAAGCTCTTACCACTAGGTTTCCTTGTTTTACTTCATCTTCTCAGTGACATATTTGTTTGCTTTGACATCAAGATTTCAATTTTTTTGGAAGTTGAAATCTCTAATTTACCTTCTAACATCTGCCCTAAACAGAGTATCTAGCACATAGCAATTGTTGAACAAGGGTTTCTTTAAATTACTTCCTAAAGAACTAAGTGATTAATAGGGTAATTTCCTCAAAGACAAAAAGTAGAGGCTCTGTTAGAATGCACAGGTATTATTAAATCCCAATAAATAGTAAGTGCCTATGTCCTTAAAAACTGACATTTGGTGGGGGAAAGAGAACTAAAAAAACACCATCCTAGCACTACAAAATGCACAGAGCTGTGTATGTCCAATAAGTGGCCATCGGGAACATATAGCTATTGAGTGCCTGAAAAGCTACTACTCAAGTGTGAGCGTACACAATGGATTTTGAAGAACAATTCAAATGTAAGGATGTCTCATACCATATGAAATAATGATACAGGAATCCTAAGTTAAAATTACAGTATATTAGATATATAAGTTTCAGTAATTTCCCCTACCTTTTTTTTTTAAGTGGCCACTAAAATATTTTAACTTACATCTGTCCTCTTTGCTTTATGTTACATTTCTATTGGACAGTACTGCTCTGTAAAACATTTTTCCCTCATTTAAGATATAACATCTCTTTCCCTTAATTTAGGGTATTAAATTACACAGTGGAAACTGACAGCCCACACAGCTGCCATTCTTTGTTCTGGGTTCCACGTGGGGAAGTGAATTTTTTATTCTTTTTTCTCTTCCAAGTATTGTAGGCTGGGGTTACTTCTTAAAGCACACATTCCAATTTCACCAATCCACTTAAAAATTGATCTTGACTTCACTATTTTATGTCTTGTGTTTCTCCAAAACTCCTATGTTGAAACTTAATCCCAGCTGTGATGGCATTAGGAGGGAGGACTTAGGTTAGGAGAATGGAGCACCCTCTGTATTAGTCTCCTTTGGCCATGACCTGATTGCCTTATAGTAGCAGAAATTCATTCTCTCATGGTCTCCAGAGGGAATTTGTTTCTTAACATTTCCTTAGTTGTGGCCATTTCACTTTAATCTATCCTCTTGTGATCACAGTGTCATCTCCTTTTCTAACCATATAATCTTCTGCTGCCTCTTTCAAGTCATGTGTCATTGGATTTAGGGCCCACAGAAGTAATTCAGGATGATTTCATCTCAAGATCCTGCACTTAATCACATCTGCAAAGATTCTTCCCCAAATGAGATAACATTTACAGGTTCTGGGTTGGAGACACTGACATATCATTTGGATGGGGGCAGGTCAGGTATTCAACACACTACACTCTCCTTGATCAATCTTTCAAAATGCACGATCTTTAGAAATCCAAGCATACTGTAATCCCAGTTACTCAAGAGGCTGAGACAGAAGGATTGTAAGTTTGAGACAGCCTGGACAACTTGGTGAGACCCTATCTCAAGACAAAAAGTGCTAGGAATGTAGCTCAGTGGTAGAATGCCCCTGGACTCAATTCCTAGTACCAAAGACAGGAGGGGTGATGACACCAGGGATGGAAGCCTGGCACAAACCAAATACAGGGTTTAAAAACAAAATCTGAATTTACGTAAAAAAGGATGAGATTATGTACTTTAAAAAAGGTTCTTTAATTTACAAAAGAATTAAACACAAAGTTTATTCTGAATACAAAATCAAATTTGCAGATGTTTTAAACTCTAGTTCTCCATATAACTTACGCCTAAAATAAATTATTCATTAAAAAGAACACTTTATGAATAGAGGAACTTTGGACGGGGCAAAGGGGAGGGAGGAGGGTGCAAAGAGGTAGGAAAGAGGTTGGAACAAGACGGTCGTCATTACCCTAGGTATAGTATGATTGCACAAATGGTGTGATTCTACTTCACGCACAACCAGAGAAGTGAAAATTCTGCTCCATTTGTGTAAAATGAATCAAAGAGCTTTCTACTGTCATGTATAACTGATTAGACCTGATTTAAGAAAAAAAAAAAAAGAAGAACCCTTTAAGCATTTGCATAAAGGGAAGCAAACATTCCTTCTTTCCCCGCAACAGCTGGCACCGCAAGCAAGATAACAGTAGACTGCCAAGCCAGAATCACACACTTACACCACAGATGAGAGAAGCAGAGAAACTTTCTTCGTAGGGGCTGAGCCAGAAAAATGTCAGACACTTGTGGGTAATTCTTCCATGCTGCTGATTTTTCATTGGAGATAATATTGTCCTTAATACATTTTTTGGCCCACATTTCCTTCAAGTATTGATGCTAAATGAGGTGAACATAGTACCATCAGGAGAATATTCTGAGAGGCAGTTTGTCTAAGAAATAAAATGGGAAGTCCACATTACAATGAAAAACTAGAAAATAATGGGAGTTAATGTAAAAGAGTATGTAGGTGTATAACATTCTCTGAATACATTTGCACATTCATAAAAGTTGTTGCCTCAGCTTTTTTTGTGCTACTATAACAGAATAGTACAGATTCAGTAATTTATAATGAGCAGAAATTCATTGACTTGGGGTTCTGGAGGCTGGAAAGTCTGCAAAGGGTCTACATCTGGCAACAGTGGCAACTTTTTGCTGCATCTTTCCACAGAAGAAGGGCAAAAAAGAGCAAGAGATCGAGTTCCCAGCATCAAGCCTGTTTGTACAGGGCACTGGTCCCTTCAGAGGGGCAGAAGCCTCAGGACCTGTACTCCTCCCACTAGGCCCCACCTCCCAACACTGCTGCACTAGGGTTAAGTTTCCAGTTCATGTACGTGTTGGGAAGTGGGACTCAATAGGAGGTGTTTAGTGGGACTCAATGGGAGGTGTTTAGTTTTGTTTTCTGGAGAGGAAAAAAATAAGCAGGAAGAACTTTCCAATGTGAGCGATGCATACAATGCTTGTTTAAAACAATGAATAGCCAAGAAAAGTTAGGACAGAAACTAAAATGTCCTTTGAACTCAGAATGATTTTCAGAAAGGAGTGTACCAATTTGCTAGTACTGCCAAGAAGACATAGTCTTATGGACTAGGGCCCTGCCCTGTGAGCTTCATCTAACTTCATTATCTCTTTAAAGGCCCTATTCCCCAAACAGCCAGGAGACCAGAAGTTCAGATCACAAAGCCTCAGGCACTTGGCACTAGGACTTCAACACGCAAATCCTGAAGAATCACAATTTAAACTAACACTTTCTGGTCCCAAAATCTTATACTTGTTTCTAAAATTATTTAAAAGGCTGAATTATACTTTTTAATAGCTGCAAAATATTATGTAAAAAAAAGATGAGAAACAAAAATAAGGATTATCAATCTGATCTGATATCTAAGCTGAAATATACATATTAAGACTACAAACTTAAATTTAATACAATCAACTAGGAGAAATAATCATGATAAATGGAACAATCCCTCAGTAAGAATTAATGCAGTGAATATAATAATAATCTTTTAGCATATACTTCAAAAAGCCACTGACTTGAATTTTACAATTCACTTATTACTAGGCTATCATCAAGAAAACAGTATATTTCTTTTAAGATGAATGATGTTTTCAAAAATCACCTTCTCAAATGCTACTTAATTTTAAAAGAGGAAATAATTCCATTTTCTTTAATAAAGATAATAAGCTGGCAATACAACACATTGTTTTCAAAGTCTATTGAAAGATCTATGCTCTATAGGGCCTTTAGTATATCAATTTGTTAAACATTGACTTAAGGTGTCTCTCCACCATTAACATAATATTTGAAAAGAAACTACATCTTATTTATCTTCTTATCCCCAGAGCCTAGTAATTATAGTCAAGTACTGTCAGTAGTAGTTATGTTCTGTAAAATCAACCCAAACACTGAATCTTCAAGCACCAAACCACTGCCTCTAGTAGAAATATGAGGCTAGGTTCCTGCAAGCTTTTGGTGACAATATTTTCGTCAACCAATCACTCTGCACATGCAAAAATGACAGTGCAAACACAGCAAGTATTGATTATGAGGTTACAAATAAATTTTAGTGAGTAGACAACATAAAACATAGAATATTCTATATATTCAATATAGAATATAGAATATTATATTAGACCTTACATAGAATATATAATTCTATAGAGTATAGAATATTCTATATTCTGTAGAATATTCTATAGAATATTCTAGAATATCCAATATAGAATCCACTATACTTTGACATAGTAGACATTCAACAAACACTTGGGAATTGAATGAGTAAATGAAGGAATTCATAACCATACTGGAGCATTTCATTACTTGTAGTAATTTCATTATTTTGATCCCAGCTAAGACACACTCATATTACCCTGGATCCACCCGGCAGAAAGCAGTATCTACCACTAACCCGGCTGTTTGTTCTTAGGCGAATTGGTGATCCTTTTTCAAACATTATCCTTCTTAAGTGTCTAGCACAAGGCAATCCGGCTATGTTATTTCCTCATAATCCACAGTCATGCCACACTGTTTGAAGCTGTACTGCAAATACCTCAAAGGTTTCCATCCATTTGCTCCTAATGTAACTCTGCTGTAGAGCCAACTTGCTGCACTGCTGTCAAACATCTTACCCCTGAACCATGAAAAGCTACTAGTTCTTGCTTAACATTGAGTGAGCCAAGTTCTTCCTGGTGACCAACACACTCTATGAGCAGGAATACAGCATCTAAATTTGCTCACTAAGCATACTTCACAGAAGCAGCAAAACCCAGAATTATATTCACTTATCTTTAGTTATCGTAAAGATTTAAACACAAACACAGCACTTCTCCTTTCTTTGAAGTTTCATCTGTGTCACTGATTACCTCCTAAGACTCTAATTCCTTTCTCCGATAACTAATCACTTAATGACAGTGAGTAACAACTGATAAAGAAAGACAACATTATTTTTCTGGTCATTCACTCCATGTACTTTACACTTTACACCATAAAACTGTAATTGTTAAAGACAAGACTACTGCAATTCTTCTGAATTAGCAGAATAAAGTACTCAATATTTCTGTGCCCCAATTTCCTCATCTGGAAAATGGAGATAATAATACCTACACCTCATAAGATTATTTTAAGGATTAAATAAGCATAAATGGAATTTGCTTAAAATAGTTTTCAGTAAATGTCATCTATTGCTAGCACTTAAGTATAAAAAAAATTAGTTCGTACTCAAATCAATAAAATATTAGTCAATGAAAGGTACAATAATACATTGTTATAAAAGAAGCCTCAAGAAAGTACCTTAAATCAAAAATGGCACTGAAAGAACTTGGTAGTTATTTCTAAATTCTCAAAACTTTTCTTTTTTTTTCTTTGAAAATAAAACCATTCTTCACAGAATTTTCATTTTCAAATTGTGCACTTTACCCTTCCATATGGCTCGAATGGTGTGTGGATACTGATTGCTGCAACCCACAGTTTTTGCTCCTGACTTTGCTCAGTTAGTGGATAATCTGAAATTTAGACTATAATGAAAAGCCTGCTAAACTTCCTTAACCTGAGTTGACAGCATAACTAGTGACTAGTAACTTCTGATATATGATATGCTAGCTGTGTAGATTTTTCAGATCTTTCACTCTAATATGCACACCTGTGCTCCCCTTTTTAACAAGGTAGCCACAGGATTACAGGTTTATACTCATCTTCATATTTTAGATTTCATAAAGAGCCATTAAAATAGTTAGAGCAGATGTTCTACTGGATGATATACTACTGAGACTTTATCTCTGTAATGACAGTTTGGCTGTGGAGTGTGTTCTGTGTCTGGGTAGTTTTTAATCAGTAGAATTAGTGAACAGTTCAATCCCAGGAATCCCTGATTTCTCCATGTTTTAGTGTAAAGGTCAATAAGCAAGTTGAGATAAACAGCTTATCAGATGTTAAGCTGAAATCAAGCTAGGTCATGATTAGCTTTCCCCCTGCTTAGGTTTATTAAGATGGGGGGTAAATGCAGAGAGTATAAGAACTTCTTTTCATGAAACCCGCTAAACTATCTTTTTTTAATCAAATTTGCCATATTTATTTTCTCACCAAAAAAATGACAAATGTAAAACTTTATAGGGGGCAACAAATCATAGAATACTATGCATGATGAATTAACCGTATTTTTGCTAACAAACATTTCTGCCAAACATTTCAGAAATAATATTTAAACAGACAAGAATCTGGCTTATAGTCAAGAAAAGCAATAATTTTAAAAAAGAAAAAATCTCAATACAGCTCCTCCCCCCACCACCCCCCAGCCAAGACAAAGAGTCTTTTCCTCTGCTCTGGCACAAAATTCAGGAAAGGAGCCAAGGTGCTGCTTATCAACCCTTTGACATCAGGAGAGGACTGTGTGCGTCAGCAGGCCCAGGAGGGACCCCAGGCTTGTGGCAATGGACATGTGCTTCTTATCTTATCAGCTGACAGTCTCTGGCACTTCAACATTACTGTGTGAACCCCAGCGGAAGGAAGGTGTGTGTGATTGTGAGGGTGTAGGTTAAAGTTATGAACTACGCAGCTCTGAGCAACTTATTAACAAAACAAACTATCCAACACATTACACTAATTATGATTAAATCCAACCTTAAGAGAGTTTTTTTAAAAAGGGCAACCTAGCTATATAGGACACCCCTTCTTCTCTTAGTTATGAAAGTGAAAGCTGAAGTTATACTTTCAGAACTGTGAGGCCATTGGCTCCACTTAGAAGATTTAAAGAAAAAGCAATTTTTTAGGAAAGTACATGTAAGTCTTACATTAGCTCCACTAAAAAGGTGCTTGAGAGTTGGCAATAGGCTTAAGACTGCTTTCAAACATTGGCTGATATTCATATCTCTAAACACAAAGAAGAAGAGGGTCACATTAGGTCAGGTGGGGTTCAAACAGTTACACCAGTCAAAGACAAAGTCTTACAAGAACTACTTTGCCCCTAAATATTTGTTTAAATCTATCTTTGCTTTAAAAAATCATGTTAAGGGTATACCTCAGTTGGAAGAGTGCTTGTCTCACATGCACAAGGCCCAGAGTTCAATCCCCAGCACCACACAGACAAAAAAAATTTTAAAGCAAATTTTAAATATTTAGAGAAACACTGCACTTGCTAACTGAAAACTAATTTTACCAATGTAATAAATATTTGTACTTTGAAGAACAAGATTTTTATTTATTAGTGTTAACTCACACTGTATATTACTCTTGTTAAAAATTACAGTGCATTTATACCATGATTTACAACATCACCGACAGTACTATACACACACACACACACACACACACACACACACTGTATTGCACATGTTACTTTGTCATCCTGGTAATACGTATTTATTATTCCTTCAAGTTCATCTGTTAAATTAGAATAAACACAATTAACTAATTCTATACAACTCTGTATGGGTCAGAAATCAGCTGTTCTGTACCATGGATAAGAGCAAAACTGTCCCCACTCTCCCATGACAGAAGTTCCCTCTGTGAACGCATCATCCTATCCTCACATGTCATTCTTCATTACTCCTGAGCTTGGTCTGTGCTCTCAGTTGTACACTCTGTCTCTCTTCACTTTGTTCCTCAACCATCTGAAAACCTTTGCCAGTTATTTCATTGACACCCCAGTGTGTACCCCAGAATTCCCTGTGTAAACCCAATGCAAGGTGAACCCAACCATCCAATTCTCTTCACTAGCATTTCTCAGTGGTTAAGAGTTTAAAATGCAGTCCTGTTAATTCTTTTATTCCCTATAGACAACTCCCTGTCCTGATCCCACAACAGCCAAGCCAAGACTGTTCCTTACTCTTGAGCATTCAGACACATCATTATCCTGTGACACATAATTTGACCTTCTTTTCCCCCAAGAGGACTCTTCATCTTTCTGCTTCAACATTTCTTTGAACCTCTACCCACTTTCCATTCTCTCTAAACCCAGCTAGCTCTTCTTCTTGGTTTAGTTCCCCTTTTGCCTTGCTCACTTAATTACTCTCCCCCCTATATTTCATGTCTTCAAAATATACTCCCTGCTAATAGATTTTTAATATGCTCACATGCCACAGTCTGGCTGGGCACAAATCACGAGCCACTGAAGCAGGAACAAACTTTATTTTCAAACTGCAGGAAAACACTTCACACAGCTCCCGGGGAATCCTCCCGAACGCCACGAGGCTTCTCCAGAAACCCCCAGCCGGAAATATCTCTCTCGGAAATCCCTCCTCCTGCACTTCCCCAACCAATGGGAACTCTCGGGGAATCCCCGGAAATCCCCACGAGAACTCCAAAATAGTGCGAGAACTCAAAAGTTGCGACAGAGGCGGATAGTAATGCCTCGCCTGTCAATCAATACTGTTGGCAAAATGCCAGGGACCATACAGACTCGGCCGTGGCTCTCAGCATCTCCCCCTTTTTGTTTAATTAAACAACAAGCAATGTGGCTTAGGGACCCTGCCTGTTAGGCAGTCCAATTCAACATATGGTCCTTACCCGTCATCGGATGAACTGACCTCTAGGCGTCAGCCTCCTGTCTTAGGTTGGTACCACTGCAATTGGATCATACCCGTCACTGACTACCGGTCCAGCATACAGCCATACTTGTGGATAGGCCTTTGCACCAGTGCGGGGGTGAGAGATATTTCCGGCTGGGGGTTTCTGGAGAAGCCTCGTGGCTCTCAGCACTCACATTTCCACTAACCCTGAAATATCATCATCAACAACAACAAAACTTCCTTCAAACCTGGTAAACCCAACACACATTCTGTTATTTTCTTTTACTAACAAAGTATAAAGAGTAGACTTGTACTTACTTTAGTGTCCTTAATTCTAACTCCTTCCTTAATCATAACCTCATGAGTTCAGCCCTCAGCCTACAATGAAACCACTCATTTAAAAAAGAAAAAAAAATTCCCCCAAACTCTTAAATATCATTATTTCAGTTTTATGACTGATTATCCTAGCCCTTATCTTCCTGGGTCTCAGCATTATCAGATATTGATAATTGATTCCACACTTTCTTGAAATTTTCTCCTACATAACATAGCAAAAAAAAAATTAGTCAATAATCAATTTGCTTAAAGCAAATACATCCCTAAGCAGACCAAATGCCCTATGAAAAACAAAATGAACTAATAGAACTTCAAGGAAATCCTCAAAAATTGTTAAAATTAACCCATCGAATATAAAATACCTTGAAATTTTAATACAATAAAATCCTGCCAAGGATGCTATGGGGAATTGCCTGGGGCCTGGTGTCAAAATCAATTCAATGTCTAAATAAAGCAAGTTTTAGTCAATTGATAAATTTAATAAACTGGAGATTAAAACTCAAAACTTCAAAGAGCTGCTTCCTATCTCTCTGAATGTCCCTTCTGCATTTCTTTTGACTAGCTTAGTATCCTCTACTCACCTGTTAAATGTTGGGATTTTCTCTCTTCTATCCTCATTCTACATTCTTTTCCTTCAAAGTCTTCTCTACCCCCATCTCTTCAACTGTAACATCTCTGTGGATGACTTCTACATCTATACCATTAGCTTCTAAACAAAAAACAAACAAAAAAACCAAGTAACCATCAGATAATTCTCAGCATCACTATACCTTAACTTCCTTGAATCCTTACTCCTCCTTCTGCATCCCATCTTTTAGTGAAATCCTCTTCCTCCTAGTCACCTAAGCTGCATACCCCAGCCATCCTCCAATCCACCCTCTTCTTCAGTCCCTAAATGCACAGGACAGCAAAGATCTGTCCATCCTACCTCCATGGCATTTCTGACTTATTCTGGCCTTTTCCATACCCACTGCTACTGCCTTTGTTCAGAATACTGCTAGCCACCATTTGCCCCCCTCAGGAAGGGTCACACTACCTCGTCCAGCTCAGAATGAATCCTAATTTACTAAACCAACTCTGGTAATACTCTCATTCCCCTCCATCGCAATTGTTCAGGTGCAATGACCAAAAAAAAAAAAAAGCCCCTCTTTCCTGCAATGTGCGCCAGGCCTATAGCTACTTCTGCCAGCAGCAGAACTGTACCAAGTAGCCGACTGGGCTGCACAACGACGTGGCCTCTGACGATGCCAGTCACTGAGTCAATCACCCCTTGGCCACCCCACCTCCAGGCTTCTTGTTTCATGACCTGCATGTAACTTAGTGCTTAAACAATCTGAAGCTAGGTCCTCCCGTTCGGCCAGAGGTGCTCTAAGCGACACAGCCCTGTGGGGCAGGGCACAGCACTGTCCCTCCCTGGCTCATCTTTCTTCCCCCCTCTCGGCCGTGCCTTCCTGGCCTCTGTGCCCCGGGAGCCCGAGGTCCAGGGAAGGCAGGTGGCAGAGGCCTGGGCCCGCATGGCCGGCTGCGAAGACCCTGGTCTCCTGGGTGCTGGAGGCCGCCCAGGGCCCAGGGGCGCACACGCCACCCGCCACCTGCCACGGTTGGCCTCGCTGCTGTGGGACCCAGCAGGCCAAGGCCGCCCAGGAGACCACACAGCACCACACAGCACCTCAGAACAGAGCAGGTGGCAGCCACTTCCGGTGACGTCACTGCCGGAAGTGTTCCCTCCCTCCCCCTTCCATCTGCTTCCTTCCTCCCTTCCTCTTTCTCCTCCACTTCTTTCCTTCCTCCCTTCCTTCCTTCCCCTTCTCCCTCCCTTCGCCCCCACTTCCTCCCTCCTTTTCCCTCCCTCCTTCCCCCTCCCTTCCTTCCTCTTTCTCCCTCCCTTCCTCTCCCCTCCCCTCCTCCCTTCCTCTCTTCCCCTTCCTCCTTTCTCTCTCCCTCCCTTTCTCTTCCTCCCTTCCCCTTCCCTATTTCTCCCTTTCTTCTTCCTTCCCTTCCTCCCCATTCCCTCTCCCTTCACCCTTCCCCCTTCACTTCCTTCCTCTTCCTCCCTCTCTCCCTACTCCTTTCCTTCCTCCTCCCTTCCTCCCTCCCTTCCTCCCTCCTTTCCTTCCTTCCCTTTCTCTCTTCCCTTCCTCCCTTCCCTCTTTCTCCCTCATTCCTCCCTCCATTCTTTCCTTCTGCCCACTTTCTGCCCTGCCCTGCCCTGCCCTGCCCTGGCAGCCCAAAGCATGGGCACGCAGCCACCTCCCCCGCAGCTCTTCGGGCTCTCTGCTCTCTCCCAGGCTGGCATGGTACCTCCATGGAACCTGCATGGGACCCTGCCCCTGAGGCCCTGCTTCTTGAGTTATTAACTCCTGTAAGCAAGGGGCCCCCACAGCCACCAGCCACCCTCATCCCTTTCAGCTCAACCAACACAAGCTCTTTTCCCCTCTGGATTACTGAACTGTTAAAATACTTGACAAAAAGACACATCCTTAACTGGTCCCTCTACCTACCATTCCTCCCTTCTCAGCAAGTATCCAGAATTACTGTTGATTCATAGATTCTCCTGTGAATGCTACAACCCAAGGAAAGGTAGGATGGACACAAAATGCCATGTGAACCAAAATGACAATCATGTCTTTTCAGGTTTTTGTATGTTTTTTGAGAAGTATTTCATTGGGTCCTCACCATTTCAGAACAAAGTGAAAAATTCTTGAGGTATGCAAGCACATCCATGATCTGTTCCTAAGCAGCCTTGTCTCCTGCTACTCTCCCCTCTGCTAAGGCCCTCGACACTTTCATGAAAACTAGGCTAACTTCCAACTCCCTCCAACCATATTTGCCCTTCTGGACCACCAAACTCTGTCTTCTTCCACTTTTGTTTTTATATGCCTAACATAAAGACCAACTGATTTCTACCTACTTCTGCCTTAATTCCTCAACTGCCTAAAAGTCAGGCATGTATGTGTTGGGCCTGTGTCAGCTAATAGTGAAAGATTACTAATGCACCTGCCATTGAGTGCTCAGAATGGTGTCACACAAAAGTCTACACAACAGTGGCATGAGAAGTATAACAATAATTCACCAGGTTTGTAAGAAAAGGAAGAAAAGTACCAGACTAGGTGGAACATTAAGGTCAGAGAAGGCTCTCACAGACAAGTGGACACCTAAATTCAGTCTTGTAATGCACTGATGAGCAAGACAGGAAGGGCATCTCAGGCAGAAGGAACAGCACATACTCTCTTCCCAGGTAAGATCAAACCTTTAGAAGATTAAAAAAAAAAATCTATATATAAAGAGCATGTAGAAGGGGTAGAGGATAAAGCTCTCAAAGATAACAGAGTTTCAGGATCTGCATGACATGCTAAGTACCTCATTCTTTATGAGCAACTGGTGAGAGTCTAACCTGAAGAATCATAAAAACAGATTTACATCCAGAATGACCTTTCCTCCCATGGAAAGGAATGATGCCAGGAATGTCCATTCGTCAGCTACTGGACAGGGGAAAGAAGGAGAGATAGTTGAGTAGGAGACAGACAAGCCTGGATAACCAGTTAGATGCACAGGATTAAGGAGAATGACAGTGAGCATCCCAGAATCATATGTGACTTTCTCCTACTTCTTACCAAAACCAGCAGGCCATCTCCTGTTGTCTCAAACTTCAAAACAGGTTCAGAATCTGACATTTCACCTTCCCAAAAGTCAACACTCTCATTCAAGCCATCATCGTCTTTCATCCAGATATTTTAAGAGGCTCCTTACTGGCTAACCTTCATTTGTCTATGTGACAATACAGCACCCTGACACAACATAAGTTCACTCATTTACTTAAAAACCTCCAACGCTGCCCAACCTCATACAGGAAGAAGCTTGTAGTGATGCTCACAAGCCCTATGTGGAATGCCCTTCATGACCTCTCTTAAGTAAACCAGGCGTGCTTCTATACTGGGACCCTTGCCCTATTATTACCTCTGCTCTTTTTGCAAATATCAATGTAGACAAAAATCCTGTACCTCCTTCAGCTCTTAATATCACTTCATTGGGGGGCAACAGTATTTAATATCACTTCTATCTCCAACTCTTGATCCACCTCATTCTGTTCTACTTAAGCACTTTTCCCATGCTTTTTCTAATATCCTAAATAATTTCATTTTTATTCACTTTTTTTCTTCTGTTTATCTGACTCAGATGTAGAACCACAAGGGCAGGGATCTTTTGTTTTGTTCACTGATATATTCCAAGTCCATAGTGGGTATCTTAATTTTTTTTTTTTTTAGTGCTAGGTATTGAGCTCAATTCTTGTGCTACACCTCTATCCCCCTATAAATATTTAAATCAATGAATGTTTGAATAAATAAACCCAATACTGAGAGTCAGGAGATAGGCATAGAGAGGAAGGAGTCAGATATGATTTCTAAAAACAATGCCTGAGCTGAATGTTAGTAAGAAGAAATTAAGCAAGCAAGCAAATGGTTTTGTAATTTCCAGACAGGGATCCCAGCATAAGAAGACACAGGTGCAAAAAGGGCATGGAATATGCATGGAACTGCAAATAGACTTTAATGTTGCTGCAGCTTAAGTAAGAGACGGAAATGAGGTTGATGCTTGTCAAGGGCCCAGATTACACAATGTCTCGTATTCAAACTCCAATAAGTTTACTATGAGGTTTTTTAACACATGTGACTTTACAAAAATGAATTTTAGAGAAAATGAGTAATGTCCATATAGGACAATGGGGATACATTTGAGAAATATTTAACAGATATAACAGCTGCACTTACGTGGTAGGGCAGCAATGAATGAAACTAAAGATGAATCCCTGTGTGGCATAGCTACCTAATGAGAAAGAAAGTGGTGCAGTCAATTTTGGACATGCTAAAGTATATCATTTTAACATAATAAATTACAAAATAGGTGAAAAAACTAAGTGTTAATTTCCTTTTTAGATCCATCTCAGTGACACCAAGGAGAGAAACTGGAGGTAAGAAATCCTTTCATCTGTTTCGATTCTAAACTGTCATATTACAGCTCATAAAAATAGTTAATTTAAATCTTCCCAATAGAGAATAATTGGGAACATTTAAATGTTAACTGCAACATCACCACACTTTGATGAAGGGATAGTGCTATAGCCTGAATATCTCTATACCCCCAGATTCACATGTTGAATCCCCAGTATAGTAGTAATGGGAGGTGGGATCTTTGGAAGGAATCTGGTCCTAATGAGATTCATGCCCAAAATGTCTGTC
Organism: Marmota marmota marmota; assembly: GCF_001458135.2. Taxonomy (NCBI): domain Eukaryota; kingdom Metazoa; phylum Chordata; class Mammalia; order Rodentia; family Sciuridae; genus Marmota; species Marmota marmota. The sequence goes on along the minus strand of NW_025999983.1, from coordinate 3,150,308 downwards.
TATGTGCAGGCCTCACCCCTGCAGGTTTCCTCTCCACCCAAACCCACACAACACTGCTCTCTTGATGCCTTCCCAGTGTATCTACAGGTGATGAACAATGCAGTGACCTTGCATGAGTACAATAAACAATCCCACAAATGTGTCCACCATCAAGAGCAGCCTCCACAGCTGCTGGACTTATGCAGTCTTTCTGAGCCAACTGCTTGTGAGAGTACTGGTAAACCTTTGCTGGCATGCCTACTATGTGTCAGGCAATATTCTAATCACTTTTCATTTATTAAATAATTTACTCTTCAAATTAATTCCTACGATATTATTATCCCTATTTTACAGAATATAGGATTAAGAAATTTGATAACTTGCCAAAGTTTACACAGTAAATTAGTTCCTGAGCTATGTTTCAAATTATCTTGCCTTATTCCACATTCTTTAACATCTATTCTGTACCCACTCTTAATCTCACTGCCTCTCAATAATATGTAAGTAAAACAGTCAGATAATATGGTAGAAAAAACAAAATGAACTCCTAATAGAGGTCCACATCAAATTCATGGAACCTGTGAAAAGCACTTTATCTGGTAAAAGTTGAAATTAAGGTTAAAGCTTTTGAGAGAAGAAGCTTATCTTGAATTATTCAAGTGGATCCTAAATGTAATCACCATCACAGTATTCTACCCAGCACTCCTTCTAATCAAGGAACTCACTTTATCACAGATGAAGAGTAGCAGGGGACCATGTTCCTGGAATTCAGCAACCAAACCATGTCCCCATCATCCTGAAGCAGCCAATTTGATAGAACATGGAAAGACATTGGAAGAGCTAGGTCAGTGTCTTCTGGGAGACTGTGTTTGCCCTAAACCAGCATCCAATACATGGATTGATCTGCTGGTTTTTCCACACCCAAGACTCATGGCTACAGGAACCAATCGCTGGGGAGAATGGCACCACTCATGTTACTACTAACAGTGATCTACTACCAAACTTCCTGCCCCCACAACCACATACTTTGCTGCTCCTGGACAGGAGATCTCAGTTGTACAGGGACTGTGTTCCCCCATAAGGCACAATATGCACAATGAACTCAAAGTTATGACTGCCACTTAGCCACTTTGGGCTCCTCATACCTCTGAATCCATGAGCAAAAATGAGAGTCACTGTAATGGCTGAGGTGACTGATCCTGATTGCCAGGAGGAAATGGCTACTACTACTCCTACTAATGAGTCTAGCTCCACGTCCAGATCCTCTGTGTGATCTGTCAGGTTCAACCACAGGCACTTGCAAAGTTTTGCCTAGCAGGCCTCCTACAGAAACACTGCTCACCTACACACAAGACTTGGTGCGCTGAAAAGAACTGCAGTCAGGGACTCAGCCCTCTCTAGACCTCTGGGCCAGCATGTTTCTTCATTTCAAATCCATGTGCCTCCATTCAGTGGCCTTCTTACCAGGGGTCTCAGCTAATGTTCTTCTCTTCACTTTGACTCAGTACTTTTCCACTCCTTCTTCCCCTGTCACAGCCAACAGGCCCAGAAAGAGTCAGAAGCTTCTTGTTTGGGACTCCCCATCAGTGAAACAGGTCCCCATGTGAGCCCATCCACCTGACTCTCACCAGTACTGTTCTGCGAGGGGGAAAACACAACAGAGGGAACCTGTGCTGTCATGTCTCTGCTGTCGAACTAAATGTTGTTACTTGTCACTTTGGGTTTGATCTTTGTCCTGACCCAACTCCCTGGATACCTGCTTGCTTCAGGGCCACACAGAAGAGTTAAGGAAAAGATGTCTGGAAGGCAAGAGGTGCTTTCAGGCACCTCTTAGTGCCACCATATCCTGTGACTAAAGTCAAATGGAAACTTAATAATCCAGTTCAGGCAGGACCATTGATGGCCCAGGTGTTGTAGAAATGAAGGTTTGGGTGACCCTATGGGCAGAGACCCATGACTAGCTAAGGTGCTTGTGGGCAAGAAGAATATGGAATGAGTAGTGGAAGAAGGCAGTTATAAATAACAGCTACGAGAAGATGGCCAGTTACAGAAATGAGAACTGCACCTGTTAGGAGTAGTTCACAACTTGTTAGGAATGTATGGATAAATTTTCATCAGTACTTATATTTGTCTTCTTCCCTCTTATCCCCTTATCACTTGACATAAGACACATTATAATAGCTGACCTATGCCAAAGTACTTAAGTTACCAGATATCAAGGAAAGCAGACATCAGGAACATTTACACCCTCTTTTGGGCAAGGGTAAGTATATTTGGGGCTATCCATAGTGGCATCCTGTTGTGTGACAGAATGATCTCGTTGTCTTTCTTCGGAGATTATAGATGGTATAAGCAGATATATATATATGAGTACTGAGTTGATGAAGGGTGAGGTGCAGTGAGGGCCATTTGGCCTGTCTTTTCCTATATGCAGAAAGACAGATTTTTCTGGGAGGCTGGAAAATAGACTTAATCAGCAGAGGGTGGTAACTGAGGTTGTAATGAACCTGAATAAATAAGCCCCTTGTAATAACCTTTATCTTCCCCTAGGAACCTCCAAGCCCCTGCCCCCCGCCACACACACACACTTATTTTTTAGTGGCATGCCTAGAATTTACCTAATCCAGAGATCCACATGATCTATAATTCCTCTTCACAAATTGATTGTTCTTTTTCCAAATAGTACAAAAGCATTTTGCTTTGGCCATTTCTTCAGATTTCACTTTCTTATAAAGGTTTCCATCTACATATAAGTTTAATAAAATGTACGTTTTTTTTTTTTTCCTCTTAATCATCCTTGTGCTAATTTGGTTCCTACATCCAGCTAAAGAGCCCATATAAATACCAGGGAGGTCAGAGTGAATCACTCTCTCCCCATATCAGCAACTACAAACAGTTGACTTTAAGTAAAAGAGCTCATCCTTGACTATCAGGGTTGGCCCTAAATATGTCCTTATAAGACAGAGGCAGAGGGAATTGGGGAGAAACAGAGGAGAAGGGAATGCTAAGACAGAGGCAGAACCAGGCTGGTGCTGCCACAAGCCCAGGAGCACCTGGAGTCACAAGAGGATGGCAGAGGTTGAGAAGGATTCTACCCTGGAGCCTCCAGGGTGAGCAGAGCGCCACAGACACCTTGACTTCAGACTTCTGCTCTCCAGAACTATAGGAGAATGAATTCTTGCTGTTTGTGAAATTTTTACAGCAGGCATTTGAAACCAACAAAGGTACTTAACAACAAAACAACGGGAATCAGATAACATTGAAGAGAAAGAGGTAGTCCATGCTTCCATTAAGTTACTACCTATATAAAACTGTCTTTAAAATTGAATTCTTATTCAGACACTAAAAGTTAAGAAGTCTTCTCTCCTTCTACCCCCCCCCCCC
>NW_025999983.1:3087781-3146920 GCF_001458135.2 Marmota marmota marmota | reverse complement strand
CCCCCCCCCCCCCACAAATATTAATTCCAGAGCTTTCTAATATTTCCTTTTCTATCTTCCCATTTCTTCAGAGACCCAAGACATGTTTGGCAAAGAGCCATATCCCAGAAGACAACTGACATTTTATGTTAAAAAGGCCTAAAAGAAGGAAGCAAAGCTCAAAATGTTTTAAACATCCATAGGGTCAAATGATAGTTTAAATACTTGGAACACAATTTTGGAAATTATATTCTCTATTACACTACAATGTTATACTTACCAAGGAATCTAATTGCAGATAAGGTCCAGAAACCAGCACAGTAGGTGATTCTTGATGTTTTAAATCACTTTTCAAAGAATGTGAGTTGGCTTCAAAAGTTGAACTGCCAGTTCACTCCCTTGATTTGAAATGTTGATGGGAAGCCAACATCTAGAATTATTATTCCACAGCAGTTTTTCTTATATGTCTTCTATGTTTACCTTGAAATAAGATGCTGAGCTAATAACAAAAGACAGTCCTGGGGAATGGCAGGGTCTGGATTTGGAATGACCTGAAAATGTCCACGTGTTCAAGTCCTGCTCCTCACTTAGTGCTATCATGTGATGGCAGAACCTTTATGAGGTAGGACTCAGGGGGGGCTTTAAGCCATGGGAGGTGTGCATGCTGTCAGAGGAGATGGGGGGGACCCCGGTGTCCTCCTCTTTCCCTTCCCAGCCAAGAGGTAGGCAAGCTTCCTCTGCCTTACACTCCCTCCATGATGTACAGTATCACCACAGGCCTTAGAAACAGAGGGGTCAACCAGCTATGTTCTGAAACCTCCAAAATTGGAAGAAAAATAAAATCTTTTCTTAAGTTGATGTTCGAGTATTTTGTTACAGTAATAGAAATTTGATTAACACAGGAGCTGTATCTTAAAAATCTGTGGAGAACTGCATGCTAGCAAAACTTGAGGCACCACCTTTAGAATCAGTACCTTATAAGTTACAGATAGGTGCCCATTCAATTCTACAAGATGGAAGAATAACATTAAAATGGTGCCACAGAGGGGCTGGGGTTGTAGCTCAGTGGTAAAGCACTTGCCTCGCATGTAGAAAGCACTGGGTTTGATTCTCAGCACCACATAAAAAATAAGATAAAATAAAGATATTGTGTCCATCTAAAACTAAAATATATAAAATATAAATATTTTTATAAAATATAATTATATAAAATGGTGCCACAGAGGGAGATTGGGAACACAGAAATGCACATAGAATGTCAGCCTCTGGAGGACTTGGAGTTTTGTCCTGTTTGTTCTCGCCACATCACCTCTGTGTGGAACAGTGGGCACTCCCTGTGGAGTAAAGGCTGACAAGATGGGGGAGCAAAAATTTTTTGAAGAAGTTTTGGGAAGAAAGCCATGAGAACAATTCAAAGAAAGTTACATACCAAACCCCTGCTCTCAAATTTCAATTTGGTAGTTACATTCATTATCCTTAAAAACAATTTAAGGAAAACAAACTGGTAATTTCCTCTGGCTCTCCCAGGTCTCAGATGGACAAAGGAGTAGACAAAGGAATCTCAATTAATTCACTGTTTGAGTTTATTAACACTATCAGGATATGTAGAAAATTTATGCTGCACATTTCATTAAGTAAAAACTGGAAGAAACTTATCATTGGCAGATTCCATCTCCACCCCATCTAACTGCCTAAGCAGGGAAAACACTGTCCCAGACAAGGTAGGGTACAGGCAGAGGGAGCCCTATTTTTATAGAGCATCTCAGAGTTAGAAAAGATTCAAATACATGCAAATTGCCTCACAATTTATACATTTTACAAAGAGTATCAGCACATTGCTAAAATGCCCAATAATCCTTAGAAATAACAGAATTTAGTCAGTCTTACAGCATCTGACTTAATAGAATGTTATATTTACATCCTTTCCTCCAAAAAGTATGTTTGTTAGATGGACATGTGAGACCTTGCTAAACTGACTTGAGCCTATCAGCAAGTATTTCAGGTATTTTGGAGGTTTCTCTAGAGGTAAGCTATGAATCACTCATTTTCCTATTTAACTGATAGATGTGACAGAACTAAGGTATAAGGCCTTTGGGAAAGTACTATTTGAAAAAATATGTATGTGAGATGATTTTCACATGGTGTCCAGGAAAGGGGAACAATGATTTTTGGCCTTTTACAATTCAAGCTGAAACTACAGAGGTTAAATGAGGTTAAACACCTCATAACAGCCTTAGCACAGAAAACACTGCCCAACAGCAGCACTTCTGAAAACAAGGCAACTCAAGGCCTTGCAGGCTCAGGATCCAGCAAACAAAACCAAAATCCATCTCAAAACCTTTAGATTTTACGTTTTCTTCACTCCTATAAACTAGTTGACTTTATTTTAACTACTGTCTTCATACTGATATCATAACCAGAAAGTTGCCTTCTGTCCCTACTGATAAAGTCAGCAAACTCTTCATCTGTACCCTTGCACATGTTATTCTTGCAAAGACCTAAGCCTCCCTTCTCAGCCTAGATTAGAGAAACATTAATTTGGGGTATTAACTACTGGGATGTGAGAAAAATTAAGTTAGCTTTATGATTTTATTGGGTCCCTGCTTTCAGATATATTCATTCCAAGGAGAATACTATAAGCTACATTTAAACTGCACTAAAACTACATCTTCTCATCTATTAGAAGGGGTCTAGAAAATGAAAAAACTTATATGATGTTTTCATAAATAGAAAATTAATCTCTAACTTCTCTAGTAAAACGAGGTTTTTAAAAATTCTCTGTCTTTAAGAAAAATACGTTGCCATATGTTTATGTTCCCACTCACTCTTGCATGAAAAATAAATGAAATATGGAAAATTTTAAATATCATTTAATATTCATTTCAGCAATTCAGCCATTCAACAATTTCTCATAATACAAACCCACACAAGAAAGACACACTCTCCCACATATCATATTGCCTAGCATATTCAGGCAAGAGACCAAGTGAAGTATGCAGCATCTGATGCTTGCCAAATAAACCCCAGCTCTGAGTTCTGACGTCCACCTCCACGTCTGTGATGTTCTTCCTACTGCCCCCTCCTCACTGAAGCCCTCCCTTAGTGGAAGAGAAGTTGACTGGGAAGATAAAGCAGGACAGGACAGAACCCACAGCCCAGCAGTATCCTGCCCTGTAACAAGTGTGTAGGTCACCGTGATACATTTTTTGTGAAACACTGTTCTTTATGCTAAGATGTCTCACTACATTTGGTATGAGTTCTTCTTTCCAAAATGAAATCATGATAATTTTAGTTTTAGTATTCTTAGCTAGCAAAATAAAAAGGAGGGGACCTATGTCATTCAACTCTAAGAAAGATAATGTTATTAGCTCATAAGTTTCACAGTTTGCAAGCTACCATTTAGTAGAGAAAACCTGGGTTCTAGAGTCTCAAAGATATAGGCTTGAATCTCCACTCTCCAACTTACTAACACAACCTCTCTCTGAATGATTTACCTGACTACATAACTGAGTTTTTATGAATGCTCAAGGAGATAATGGGTGCAAAGTTTCTAGCATGGCTCTAATACAAAGGAAATACTCAACAAATATTTAAAATAAACATTCATAAAAATGTAGCTCTTTAAACATCTTCATTTTTTTAAATGTCCTATTTTCCAATGTAATCATTAAGAAAGCAGTTCTTGAATAGCACAGTGGCACTAGCCTGTGATACTAGTGACTTCAGAGGCTGAGGCAAGAGAATCACGGTTTCCAGGTCAGCCTCAGCAATTAGACCCTGTCTCAAATTTTTAAAAAGAAAATAAGTTCTGGGGATGTAGCTCAGTGGAAAAGCGCCCCTGGGTTCAATCCCAAGTATCTCCCACTCCCCTAGAAAGCAATTCCATTCATATCAGCCTTGGCCACAAAATGAACATATTTAAGACAGGTTAACATACTGTCAACCTGTGTAAACACATCTGTACATTTCTCTACTGAAATCACACAAAATATCAAATTAAAATTTCATCAACTGCAAACATATAGAGCTCTACCATTAAAATACTATATATAGGTCTTTATATAGCATGTAATTCTATTTCCTGGACAAGGCACAGAAACAAGGTTAACTGGATAAAACAATGAGAAAAGACAGAGAAGTGCAGCTCAGTAAGATCCTGCCTCCTGGTTTCTGTGCTCCCTATAGAACTTAGCTCACATTCTGAGAGAACAAATCAGAAGGAATTCCCATTTCAGTTCTTCTCTTAAGGGTTCTATTATTTTACATTAAAAACATGTTGGTTAAAATTTAGGAAAGCATTTTATTCTTACCATTGCATTTTAGCTTAAAGTAGGGAGACCCAAAAATAAAAAGCTACACCCCCCTGCTCCTTGGTAGAGTGCATGCTTAGTATGTTAGTATGTGTGAGGCGCTGAGTTCAATATCCAGAAGAAAGAAGTGATGGAGAGAAGAAGGAAGGGAAATGAACATTAAAGCCACATGGGTTTTTGTTTTGTTTTTTGGTCTTTGAAAATTGAGTTAGTATTTTTCAGGCTGGCTGTGACTATATGGGTATTCACGTTATTCACTTGTTTTACACGAATGACATTCATCCCCAGTCATGTAACAGTGCCTGGCATGCAGAACTGGTTTCTGGGTGGATAAATAAATAGTAAGTTAAATGGATGGAAAAAATTATAAAGTCATAAAGTGGAGTTTTCTATCTGCTCCAGTTAAATAACATCTATAATAATGTGTTATGAACTGCAGGTTAAAGAACAAACTAGAAAGCAACGGAACGGGTGTTCAACAAGTGCAGCCATTCAAGTGCATAAGAAAATGTGCAGTTATACTTAAAACTCAAATTTTTAGAGTGTTGAAAGAAAAATACTTCAAAAGACAAAAACAGTAAGCTAAAATATGCATACTCTATTATTTTAGGTTAATTTCAAACAATAAAAAGCATACAAGATAGTAGATTCTCTTGAAAATTTCTTGAAGAATTTGGATTTTCAGTTGTATATATTTGATCTTGAAATAAATTATTGAATTATTGGTACATATGTTAAAGAGATACTTAAGCCTAGAGAGGTTCATAAATAGAATAGAGTTGCAAGTATAATACTGGTTTACAGGAAAGCAGTCATCATGATAGTTAACATGAACCCAGTACCTGCTCATTTTTTCTGCATAAAAATTCCATGAGACTCACTGCCTCCTTGGCACAGGTGAAACCAGTGGGGTTCAGCAGCTGGTCACACAGCCAGCCTATGGCAGAGCTGGGGTTAAACCAGCTGTTCACTTCCAGAGTGGCACTCAAGGAGTCACCGAGTAGATCTTCCTACTGAATCAACCTGAACCACAGTGCAAGCCTGTACTAAACATCAAGACTACAGGTTTTAAATGTCTAGTCATTACTTGGACTGCTTATTATATCCCAATTGCAAAAGTACGCCTTCCTTTTTTCTTCATGTAATGCATAATTTATAATGTATTCCAACAGACACTAAAAACAACTTAGAAACAATTTTTTAAAAGGTCGTGGCTTAGTGGTAGAGTGCTCACCTAACATATATGAGGCACTGGGTTCAATCCTCAGCACCACATAAAAATAAAGTCCATCAACAACTAAAAAAAAAAAAAAAATCTAAAAAAAAGAATTCTAGACATTTAACGCAATTGTAAAACCATGATGACATCATAGACTTGTAAAGTTATTTTTCCTCAATTAGCAAAGTATTTAAATCAAAACAAACTAGAAAATGAGACAGAGTTGCTTCGCCCAGATATTTCTCATTGTATTAGTCATCCAGATCCTAAAAGCTGTAAAGCAAGAGTAGGAGTATTTTTATTGGGAAGAGGAGGAGGAGCAGAGGATGGTGTGAGAGAGGTGCATTAGTAGCATGGTTTAAAAGGGTCTAGTGGCCAGCACAACAGGGGCTTTTCTCCTGTGGCCCCAAAACTAGCTGATTGGATTTCAAGCATTTTCGTTCCTGCAAAGTATCAATGTGCCTTTGTTTCGTTTTCTTTGAAGGAGGTTGAAATTGCACTTGGAATAAAGTTGGTGTGATTGTAGTCAGTGTCAGTATGGAAAACGTTTGTTTATTGTTTGGTTTTGCTCTGTGGTGCTCTGCTCTACTATAGCAGACTTCTCAGTTCCAGCTGCTCTCTCTCATCCCAAGCCCATGTTTCCCAACAAGAAGAACCACAGCTGTATGGAATGGGTCACCAGAGATTCCAACTGCCACAAGCATTACTCATCTGGCCCTGCCCTGCTCTGCATTCTTGGCCAAAAGGCAATGTTAAGTTCACTTCACACATGGGACACACAAAATCAAGGGCTTGAATTACTCTTCAGAAGATGTTAAAAAGAAAAAAAAAAAGTAGCTGCTCAATATTTTAGCCTATTTTGCATTTGCAGGATAAATGGATGGAACTGGAGAATATCATGCTAAGTGAAATAAACAAATCCCAGAAAACAAAGGTCGAATGTTCTCTCTGATATGTGGATGCTAACCCATAACAAGGAAGGGTAAAGAGGGGAAGTATAGAAGGGCACTGGATTAGACAGGGAATGAAGGGAAGGGAGGGGGGATGGGAGTAGGAAAGACAGCACAATGAATCCAATGAGTCGGACACAACTTTCCTGTGCTCATACATGAATACACAGTGTTACACCACATCACTGTCAAACACAAGAATGGGATCAAAATTGTAATGGGTTAAACCCCATGTATGCATAATATGTTAAAACACACCCTACTGTCACGTATGACTAAAAACAACAAATAAATTTTTCAAAGATTATCATATTTGTATTCTACAGACACATGTATATCTAAATATGAAGGAAATTTAAATGAAAGAAAAATTAAAAAGTTTTCATAAAAGATCCATCTCTGAATTTCAGAACTTAATAAAGGCAATCATTTGAATTTTATTGTTATATATCTCAGGAATAGTAGGTCAATTTAAATTAATAACAGATGCCTTATTTAAAAATTGGTATTTTAAAATCTATATTAATTTTTCCATGGCAAATTTAGTCATTTATAAATATTTTGTCATTTGTTAATAATGCCAGTGGATTTTTATTAAAATCTCAATTCGTATTTTAAAAAAATATTTTAGTCTGATAAAAATTAAGAATGTAATCTACCTGACATTGAAATGGATCTTATTCTATTTACAATAGAAACTTTAAAACCCACAAAACTGACCCATTCGTTCATCACTACTTTTATTTGAAAGCTGGTAGTAGATATGCATCACAAAGAGATCAGAAATCCATCGCCCTGCAGCATATTCAATTTAACTCAAAATATAATAAAAAAACCTTGAAGCTCAAAATGTCCTAATGAAGAAAGTTGATGAATCTATATTCCAATGTGTGCAAGAGATTCAGGTCACTACCAAGAACTTAAAAGAAAAGCCATCAATAAACAATTCATCTATGATCATCATTTGTTAGCCCAAAGTAATAACTAATTCAGACAAAGTTCCTCAATGTATGCTAAAACCACTGAATGACAGGGTGATGAGGTCTCAAATTACCACTCCACAGGTTACTCCCTACAAAGGAGAAAAGATACCTTTACAGGAGAGACATCTGGCGGACACCATCTGAACCTAGTGAGCAAATTAAGCTTCACCTAAAATAGAAATGACATTATGTGATGCAGTGGGAATTTGTGCTAAGCAAGACAACCATATACTCTCCTGCATGATTTGAAAGGAGAATTGAAAAGGATGGCAGGAGGTAAGTCTGATGCAGTAGAGAAGATCCAGATCAGGAGGTGATAAGGAAATGAAATTCAGGGGAATTAGATACCTTTCTCAAAGTCAAGTATCTATGACTCGCAAAGATGGAATTCAAAGCAAGTTCATCTGATTCGAAAACCCAGATTCTCTGACAACAGGAGCCTGGAAAGCCCAACCACCACTGAGTCAAACTTCCAGGTCCAGTGATTCTAGATTGTTCCCTCACACCCTTAGGACCAGCCCTACAGCTTACCTGCCCTGGCCTCAATCCTTCCTTTTCTAGCCTACTTGTCTCTACCAGTTCTTTTCTAAGACTTCAACTAATATGCCTTTCCTCCAAAGCTGTGAAACAGTACTATTACAGAAAAGACAGCTAGCAGTCTATGGTATAGTCAAGAAAACTAGATCAATCATCACATAGATGGATCTCTGCTGTTAATAAATATAGGTCTGTAGGACAACCAAAATTAAGAGCATTATCATTTTATTGCCATACTTAAGTTAAATGAATAAACTCAACCATGCAACATACTAAGAAAAGCTTGCCTGTGTTACATTATAACCATCTAAGATGAAAACCAGTGCTCACATCACCAACTTTAACTCCTAGACTGCTACGACAATAGCTCCAAAGCCCTATTCAGTATCTCTACCATGCCTACCTTACTCAGTTCAGGCTGCGCTAACAAAATACCTTAGACTGGGAAATTTTCAAACAAACAAACAAACAAAATCTCATTGCTCACAGTTGTGGAGGTTGAGAAGTCCAAGATCAAGGTACCAGTGGATTCGGTGTCTGTTGAGGGCCTTCTCCTCATGTAAAGGTGGGTCTTATGTGAGTCACATGGTAGAAGAGGAAAGCAACTCTCCTGGGCCTCTTACAGGAGCACTAATCCCATTCACAAAGACCTACTCGCCTCTCCAAGGCCTCACATTCTAACACCTATGACCTTGTTTATTAGGTTTATTATGGAGGAAACACAAATATTCAAACAATACCAATGTCCAAAATCAAACATCTGATTTTCCTCCTGAACCCCATCTATACTCTTGTAGTTGTTTAGGCTAAAACCTTGATGGTGTCTCTGGTGTCTTCCTCTCTTGCCTCACATCCTATCTAACAGGAAATCCTGTTTGCTCTACCTCTGAACTGAATCCACAATCGCACCACTTCTCATCTACCTCACTGCTTCCACTGTGGTCCAAGCCACCATCATCCAGAACTGGTCACTGGCCTCCTGACTTGTCCTCTCCCCATTCCATCCTTCTCCTATAGTCTGAGTCTTTCTCATCCAGCAGCCAGAGTGATCTCAGGAAGTGATCAGGTCACTTCTCTGCTTAAAACCCTGCCATGAATTCCAGTCTTAGAGTATATCCAGAATCCCTCCCGGGCCCTCGAACACCCCACTGCTCTCCTCTCTGCCCACATGGCCCCGAGGGGCAAAGCCGGCCACATTTACAGGCCAGGGTTTACACTTGCTGTGTTCTCCCCTCTGCTTGAGTCTCATCACTACTGTCCCCTTCCCTCTAAACCTTCACTCAGATCTCACCTTCTTGATGCAGCCTGATTAATGGATTAAAATGATAACACAATTCCTAATTCACCGTTTTTCTTCTCTCCCCAGCACTTATCATTCTGGCATAGTGCATGTTTTACCGACTTTTTGTCTCACCCCTCCTCTCTCTTAGCATAAGTATCATGCAGGAGGACAGGGAGGGCTTGTAATCTGCTTGTTCACTACTACATTCCCTGTTCCTAAACACAGGCTTGACACATAGGAGACTCCTAATATGTCTTGAATAACAACAGATCACACACACACACTCTCACACACACACACACACACACACACACACACACGGAGCATGAATGAGGAAAATTATCCTGTGAATTCAGTTTAAAAAAAAAAAAAAACACTTTATACTGAGAGAGGACTAAAAATGAAATCAGGTTTTAATGCTGACCTAGTCACAAAATCACCTCAATTCTTAAAACAAGTTGTATGTAGAAAAGTAAACCAATGGGTCTTTGCTTAGGTCTTATCCAGGCATTTTCCTATACAGAACTCAGGTCTTAGCCACAAAAATGTTTTCTCATTTAGGTGATCTTAGTGAATGTTGACAAGTAATATGGCCAATTAATAGGAAGAACTCCCTCAAATAATTCCAAATGTGACAAATAAACAAAGGCTTGGACCTATTTTACAGGACAGAAACAACCCACTTGAGGAACAGAGTGTCTGCATCACACTTCAGTTCATTCTTTTCCAGATAGCGTGACGGCTGTGGACAAGAGTCTGGCAATATCAAACCAAAACAGAAAGGAAAAATTGAAGGACGCTAGGTTCACTTATAGTTTGGGCTACATTCTTCATGAATCCTTAACTTCCACTTTCATATAATAAAATATCAAGAAAAGCTAATGGGAGAATGAAGACATGACGCTGTTATAAAGATGAAGAAGACAAAAGGCACTGAGGATGGCTGTGTGTGACCTGTGTGGACCAGTGAGGTAGATCCAAACACCTGGGATTACACAAATAATATCTGCAAAAATGACATTCTGGTCTCCGTGTTCCTGGCCCACTCAGAGCCATGAGGCAGGCAATATTCCACACATAGGTCTAGTTAGGGAAAAGAGTTTTCCCCACTTACTTTTGTTAAAGAAAAAAAAACTCCACAAACTTGTTTAGTTTGTTGGTTAGATTTTAAATACCAATATAGTTTCTAGCAATTATTTAATTGCATCTGAAAATGGTAGAATTGTTGCAAAGTTTGAAAGCAAACTCACTACTCCTGTTTAATGTAAGTTCTCCCTTTCCAGATGGCATACAAATACTAACAATATCAAACAGATCTTAGACAACCGTTAAGAATCGCATGCAATGCCATCACAATTTATGGTCAAAATTTTGTTTGAAACAGGAAAAAATATTTTTACAAAACTATGCTTAATTTTTTCCACATTTAAGAAATTATTCTATAACACAAAAAAACAGAATTCCTCCCTTTTGATACTGAGGGTTCAAAGAGTCTGTGACCTCAGCAATGGATCTGAGTTTCAGACCTATAAAACTGCTGATGACAACAGGAACAATCTTACGAGGATTACTGTGAAGACAAGTCAAGATAATGCAGTGAAATTCTTAACATACTGTCTGGAACAGGATATTTGCTCAATAAATGGAACCTTGACTTCTATTTTCTGTCAAACTCATATGCTAGGTACAACCACAAATTAATTTTCCAAGAAAAACTTCATCATTCTATCAGTTTTCAAGTAATTTAGGAAAACTTGGAACTATCCATTCTGGCCAAAGAGTTAGAAGACCTGCTTTTGCTGCTGGATAGGAGGAGTGTGGCTACAGACCAGACTTCCCTAAGGTCAAGTGATGTGTGCCTTCACCCTCTCTCCTCTAACAGAGTGCTTTCCTTCCTAGAGTCTACCTGCCCAAACCTCGCCTCTCTACCCAGTTCTCCCTTGAATAGTCTCCGATTAGCTTTAATGCTAATCTAGACCTTCTAATATGTTCTAGTGCATTCCACTCTGGTCATCTTAGAGCTGACCTGCTGGAGGACACTTAGATGAATTGGAAAGGATGTGAACAGTCATGATGACTCCTCTGCCAATTCTTTCCCTGAATGACTGGCAGTGTTTGTGGCAAGTAATAAATGCTCTGCTGAAACAAAAGATTATCAAAACCAGCGAGCAAGAATGAATCAGACATGACTTCCCTCTGTTCACATATGAATACCCCACCAGGACGGCACGCACAACTGCAAGAACAGGATCCCAATTAGAATAAGTCACACTCCACGTATGGAAAACATGTCGAAATACACTCTACTGTCACCTATATGTAAAAAGAACAAATAAAAACAAATAAAAGTGAGCACGAGGAAGCAGAGGCAGAACTCAAGGGCAGCGCAGCCCTTGGCAAGCTGCTCCCTGCTTGCAGTAGGGACGGATCTTTTCTGTCCCACAAACACAGAGTGCCATGAGGGGTTTATTTTTTCTTCTTCAGTACTACCTCTTCCCAAGCTTCCTTCCAGTAAATTAAATACATCGGCTTTTTCTTGTGACTTTCTCACTCTCTCTTCTGACCTCTTGGAGAAACAAGAAGCCAGGGGAATTCCAGCAGCCACTGCTTGTGTCACTGAACCCACATTAAGTAGCAAGTACAGTGTGCCTCATTACACTCTGGTGCATCAAACAACTCAGAGAACCTCGGGGTCTTTACACAGTCCTAACAGAACACCTGGTACCCAGTAGGAGCTTAATAAACACCGGCTGCTACTACCATTTGCACAAGCACCCTCCTCACCATATAATTGTGCCATACCACAGTCAACCGTTAACTGCCAGGGACGCGTCTCCAGCCAGCCGCGCACAGCTCCTGGGCGGTCTCCCCAGCCTCTTCGGCAGCCCGCTTCCGGGTTTGGCATCAGTATTCAGACCCCCAGGAACACAGACTTGCACAAAGCCTTAGATGCCTTTCTTTCTGCCTGATGGGGTCTTCCATTGCCTGGCTTTTCAAGCCCAGGGACTGACCAACCGCCCTCCAACAGATTCCAACTGCTGAGGCTGGGTACAAGCCGCTTCCCTCTGGTGCCGCTGACATCACAGTCCAACCCTGGAACCTTCACTTCACCACACCTCACAGGCCCCTCCCCAGCCAGAGGTCTCTGTCGAATCCACACTTCCCGCCCCATTGAATGGGACACCTGACAATCAATCACCTTCACCCTCCAGGGATTCCACAGAAGCCTCACTGGGTTGTCAGCACTGCATGCTGGAGAGGCATCTCCAAGACAGCCTTTGGCCTGTCCAAGATGCTAACCACCCGGAGAGAGCGAGTGGCCAGCCAGGGTGCAGTTCTAAAGAGCCATTGTCTGTGAAAAGGGTGGTGAATGAGTTCTCTGTGGAGTGAGGTTTGAAGATCAGGGAAAAACTTAATCTGATGAGAAAGTGGATTGCCTTCTGAGGGTCTTTACTTCTACTCAAGAAACTGAACTCTGGTGTGTGTGTGTGTGTGTGTGTGTGCACGCGTGCACATGTGTTCACAGAGGTGCACATAAACGCTACAATGTGCCCTTCAATCTGCACCTCAGAGCGCCCCCTCCCCTCACCTGCATCCCCTGCACCTCAGCAGTGTCCTGTGAGCTCCCCTGGCATCCCTTCCTCCCTCAGTCCCACTGACTTTCTCCTGGAAAGTATTTCAGGAAAGTATTTCCTGAAATGTATTTCTCCTGGAAATACATCTTGCATTTCCTCATGGAACTTTCTCACTAGCACAGTGCGTACCCTATAATGGCCTTCAGACTATTTAATCAAGAGCACAAAGGATCTGCCCACAGTAGGTCCTGCAGGTACTACTCAACAGCCTTTAAATATTCAGACAGAAGTTGTATCAAGTACAACCAAAAATTGGTATTTTCAAATATTTTTTCTACTCTATTCCCCCCCACACACACACTCCTGCCTCCCAATAAGGACTTAATTTTTAAACATATCTGACATTTAAAGCAATATTATCCATATATGGCATTCAAAGGTTTAAGCCTGATTTCAAGACCTGGTAGACTCCAATACTTTTAAGATCCTTTTGCCATGTCTTTTAAGTACCTTTCACACAGGTATCTAATTATTTTCTAGATTTCCTAGTCTCTAAGATGCTACAGCCTTTTGACATTTAAAAAAAAAAAACTCACTAATAGACAACTTCTTAAGTCTTACATACCAATATATGTCTGTACATAGGCAGGCTGCCTTTTGTTTTTCAATTATATTTATCTGCTTTTAGGTGCATTAAGTATTTCATAAGGTCCCTCGTGCCTGATTTATTAATGGTAGTTTATAATTGCACCGCCTCCTCTCAAAGTAAATATAAAAAAATCCCACAACCAAAAAGCTTCATCTACCACTACAACATTTAACCCAACTCTGCTCTAACTGCAATAATGAATGTTATATGCTAGATGACAGAAAACAGTGGAAAACATCCCTTTTACAATCAGAATTTTTTAAAACAGACCCTAAAATCAGGACCTACTAAGCACAGGTTGATAAGACAGCTTTGACTTCAGCTCTCGGCTTCTGAGGCTGCTGCCCCTCCTCTTCCCACCACTCCCTCGGCCTCAGCGTTCCCCATAGCTTTGACAGTGACAGGAGAAGGTAACACAGTCACTAAGTAACGAGGCAAAGATGTCAGGCAGCGGTAACAAAGCAAAGGAACAGCTAGCTTCCTTGAAACTACCTCCTCGGATCCTACACTTAACCACCCTTACACCCATCCCACGAACCACCCATCTTTCTCACATCCCTTTCTCAACAAACCACTCCCAGATGCAGCTCCAACCCATGGGTGTTGACCCTGGAGAATAGACCTATTTGCTTCTGTGGCTAAAGTGTTTTAGTCTCTCTCAGGGGAAATTTCAATTTTAATGGAAGAGTTCTGGAGAAATAAATGTACCTTTAGAGTGCCTTTCCAAATGTGCAATCTCAGTCACTGTGGAGACTGAAAGGAGAACAGGCAGAGAGAGTTACCATGACGCAAAGGGTCAAGGCCCCACCCTTGGACAAGCCCAGCAAAGGTTCTGGAATGACCCTTGCAATGAGTTCATGTTATCACATCCCATAGAATTTGCAAAAGTGACATGATTTTGTGTTGCTTTTCCCAGGAAGGGCACCCATATGATAAAAACTTGAGCCTCGTCAGCCAGCACTCTTGAATCATAGTTTGCAGAGGATGCAGCCCACTTGAAAGCCAGACACATGGCTTTGTGAAGTTTAACCTAGTCCCCATAGATACTATCTGTGTGACACAGAAGTTATTTGCCCTCTGATCTGAGAAAAAATTAGTTTAAATTTATAAAAGAGAATAAAAGGGGTAAAAATAAACAAAAATCACATTAAATTTTATCACAGTTACTAGTGGTACAACTTTTCAGATACCTTGAACTTTGGAAACCCATGGGCATCTTGTACAAATGATCAGTCATAAAAAGAGTCTGCAGGAGCAAGTCTAGGACAGGGACCATGAAGCAATTCCCACGGTTCTGTTGTGTAGCCATGGAGAGGAACCCAGGCAAAAGATGTGTGGGTTATGGCCTTAGAGCCTCCTTAAAAAGCCAGTGACACTTAATCATGTTTCAGCATTGTACTGTGGTGATACAAGGGTCAAGGCAATTGCAACCCACATGTTAAGTAGGAAGCAATTAAATATATACAATGAGGGAAGTAACATTTAGTAGCAGAAATGACACTTTCAAACCCCACACGGTAGCTGGAGGCATTCTGGTGACAACACGGGAAATGACCATGCGAAAGGCTTCTGCCCACCCGAGGGGAGTATGCCAAAAGCAGCAGTCCTCGATTGTGTTCCTCCTGATGCACTGAGCCCTGAGCACTGTCCAGATGAAGCTGTGCAGAGGGTCTGAGGAGCCCCAAGCTCTGCACCCCAAACACAGTGACTTCTCTGCCATCAGTGGCACACAAAACAGCCAGAAATGTGGAGAAAGAGGGAAAATTCAATGTCCCCTATGTTGTTTCTTAGGTAGAATTTTTTTTTATAACAACAAAGAATTGTCATTAAGTGTTTATCCGTTAAGGAACAGATGAACAAAAGGTGGTGGAAGCAAATGATGGACCACGGTTCCCTCATTAGCTGAAGCCAGTGGAAAACTATGTGAATTTTCATCCAAACTGGGAATAGTTCTACCTGTTTAAACCAACCCCATCCCCCACCCCCTGCTACTGCCCCAATACTATGGGTTGAGCCCAGGGCCACTCTACTACCACTGAGCTATATCCCCAGCCCTTTTTATTTTTTACTTTGAGACAGGGCCTAGATAAATTGTCGAGGCTGGCCTTAAACTCCTAAGTCTCCTGCCTCAGCTTCCCGAGTAGCTGGGATTTCAAGTGTATTTAAACCAATACTTACAAAGCATGTTCCTTCTAGGATACTCTTGAAGGCAGCAATCAAGACATATACATAAGGAAAAATAGCATTTAGGCTTAGCAAACAAAGATGTATGCCAAAGAAACAAGAGGCATTCCATTACCACCAGATCTGAAAGGCAGGCTCCTTCCCTGCACCCAGATCCTCCTTGGGGCCTTTACCACGGTGTTGTGACTGTGTTGGCACTCATCCTGCTTCTGCAGGAGAGCTCTGGAGAGGCTGTATCCCAAAAACAGTACAGTGCCTGGCAAACGTAGACCCTTAGTAGGTATTTTCAATAAATGAATCACTACCTGTGGCTTCAAGCGCCATTCCCATTTTGGCACCCTGCAAATACCTAACTCCAATTCAGCCCTCTCCTATACGTAGGCCCCCTTGTCGTCCAACTGGCTAGCTGACAAACCCATCTCACTGTCCCGCAGCCATCTTGGAAGCTATGTGCACAAAAGTCAATTTACTATTCTTTCTAAAAAACACGTCTCTATGCTTTCAGAAGTATAAAAGGATTGATAAACCGGAGTGTCCTTGATAGTCCTTAAAAAATAAATGTAAAGAAATAATCAAACACCCTAATTGGACATATTCCTTATACTACCGGTTGAGGGAGACCCATCTCCGTACTTAGGTGGGAAGCTGCTGGGCTATGCTAGTACACGGCAAAATGAAGTTGTGAAGGTTCCAATTCCACTTACAATGGTCGGACACATACACAGGTTTTCAACATACAGGGGAGAAACAGACACGGATGGGGAGTGGAACGTCACCTTCTTTCTTTGAACACTTTTCAAGGTTGGATTTTTAAAGTGAATATTCATTGAAAATCAAAACCCTTGCTGCACTCTCAGTCTTAATTTCAAACATCCCTCCAGGTACCGAGTCTGAATCCTGGGAGCCCTCCCAGGTCCACTCTCTCACCCTGAGCTCTTCACGCAGGACTGTCAATCCACGCCCTTGGCTTCCTTGTTCCTGCTGCTGTCCTCTCCATCCTCCGCTCCAAGTCCCGCGGCCTCTCCTCTGCCTCTGCCCCTCTCTCCAGCGCCCACCAGCTGGCTCCCTCTCCCTCCCCTGGGTAGCCCTTCCCCTGGCGTTGCTTTCATTCTTCCAGAACCCCTCTCTGTAAGAGTCAGCCTTCACAGTGGCTCCAGCTGGCCTGCGTGACGCACGCTCAGCTCCTGCTGCTGCTCCCGCTGTCCCCCGTGTATGTCATACCAAAGTCTTGCCAGTCCCACACGTTCCATAACTCACTCATGCCCCTTCCCTCACCCTGGAACCCACGTCCCTTTCTACTCCCATCGGAGCAAACGCCCTTCTGTTCGGGAACACAGGCCGAGCATCACCTCTTCTACACAACTTCTCTGCTCCTTCTCCCTCAAGCCGGTCCCCTGCTCCTTCCTCTCAGTGCCTGTCGGCTGAGTGTCAACCAGAAGCTGCCATGTGCTGCAAGCGGTGGCACACCCAGGCCTCCACACACGTGCTTCAGTCACTGCCAATGATACTCTGAGGAACGTGCCATCTACATCTCATGGTTTAAAAACTTTGAAATTCCTCCCATTTCAGGAACGAGAAAACTGAACAAAGATTTGAAGATGGGATGAGAGACACTTGCAAAGACAATACAGTGAGAGATTCTGATGCTAAATCTTCCCAGCATCTGACATTTACTAATGTGTCATCATACGGGCTTGACTTTCTTTCTGTCCGTAAGATTGTTATTCCGCAGGAACTATTTGCAACTCATGTTTTGATCCTCAAACTTGCACAGCGCTGAGCACACAGCAGAGGTTCATGGGATCTTGTTGGATAACTTGAGGCCAAGGGAGTCAGAGCACGTGTAGTCTTAGAAGCACAGGCTCTGCAGTCACACATGGGACCAGGAGAGTCATCCACATCATTAGTAAGTGAGGTAGCATAAATCAAGCAACACTTTGCACAGAACCTGGATGCAGCAGATTCTCAGGCGAGGGAACACACTGTGCGATCAAAGAAAAGAAGGAGGGAAGACTCCATGGTGGAGGAAGCACCCCAGACGCCCAGGGCAGGTCTCTCACCGTCCTCACCTACTGAGGTTCTGGGGAGTCTCCTCTGCTCTGTTCCCTCTGAGGAACTCAGGACAGCAGCAGGGACTGGCACAGCAGGGGAGGCGGGCTGTTAAGGACTTCCACCGGTAAGTAACACTCCTCCACTCCCTGTGGTCTCACTGATGGGCGCAGGTCACAGGGCCATAACTTGAAGGGGGTGGGGAAATGCCACCTTACCCCATGCCCAGGAGAAAAGCTGGGAAAATCACACCCCTCATGATCACGGTAAGGACAGAGCTCTGCCTGGGCACAGCAGGAAGGGAGGGTGGCAGATACAAAGACGTGAGACCAGGAGTCAGGTGTGGGGAAGCATCTACTCACATCTTCTTTTTTTTTTTTTTTTTTGGCTTCACAACTTGAAAATAGAAAAAAAAAAAGTTTTGTTTTTTTTTTTTTCTGGAGGAGGAAGAAGTTACCTAACTTCTGGAAATCCACTGACTGTGGGACCTAAAGGGGCTAATGCACATCCCCCATCCCCACAAGGGGCAGCTGCCTCCTCCTCACTGGAAGGAGGAAGCCAAGTTTGGTTCATGTACCCAATTCCTTGGTTAAATCTGAATAACAAAGTCTTAATTATGATCATCAGAGTAACTAAGATCATTCAATTACCGTTTAGACAAATTCAAAGACTAATATTATGGTTCGAATCTGCAACGTCCCCCAGGGGGTCATGTGTTGAGGTGGGCTCTTGGGAAGTGACTGAATCATGAGGGCTCTGACCCCATCAGTGGGGTCGTCCACCAATGGATCATACTGAGTGGACTATGGAGGTGGTGGAACTGCAGGAGGTGAGGCCTAGTCAGAGAAAGTAGCGTGCCCTCCAAGAGCGCACCTTGCCCCCGGCCTCTTTCTCTTTTTCACTCTAGCTCTGCCTCTTGGCCACCGTGAGGTGGACAGTTTGGCTCCACCTTGTGCCTCCTGCCGCCATGTGCTGCCTCATCCCAAGCCCACAGCACTGGGACCAAGCGACTGTGGACTGAAACCTCTAAAACATGCACAAAATAAGACTTTCACTCCCTGTATTTTTCTCTGCTATTGTGTCACAGTGACAGAAAGGTGACTACTGCAGCTGAAGTTGGCACAGGTGCAGCAGGAAGAATTTCATGCATGTGAAATGTATTTGCAAATTATTTAGATGACATTTTTCATCAGATTATTCTGGAGATTAATTCAGTTCCTAAGAGTGAACTGCAGCACAAAATTCAGATAGGTCTACACGGCACATTTTTCTCTAAAATCCAGAATCCACATCTGAAATCCCCATGAGTCTCAATGTCTTACCACCCCACAGAATCTCTGGTCTCTGGCTGGGCTGGCAGAGCAGGAATGGGAGCTGCCTGCGACACAGCCAGCGGTGAGTGAGAGGGCGATGCCACAGTCTTCTCAAGGCTTGCTTCTTATTCTCCGAACAGGTCTTTGAACTCACTATTGCTCCTACTGCCACAAATAATAACACAAAGACTTTTCATACAATTCCCAGCTGTGGGCAGTGTACCAAGCTGCCTAACCTCATATACACTTCTTTCCTCTGGATGCTTTACCAAGAAGGGACTCAAGACTGTTCTACATAGGAAGTCCACCTTTACTTGTACTAGAGATCAGAAAGCAATAGAAGAATTAAAAGGAGTCAGGAAACCTTTTTCTGGTTTCAGTTCCTGTCCTTAAATTCTTGTGTGGCTTTTAACAAGCAATCAAAGTTCCCTGCAAATTACCTCAACAACAGGGATGAGGCTGAGGGCTAGTCTAACTTAAGTTTAAACTTAACAAGTCCTAATCAGTGTCAGAGTAAACCCCAGTGCTACTCCTAACCTGCAGATCTGTCCGTCTCTCCTGAAACAGTGTTCCTTTTCATTGAATAAGATTCCAAAACATTTGTTTCTTAAAGAACCCTTTCAACTATAAGAGGCAAAAGCCAAACAGAAGAAAAAGAGCTAATGACCCATGAAACTGTCACCTGTACTTATGGCAAACGTGTGTGTGTGGAAAAGAAATGCACTAATGCCACATGAGCCACTAAGAGTCTCGTGGCACTTGTTTCTGCATGCTTACCGCGGCTGTCCTGACTGCCATGCAGACTTGGCTTCTCCAGGGCCTTCTGCCAGTCCTGGGGACGGTGAGGGGACAGACACAAGTCACACACAAGGACTGTCCCCAGAATGGGCATGGGAGAGCTGAGTGAGCACAGAACAAGTAACTGTTAGGGTCCACAGAACGCTCTCCAGCCCCGTCGGAGTCTGAGCGCCAGCTGCCTGCCGGCCCGTCAGCATCAGCATAACTGATGCAGTCATGACACGTTTCATTTCCTTGAAAGCAACGCAAAGAAAAGTCTCCATAAATATTAATGCAGCTTTCTGTGAGAAAGCCTGCCACAGTGTTTGCATTAAACAAGTTATGTTTGTTTCCTACAATCATAAATACAACAGAGATCATGTACTGTTCAGGTGACTTGATCTCCATTTAAAATCAGCTCTTTTAGCCTATGAAGCAACTTACCAAATCCGACTTGAAAACCATACTATCATTCAGTAATCACAGGAAAGGAGCTTCATCTGTTGCCGACACAGGGTACTATCTTTACCTGCCTTGGTGGCATGACCCTACTTCCTCTTCTCTCTGGTTTATCTACATGCAGAAGGCACCTCAAATTTCATTTAAGGTTTCTAAGAAAATCACTGCATACTGAGCACTAATCATTAGCAACAAATATCCTCAGAAGGGAATCCATGCTAGATGGCCCTGATACGCACCTAACTCGGTTCACACTGCTGGAGACCCAGAGGGAAGCCTGTGGGTCCTTCTGACCCCACAGGAGGACCTCTTCTTGCAGTCACTCCCTAGCCCAACTCCACAGAAGCGAACGTCAGGGACACCTCGCTCCTGTCAATGTGCACGTAAAACAGTCTCATGTCAGAAAGTGATGGGAGAAATGGACATGCAGGGTGTTTGTTTGTTTGTTTGTGTTGGTGCCAGGGATTGAACTCAGGGGCACTTGACCACTGAGCCACATCCCCAGCCCTATTTTGTATTTTATTTAGAGACAGGGCCTCACTGAGTTGCTTAGCTCCTTATGGTAGCTGAGGCTGGCTTTGAACTCATAATCCTCCGGCCTCAACCTCTCCAGCCACTGGGATTACAGGCGTGAGCCACGGCGCCCCACAGACGGTGCAGCTTTGTCCACGTCAAGGGAAGGAAAGATGATGCAAACCAAGAGGTATGCTACGAGGAATGAACTCAAATGGCCCCAGAGACCTCCAGCACTAGAGTCTCGCCTCACGACATTTCTAAACAACTAGAAATGTATCAAGCCTCAACACCAAAACCTAAAATCTTACCATTTTAACTAATGAGGCATACATTCATATATTTTATTTGTAAATAGTATGAGAATGATCAGCAAAGTCCTTCATTACATCTGCAATCAGAAACAATGTTTGAAGATGACAGTACATCTACATTTAACATTTTAAAACTAACAGAAAAGGGTTTTTTCTCTTTATATAGAAGATAGCTTTATAAACTGAAAAGCAAATCTCTTACTTTGTTTCTACCCCTGTATCGTATGTTAAATAGAAGATAAGGTTAGTGTCTCAACAAAAGCTGCCTTTTCAAGAGTAATACTATAAAGTATTACTGCACATGGAATTTTTTAAAAAGCATCACACTCTATAATCCAGCAATTAGTAGATCAAATACTTACTTGATTATTATCAAGAAATTGCTTACTTGTGACTATTAAGGAAGCCACAGAACTGTGAAGTTATAAACATTATTATTTAATGTGAAATTACTTAGGTGAGTTCCTATGTAACCCGTGTTCTTCTTGTGAATAACAATATAAAAGTTAAAGAAAGTCTTATTTTAATTAACTCCAGGCTTTGTAACTCTCTCAGCTTCAGCTTCTTAGGTGAAATACTAAAACCAACTTTCATCTCTACTTTTTTACAAAATGAGCACTTCAAACTCAACTGGGCCAAAACTGAACCCAACACCCTGCTTCCCAAGCCACCTTTCTGTGTTCTTTCTCTCCCTTAAATGGCACAGCTTCCCCCACCTGTCCCCTCCTGACACTCAAGGTCGCCCTGGGGTCGTGGCCCTGCTCCCAACCAGGCTAATGATGCCTTCGGGACACCTCAGACGTTTCCACTGACTGTCACCCTCTGCCAACCAGTAGCTCCCAGACACTGCTGGGCATTCTGCCCTCTGCTCTCCATTCTCTGCCTTCAGTCTTGCCTCTGTGGACCATTGTTGGTCAAGGCCAGAGCAGCCCTTGTGCAAAGTATCAAAGCTACTTCCCATCCTGAAAACCTCATGTCATTCTTGTCACTTGCAGTCAGAAATGTCAATAAGGCTCATGAAGCCTCCAACACAGGATCCCCAATCACCTCCTATGCCTCACCTGGTACCAATCAGCATCCTGCTGTCGCTTCAAGTCCACTGGCCAATGAGCCAGGCTGGCTCTCCATGCTGGCCCCCCATTCCTGGACTGCACACCCTTCCTGAATTCTCTGTGAAAGGGGACTGTCTTTATTTTGCTCACTTTTGTATTCCCCACACTGAGCAGCATTCTTGACACATAATAGGCATTCAGTAAATATTTGAATTACATTAAATGACTTGAATGGAGAAAATATTTTAAAATCCACACACAGGCTCAGTGATTCTCCTGATCAAAGAGAAGTAAGGAACTGTGAATACAGGAACATTCATTACCCCAAAAAATGGGATAAAATAAGAATCTAAGCAAAGTGTTAAATTCAATGGACAGAATTTACAGAAAGACATAAAATATAAATATAAATTATTTTCAGAGAAAAGAAGTTAAGTTTGATAAGGTGACTAATTAAGTCCCAGCAATTATGTGAAACCTATCATTCTAAACTGTCAGATCTGTAAAGACGTGTTATTCAGACATGCTCAACAAATTCCATCAAATGTTTGATTCCAAAGTGATGAAAGTCTGGGTTTTTCCATGTGTGATAAACAGAAGCAAAAGGCAAAGCAGATCAATCTATGATGAAAGAAGTAAGATAACATCACTTTGTTTTTTTGTTTAAAGTATTTTTAACAAATGATGAAGCATTTGTGAGTCTGATCTGATGCCCTTTTAAAATGGTAAGTATCAAAATATGTCAAGGAAGTTTTATTTTAAAACTCCTGTCAGCACAGTAATATTTCCTTCACAGCAAGACCAACGTGGTCAGTCTAGAGTGATGGCCATCTCGCTCGGTCACTGCTGGCTGATTTCCCTGGAGTTAGAGTCCCTTCACAGGCCTGCTGCCTTCCCAGCCTCCGCTCAGCACCGGAGCGTCCACCTTCCCTGCTGGTCTCACTGTCATTTTCCGGTTCCTGTGATCTAATTGCAGGCTCTCTGGGGCTTGCAGCATTACAGGGGAATGCAGGAATCCACACCCTAAAGACCACAACGGAGGGAAATGAAGCAAAATCTGTGTTCATTGGTTCACACTAGAATTTTTAAACTCCTGATTTTTTCCCATAAATCTGAATTTTCTTCCTTCACTTTTTTGGTTTTCTGTTTTGTTTTGTTGTTTTGTTTTTGGTGGTACTGGGGGTTGAACTCACAGCCTGGAGCTTGCTAGGCAAGCCCTCTACCAGTGAGCTACAGCCCCAGCACCCCCTCTTCCTTCAGTTTTATGCCTGATTTGTGGTTTGGAAACACTGACTTGCTAGTAAATTGTCTCAACCTAATGTCCTCTGTTTTTATTTCCAGCTGCACACAAGCCATTTTCCAGGTCAGATGCGTCCTAGCGTCCTATTTGGCTCTATCCACATGACACAGAATGCATGTTGACATATCTGCTATCCTCACGCAGAAACCTATTAAGAGCCAATTCATAAAACCATCTGAGAATAAGTGTGCCCTATGTCATCAAACCCCGCTTTAAAAGGCAAGAGTGTCCCCACCATGCTGCAAGGGACGCAGCATGGAGGCCCAAGCAGCTCAGCCCTGACTGCGTGCCTCATGAGCAATTATCAATTCCCCGGAAGACAAGGAAGCACTTGCTAGATCCATCTTTCCCCAACTAGCTTTCACTCATCAGAAAAACATTGCCCCTAGGCACACAGCCTAAAGGAGGGGATACCATTTGAATCCTTTCTGAAGTTTCTCTGTGTTGATGAGATTTAATGGTGGACAGGTAATGCATCTGGATGAGCCAGGACCATGGCCACGCCCACCTGGCTTGAATGCCAAATTCATACCCAACTAGCCAATTATTATTCAGTCACTGAATTTCGAAAAGTAGTTCTCCTCTAGCAATAGACAACTTATCTTGTTAGTGGACAACTTACTTGCAATCAGTTTCTCCTGATATATAGCAACTTAAAATGCACTTTGGGCCAAATAAAAGAAAAACGGAATTGATTTCTTATCCACAAAGAAAAAGGTACATATGATATTGTATACAACCATGGTTTTCACAGAACATTTTTTTCAATGTGTTTTACTGAAAATAAATAGTTTTAACTACACTAGCAGACTTATTTTCAATATATGCAGAATGAGTCACTGCTATTTCTCTATTAGAGGCTTAGAATCAAAGCATTGGGCATGGCTTCAAGAAAATGTATCCTATAAAAGGAGATACAGGACAAAAGAAAATGTTTAGGCTTCCTCAAGTGCATGTGCTTTCTCAAGTACAGTTACCTCTACCATCTGTAAACACAAATGCCAGGAGAGGTTGTGGGACAAGGTTCATGTCACCTGAGAGGATAAAGCTATCCATTTTCAGAGAAGGAAGAGTCACTTCCTGCCACCTGAGCCCATAAGGCAAATGTCCCTTGCAAAAGCCACAACCTCAGGGAAGCAATTCCTGAAAACCAGGGAGAAGGTCGGCTTCAGGCATTGCAACACTCCTCGCAATACCACAGCCTTAAATTCAGCCGTACATCTGATAGCCGTCGGCATGTCACTACCACGGGACCTCATAGAGCTGGGCTTGTTGGAAGGACAGGTACTGGCGTGAATGATGACCCAAGTCTGCTGGCCTAAGGGATTTCCCAGGGCAAGAGGCACACAGTGCTGAGACGGAAAGTCCCAGTGGGTCAGCCTCATGGGTGCAGATGTGACTAAGCACTGCCACTGAGCAGAAAGGTCACCAAACACAGAATCAGTCTGAAGAGCAGGACAAACCCAAGCAGCCTCTGCTTTAAGGAGCCACACTTTTGAACCATTCTCTATCCCATAGTAAAGCCAACATCAACACAGCCACGTGGAACACCAGGCTGCTTCTCCCCATAGCAACAAGGTTCAGAAACCAATCACGAATGACCAGAAACACGGCCCCATAGAATAAGCAGAGAAGACTACAGGCCCTTGCTTCTCAGAAAGCAAAAATAGTTCCCTAAAAATTATGCACATGTATTTGATGTGTGCTGTTTAACTGTGTATTTGCTAACTTATAAAAATTGGTGTATAAGAAGATCACCTGGTCCAATAGGGTTGTGCATTTAATTTGGAATTGTTTAATGCATGTTAGTGGAGCAAAAATTAACTTTTAGGTTACTCTCTGAGCATGTTACAACATTTGTACCCATATTTTATAAGGAAGTTGCAAAGATGAGATAATATGATATATTTAATAAGTTCCCAATCTTAACTTATAACTGACTCTTATCTACCCCCTATTAACTTTCACCATCTCATCCTACAGTAGGCTAGATCTCCAAAATAAATCTGCTTCACCAAAGTGGAGAATGCATTTCTGTCTCTACCTGTTCATATCCCTTTGCTCTATCCATTAGTTGTACTAATTGCCTATCAATTATTCTACCTTTAAAAAAAAAGAAGACTCAGCTGGGAACCATGGTGCATGCCTATAAGCATGATTTTGAGTTCAAAGCCAGCCTCAGCAATTGCAAGTCGCTAAGCAACTCATTGAGACCCTGTCTCTAAATAAAATTCAAAATGCGGCTGGGGACGTGGCTCAGTGGCCAAGTGTCCCTGAGTTCAATCCCTGGTACCACCCCACACCCAAAAAAGACAAGACATTCAATCTTCTGGGCACAAATCACTTTTTATACCATGGACAAGTCACTCTGCTCAGAGACTCCTGAGATTACGCACTGGGGTGTTCCATCCCCTCTCCTGACTCCCCATGCTGCCCCCCAGTGTCTGAGTACAGGGAGGTGCTGATGGCTAGCAGCAGTGGAGGGAGAGCCTTCCTTCCAGCAATGCACCTGAGGGCCACCACTAGGAAGCTGTAGGAAACTCAAACAGCCCAGGAAATGGTCTAGGGGTGAGCAGAGCAGTCAAGGTCACAGGATAGAATGTCCAAATAAAAGACCATACCAGGTGTGATGGGAGCTACCCAAAAACAGAAGATGCATCTTCACTGGAAGCAAGTATCACAGAAAAGCCCAGAATCTGGACTCCATTTTTAATTGATGTTTGGTAAATCCTCATGTAATGTTAAAAAGTAGCCAGGGTCCTCACAGTGGTTAGAAAACTGGTTCTGTGCTTACGAAATAAAAGTCAGAAACTCAAAATCTTTCCTTTCTAGAACTGAAAGCTCCTTTTTTCCTTTCAAAGCAGGATCCACAGGTTGTTTTTGATCAAAATCGTCAGTAAAGAAACTCATGAGATTGACAAAGATAGATGGTTTTCCAAAACTGTTTCCTTTCTTCTCACAATGGCTAATGTCATGTGTGTCAACACAGCTAGGCCACAATGCCCAATGTCATGTGTGTCAACTCAGCTAGGCCACAATGCCCAGCTGTCTAACTGAACACCAGGTTCCATGTTGCTGTGAAGGTGATTTTTAAACATGATTAACATTTTAACCATTCCATTTTGAGTACCCTCCATGCTGTGGTGAGCCTCATCCAATCAGCTGAAGGCCTTAGTAGCACACAGAGGTTCCCTCCAATTAAGAATTCTTCCCCGAACAGAAACACTGAAGAAACCCCGCTGGAGCTATCAGCCTGCCACTCTGCACAGTCCAGCTCGAGGCTGCAGCACCAACTCCTACCTGAATGCCCAGCCTGGCAGCCTGCCTTCACATTCCAGACTTGCCAGCCTCCACAGTCACACAAGCCAGGCCCTAGGTGGGGGTGCATGCGTGTGTGTGTGTGTGTGTGTGTGTGTGTGTGAGAGAGAGAGAAAGAGAGAGAGAGAGAGAGAGAGAGAGAGAGAGAGTGTGTGTGTATGTGTGTCTACAACTGGTTCTGCGTGGTTCTTTTGTTTCCCTGGTGAACCCTGACTAATACACTTCCTCTCCATCCTCCAAAACCCTATCATTCACACATGCGCACGCGCACACACACACACACACACACACAGTGCAGTCACATCAAAAAGTTCATGCTAGAAAGAAACCCTCATAGGAAAGAGACTTCTTTAAGATCAGCTCAGATGCCAAGAGATGCTATCTTGTTTGATGCCTTTTAACCCATGGCAAAGGAATTCCTGACAGAGAAAAAGAGGGAGAAGAAAAAGAAACCAGAGAAGTAAATCCTCCAAAAAGCAAAGCCCAGAATGCAATGAAGGGAGCACATATAAGCATAAACTCCTAAAACTGGTACAAAATCATTAACAGACTTTAAGCTCACTTAAAGAAAGAAGGGAGTGCCGGGGGAAGAGGACACCTCCAGAGGCCAGAGGCACCACTGGGCTCCAAGTGCAGGACCCAGGGTGAGCCTCCATCTGGGGCACCGCCCTGCGCCCACAACACTTCTTACAGAAACACTCTTCTTAGTGGCTCCAAGTGCGGCAACTTCCCCAGGTCTCTCCCTCGAAGTTCTTATTCTCGGGGCCTCTGAAACATGTGTCTATTCTTATCACTCAAAAAGTTCTCCTTTCTCACCTGGTCTCCTGAGCTGCCCTCCTGCTCCTCTGCCTGCTCATCTTCCAGAAGTCCAGAGCTCCCTGCTGCCTCCTCACCTGAAGCTCAACCGTGGTAAGAGTGAGTCACCAAGTCCTGCTCCTATCCTGGACTGCCCTTCAACGTCCCTTCTTCCATACCACCATACGGGTCAGCCTTGGAGTGATTCATTCATCTCTGGACCATTTCTCACAAGACCTGTCCCTCCTCTGGCCAGGATCTGGCTGCAGCAGGCCCAGGACCCTGGCCCACTCTCCTGCATCTGGTGTCTCCCTCGGCATCTGACCTCTGCATAAGACACTTGCTGCTTCTGGTCAATCCCAGATTCAGACATTTCCATCTGAGTAAATTCTTTATTTTCTAAGTTGACTCACACATTCTCTCATCAAATAACAAGCAATGGTAGGAATTTCAAGAGAAAACTTTTTTAATAAACTTCCCCCACTCTGATTTGACATGCACATCTCTTACAGTGTTTCTAAATGTTTGGTTTTTTCCCCTTTCCTATGCCCTCCCAGAACTTGAAATTCTAACATAAACTACATCCAGTTCAGAATTCCAGCCTCGAAGAGTTGAAGCTGATGACACCTTTAGGAGCTTTAAATCCAAACTTGACAAATGGATCAATGATGCCACAGACCATTCTGAGAAAGTCCAGGGAGCACCTGCTCTGTGCTGGGCACTGCTGCAGCCACTGGAAACACAACAGCGACCGAAACAAACCAAGTTCCTGCCTCGGGGAGCTTAGAGACCGACAGTAAAGGATAAAGTGACAAATATTTGTCACATGATCCAAAGTGCTATGAAGAAAAATAACGTCCAGTAAGTGGTGTGGAGTGATAAGCAGGAGGAGAGACCTCTCTTCGCGGAGCCGGTCTAGGTGTGTGTCTCTGACAGGGACAGGCTGCAGCAGAATCCCATGTGCGCAGAGGCTCTGAGGAGGCGTGCGCCTGGTTTGCTCCACGAGCACAGAGAACCGTGCACTTGGCCCAAGGAGAAGGTGCTGGCGCTGGAGAGAGAAAGGAGGCCTCCGGGGAGCAGTGAGGACTCTGGACCTGACCCGGGCACTCAAGTCTCCCCCGCTTGCTACTGTGTGGGCACAGACTGCCAGAGAGCAGGGGGAAGCTGGGAGACCCAGTGGGCCCAGGCAGTGCAGGTGGAAACTGGCTGAAGATGGTGGAGTCGACAGGATGTGAGACAAGGTAGAGTCAAGGACGACCTGGAACACATGGCCCTGAGCAACCGCGAGGACAGGGGTGTCAGAGTAAGGCAAGAAACAAGTTGAGAGTGGAAGCTTAGAATCTGGTTCTGAACAAGTTTGAGATATCTATCTTTAAATGAAAATACTAAATAAACAGTTAAATATGGGCCCTGAGTTCAGGGCAAGAGAACACTTGCAGATGAATTTGCCAGCTACCAACTGAGAGTTGAAAGCTACAGGACTGAGTAAGCAGGTGCCTGGGCCCTGCAGCCTCTGGACATCTAGAGGGCACCACGAGGAGAAGCCAGCAAAGGACACAGAGCAGCTGGAGAGGAAGCAGGCTCAGGCAGGGAAGCCACTAAAGGAGAGGGAACAGTTGCTGCATCAAATGCATAACTGAAGGTCAGTTCTTAGCTCTTCCTCACAGTGAGGGGTCACTGAGACCACAAAGGACTGTCCTGGAACTACACAGAAGTCCAAAATGAACACTGAGCAGATGCATAGGGAGCTGATGGTTCCACACGCAAGATCTCTGTTCTCTAAATACAGCCATCCTCTTAGGTTTCACTGTAGAAAATGTGCAGATTATCCATCTCAACTATAAAATAAAATTCAAATAAATCTTGCTAAATGTAGTCTTACTGAAAATGTTCTGAGTTAATAATTTTAAAATACAGGAAATAACTATTCAAGTAACAGATTTTTAGTAACTCACCAAAGAAAGAAAATATTTGAACTATACAATTTTTTGAAAGAAGGTAATAAATTTATTCTAGACAGAAATCACTTATCCAATCTTTATACCTATGTAAAATACTATGGCTAACACTACTAATTTTTTAAGAAGAGTTTGTTATCATTGAGGGTTAAGAGAGAAATTAAAAGGCACTTGCTGGCTTCCTCCTTTGGTGCTGGTCACTGTGATTACCAAGGCCCAGCAGGGGAAGGGGTGCTCACACAGGGGCCATCCCAGAAGGGTCCCATCTTAGGAACAGATTGGCGCGTGTCCCCACCTAGACCTGTGGAGCTGTGTCCAGGGCTCTAGAAGCTGAGAAGGTAGGAACACTTGCAGCAGTGTGGCGGACTGGCCAGCAGAGACCTGGCGACCGCGGGGATGGTGCACAGTGCCTCTTCTCTAAAGTGTGTCTCCTAACAGGCCCTAACAGGTGACTCCCACTGGATCAAAAACCATACAGCAGCCTTGGGCTTCATGGGAGGTTTTGCTTAGAAGCCCAAGGAGAAGGACCCTTTATTGTTATATATATATACATTTTCAAATAGACATGGTATCATTATTTGTTGAAGTTTCACAAAGTAAATGATCAGAGGCTTTTAGAAATGTGTTTACTATTAATGATGCCTTTTGTCCTACATGATTTTCCCTCAGGGGCACTGTTCAACAATCACAGCCAAGGTTAGTTCTCCCAGCACACATGGGGACGCAAGATCTCTGGTGCTCCCTGGGCCCACACATCTGAAGGCTGCCTGATGCTACCTGGGCCCATGTGTCCAAATGCTGCCTGGGAAAAGCAAACTACCTTAAGAGACATGATTCTGCAG
The DNA here is from genome assembly GCF_001458135.2 of Marmota marmota marmota. Taxonomy (NCBI): domain Eukaryota; kingdom Metazoa; phylum Chordata; class Mammalia; order Rodentia; family Sciuridae; genus Marmota; species Marmota marmota. Next base: position 3,116,562 of record NW_025999983.1, on the reverse strand, counting down.
CATCATGCCAATCACAGGTGCAAGACCAGGCTTTGGGGATATCCTGCCGCCCCATACCCATCTGCTTGCAGGGAAGAGGGACACCTGCAGCTGCCGACAGACCGGAACTATCCAAGTGAGTGTCACGGCAAGAGAGCTGTTGACACATCCAGGGGTACAGTGCTGGAAAGCATCTGCTCTTCTAGTGCGCCTTCTCTCTAGAACTCTGTGATAGGCACCTCTGTCAGGGACAGTCCGAAGGGAGTTGAAAAGCCCCCACACCTGCCACCAAGTTCAATCCACACAGCTGAGGCCATTCATCAACAAGCTGCCCGCCTACCTTGCACTTGAGAGCCATTTATTCTTGCTTTACACACAATTCTAAGACAATGCTTACCTGGAGTATCAAGGAATGCCAAGGTACGTCAGCTTCACAGGAACATGGCTGTGAATTACAGCAATCTTTAACCAGTGGAATTCCAGAGATCAGCACGCAGTCATCACCATCTTAGACCATCAGAAAGGAAGGGAAGAGTGCAGCCTGCCACTCCAGGACTGGCTCTCCTGGGTCTGCAGAGGCATCCTGGCAGGCCATGCCACCTGACCTCTCTGACACACATCTTCTTCACATACTTAGTGGAGATAATAGTCATTACTACCTTCAGAGGTGCACTGAGGCTTAAATAAAAGATTCCAGACACAAGGCTTTAGCACGGAGCCCACCATAATAAAGCAAGCATGCATGGTGTCTGTTATCTCTACGAGGACAATGCAAAGTGATAACATTCAGCTCTAGTCTGGAAGTTAGAGTAGCATACATGGATTTTAAACAAAATTTACAAGATTTCCACCCAAAAATGGTTAATTTTCTAAAGTGTGGTGCTTCAAGGGCATATCACTACACCTCTAGGCTGACATAAATCTAGACAAGGTCTAGACAAGAGATTTGCTACTAGAATTCTCTCCACAGTGACATGAATAGTAATGTTCTGCATTACTTCAAGATGCCAGATTAAGAATAATCTAGATATCAAAAAGACCCTTTCATTAACTGAGCACAGCACACCCATGTATTTCGAAAGTCCAGATTCTTGTCAGTTTTGTCAGAATCCCTAATATCACAATTTTATTGAGTCTTTTTTTTTAATAGAGAGATAACTGCCTTTATGCTATTTCAGGACTTTTGATGTGCGAGTGGGTAGATGGTGTGGGAGGACACAGTGACAAAGAGTTGAGGGAAACTTCTGAAGAGCTTCTAAGAGTGGAAAAATCAGGCTGTGCCATGTGAGGGGACAGGACACAGCTGGAGGCTAGTGACAATGAACTCAGGCAGAAGCCCAAGCCAACCAGAACTCAGAGAGGCAGGTTTCAGAGGGCCCACTGCACCACCTGCACTCTTTGTTCTGGTTAGACAAGGTAGGTGCTGACAGGAAGGGAGAATTCCAAAGTGCTGCCCACCGTGAGGCAGGAGCTCCACAGCCCGCGGCCAAGACTGTGCAGAATGCAGCTTTCCTCACAGACAGCCCTCAAACAGCACCCTCTTCACTCAGCCGCCAGAAAGCAAGTCACTTGAGTGACGGAGACTTTTTTGTTTCCCTAATTAAATATAAATTCATTTATAAACTGTCCAAGTAAAGCATAAAGGAATATTAAAAACTACTTTCAATTAGCCTAGTTTGAGTTATGAGTTTTTGGGTTTTTTTAATTAAAGCACACTAGAGAATTTTAATCAGCTGAGTAGCAATTGCTTTCAATTAAAAACTAACAAGAATAAATTGACATCATATTAAGTCATTTTTACTGTACTAGTTTCATTCTGGTTCCAAATAAACACCATTGTCAATATGAAAATCTCATCCACAATTAGGAAACACTCATCACGTGAAACAAACACTTCAAACTCCTTGAAAGCTTCCTAACTTCAGTATGAAGACAGAGAACAGAAGCATGACTTTTTCAACACTGATTTGCATGCAATTGAAGATGGTAGTTGTGTGGAAGTGGGTTTTAGTAATTCCATACAATTAAAAGTACAAATTAAACACCCTTCATGCAGAAATCCAATGGGAACTGCTCCAAAATCCTGAACTTCCTGAGCACTGATATGACGCAGTGGAATCCTGCACACCTGACCTTGTGACAGGATGCGGTAAAAACATAGGTGCACTAAAAATGTAAGAAACTGTCTGCAGGCTATGTAAGAAGGTACCTATGAAATGCGCAGACTTGGACCCACCCCCAGAGTGTTGTCATCATGAACATGCAAACATTTCAAGATTCAAAACATCACAAACCTGAAACACTTCTGCTCCCAACTCACACAGGTATCTGAAGGAGTCCTACAAACAAGATCCGACTCAGACTTACTAACATGATGCTACACGTGTGATGTAGAACCATCTGGTTCTGGTATGGTGTAGAACCATCCGGTTCTGGCCTCTGGGACACACTCTGGTAGGGTGCAGGGCATCTTCAGGGGAGTCTAAACTGTGAACTCACAGAGAAGGGCACGCCTGGCATCCTGTTGCACAGACACATAAAGGGAAGGTGGAAACTTCCAAAAGTATGATTAGAGTTACCAAGAAAAAGATCAAAGGCTTTTCTTCTCACTCAGAGCCCTGTGGGGAGAAAAGGGGAGGAGTAGAGGAAATCTCCTATGAACAGGCAGAACAAAAGTTCTCAAGAGCCGGCTGGGCAGAGACCTCCCCTCCTCCAGTCCAGAGCTCTGCCTTTGCTCCCCTGCAGATAAGCCCAGGCTAAGACCCTATTTTAAACAATAAACCATATGTCCGGGATGAAAAATAATTGGAATTATTGTGTTCCCGGGTAGTGTATAAGGCAACTAACTGCATACTTTTGATAAAATGAAGGAAAGTCCAATTTCAACTCAACTATTTGGCATCTCAAGTTGATCTCTGTTCATGACACTTGAGGAAATAGACTAATCTTATTCAATATCACATATTAAATTACAAGTTTGACCTGTGATTCAATCCATGATTTATAAACAATAGGATTGATGACAACACCTGTATTGACTATAATCAATTTCAGTGAGAATTGCTATATGCATTATTTAACAATAAACCTTTTTAAAAATTACTACGTCCAAATAAATGTACATATCATCCTTAATATCTACCTGGGAATAGGAATGGGGCATAAAAATATTAATCCCCTTAGCATTTTCTGAATGGGACAATTTGGATAAAAATAAACTGTAATCAATGATTTACTTCCAAAAATGAAATGATACATTGTGTACATCAGATTTGTTAATTGTAATACATTACTATTTCCATATATAAATTGTCTTGTTTTACTTTATTTTTGCTGTGCTGCAGAGTAGCTTAGCTACACCTCAGCCTCATTTTTGTCATATTACAAATTTATTGTTACAGAACCATAAATAAACAGTAATATTATACTAATAAGTTAGAACTTAGTAATTACCTAGAAATATGTGCAACCTATGACTTATCTCACAAACATCAAGCAGAAACCATGACTTACAGAAAACTTATACCCTTAACCATGTAAAACTGGAAGTAAACAAGGACCACCAAAATACAGTTGCTAATACTCAACTGGTAGTGACAGAACTGAAAATTTAAAAAAAAAAAAAAAAGATCGATACCAAGAGACTGAGACTGCAGAGACACAGGGATAAAGGCCACCCCTCATAAGCAGGGAGTCCCAGAAGTGCTGGTTTTGAAGAAGAGTGAAAGAAATATGAGTTCAAGGGTCCTCAGCAAGCTCAGGCATGAGACCCTGGTGGCATCTATCAAAGAAGAGCTTTGCAGAATGACCCAGGCTCAGAGACCAATGGGACCTTCTCTCTCCACCCAGAAATTCTTCGGCACACACTCTTGATGACAGGGAATCATTATGAAATGCTGTGAGAGTGACACTCCTAAAGAAAATAACCGGGCTGTGCATCTTACTGTCATGTCAACAGAAGCTGCCAGAAGATGGCTCATCACCATCCTTGCATTTGAAAGTAATCTTGAGATTTCAGACTGAAGACAAAGAAAGACAGTGGCACTTACTGTGACTCTGACATCACTAAATCTTCAGAGAATTTCTGCCTATATTACACAACCTTTGAGGGAAAGAAATCAGATCACAAGATCGGTCGTGTCTGATAACTGCATTGATAAATGTAGAAACAAGTTGCCCCTTGGGGCACATCAGCTCAAAACAGGAGACTGTATGGCTGCCGACCAGCAGCTAAGGACACTCCTCTGGTCAGGTGTCTGTAAGACACAGCCAGGAGCACAGTGCCAGCCTGCATACATCCTCCTACTCCAGCAGGAAGGTGAAGCCACCACCCCCACCTGTGCATTGTCAGCAGGTCTGTGCTGGAAGGAGCACTTCACAGCACCTGCAGGAGGGTGCCAATGCACTTCCTGGAGGAAAGTCACCATGCAGGAAAACACAGCTCCTGATCTGGGTCAGATTCTAAGCCGGTTAATGCACGTGGGAGAGGCAGCCTCCAAGCCACTCACTACACAGGCTTTACATTCTCGAAGCCTCAGAGCATCAGGGGAAATTTAAGAATTGGGAATAAGGGGCCACAAGCAGGACCTCTCCATGAAGCTAGCTCTGTCACTCAGAAGCAGGGTCTCCATGCTAGAACCATTCTGCACAGAGAGCCATGTGGGGGGATTGAGAGGCGGGGTCCTCTGTGAAGAAGAGGATCATCACCAATGACAGGGAGAGATACGTTCACAGCCAGGGTGGTGGAGGAGTGGGAAGGAGATACGGCACTGAGCACCCAACAGCACCAGTCAGAGCAAAAGGTGCACAGGGGGGAGCTCCAGTAAAGATGACAAAACCTGTGCTGCAGGTCAACTGTGTCAGCCACAGAAGCTGCAGGCTAGGAAGAAAGTGGAAACCCCACCTGGAAGAGAAGAGAGAAGAGGGAGTCATCAAGAGAAGGAAATGAAGCCAAGTACCAAACACTGAAAACCCAGCATTTATGTCTCCAAAAGACATGGCGGGGAGGGGAGTCCCTTGAGGAGTATTAGAGGACAGGAACAACTTAGATTAATTTTAGTTTTAAAAATTCTTCTTGGGCTGGGGATGTGGCTCAAGCGGTAGCGCGCTCACCTGGCATGCGTGCGGCCCGGGTTGGATCCTCAGCACCACATACAAACAAAGATGTTGTGTCCACCAAAAACTAAAAAATAAATATTAAAAAATTCTCTCTCTCTCTCTCTCTCTCTCTCTCTCTCTCTCTCTCTCTCTCCTTTCTCTCTCTCTTCTCTCTCTCTTTAAAAAAAAAAATTATTCTTTATCCACAATAGGTGTTTTCCTGAAGCAATGTACCAAGTATAAAGCTGAATCCTTATAAACTGAATTCAAAGGCAAACAGACTCCCAGGGTCCACTATTAAAGAAAATCCTATGTGTTAAAAATTATTTTTTTTCTAAAGTGAATAATCTCGTGGGTGCTTCCCAAAGGGATTATCAGGTCCTGGTGACACTGACTGCCAGGCCACCCTCCAAGTCACTGTTTTAATAGGTCTGGGGTGGGGTGCGGAATCTGTGCATTTACAGGCAGCACATTTGAGACCCACTGCCCAGGATCAATACTGTAAATCTGGATTTCTTGGGCTGGTGGTCTGAAGGCACCAGCAGCCCAGCCTGCTGGAAGTCATTTGCATGTGTGAGGTGTCCTGGGTTGTTTGCTCTGTGTGTGGGATTTCTTGAGAAAGAACTTGGTGTAGGGGCTGGGGTTGTGATTCAGAGGCAGAGTGCTTGCCTAGCATGTGTGAGGCACGGGGTTGGATCCTCAGCACCACATAAAAATAAAGATATTGTGTCCACCTATAACCAAAAACTAAATATTAAAAAAAAAAAAAGAACTTGGTGTAGCTGGTAGAGTGAGCCTGGGCTTTCAAGAAGAGTCCTAAAGCTGAACCTTGGCCTTGTGACTTCTTCCTTCACTTTGTGACCAGGAAACTGCTGGTTATCCTTATTTAAAACAAGGCTTGCTGACATAGGGCTGTATTGGGTGATGTGTAAATGAAGATCACTCACCTCCCCCACTTCAGAGAATTCCTGAGAAAGTGGCATGAGAAAAAGGGGGCAAAAATGATGCAGAAATGAAGAAAAGAAGAAAACAAACAAAAGATACAGAAACAAGAGAAAGACAAGTGTCACAGAAGGGGCCAGACACCGGGCAGCGAGTAAGCCCTGCAGGTCTGTCTGTAAACTTTCTGTCAAGGGGAAATTGCAACTGGCCATTTACAAAACTCAGTGTCCATCAAACAAGGGCAGACCATGTGTTCTGGAAAACCTGCAGCATTCCTGGCACTGAGAGATGCGGCATGTCCACAACAAGGAGGCCCTTCTTGACCTTCTGTGGACACAACTCGTCATAATGCCCCAAACAGAGCATGCTCCACTGGGTCCAGTGAGCCCTCAGCTCTCTGTCCTGCCCTGACTCTAAGGAGTGCAGCTCCTGGAGTGCTGGATGGGGGGGGGGNAGTAGCATGCAAGCACTGTCCTGGCCACATGCCTGTTTGTGTGTGTGTGTGACCTGAGCTTTCTGGTGACGGCAGGGACACTCACAGGCCTGGAAAACTGCCCACACATGGCAGCCATGAAGAGGAAAACTACACACTCAGCGATGTCCACCGAACACCTTCCGGAGCACCATCCCATGTCAGCAGCACCCCAGGATCACAAAGACCAGGGAAGCCCCCTTGTTCCCAGGCATGGCTTCTCGTGGTCTGCAAGAGGCTGGGCACAGCAAGGCTTCCTATCCAAGGGCTGGGAAAGGGCACAGGAGGGAGTGCAGCAGCCCAGACCTGAGCTGGCCACAGTCCTCCAGATCTGAGCTAGAGCCTTCACAGAGCCCTCAGAGAACTCTCTGCAAATGATACTTACAATACAGGCAGCATGCCAGAGCAGAGGGCAAAATCTGCCAAGAATTACCACACAGCCAAAAGTTAATTTCTAAAAACGTGCCCCGTCTCCTACCCCTGGAAATAAGAAAATGCATTTTAGCAATTATTCTCTACACTCCTACTTCCCCTTAGGTTTCTATTCCATCCCCATCTCATTTCCTCCATCCAGCCCTTCACTTGCTGTCAATAATATCTCTTTTTAAAAATGGGTCAGGATTTCTTTGTGCTGGGTGAAAGGGGCCAACTCCAAATGCTATCTAATCAGATTCTAATACTCTTCTGTGAAAGGTCCAAGTGGAAAGCCTACACTGTTTGCTCAGAGAGAAGCAGTTAACCCTTTCGGTTTGGAAACCTTTCTATTAAGCAGCACAGCCACCCTCTCTTTTATTTCCAGGTTACAATTCTGATTAAGCACAGAAGGGGTCCAAACTCAATGCAAATAAAAGCTAAGTGAAAATGGATTTTAACGAAGAGGGAGGAGGAGGAAGGAGTCAGTCATTTCCTATCAAAGAAAATCTAGCTTTAAAAGAAAAATTGTTTAATTTTCTTATACCTTTTATTCCATTGTGCTGAGTTCAGAAAGAACGCACCCATTCCAGGTGCAGGTCATCTAATTAACACTGGTTGTTGAGATAGATCATGTAATCTTTATAGTTTATATTGCTCACATTACTGTATATATAAATGCAAAAAGTAAAATTTTTAAAAAGCAAATAGTATGAAATCTTAAACTTCATCACTTAAATATATACTAGTCAAAGCTGCTAAAAGTTGAGTTCGTCATCCCAAGGTTAAGTTGCCCACACAACACCCACATTGCATAATAAGGTATGTTCTGAGTTCCTACCTAGCAATCTAAAATAGAATATTCAACAACAACGGCAAATTAGCTACCACACTAAAGGAGAACTGGAGTCTCTAAGTACTTAGAACATAAAATTTCCACCAAATATTACATAACAATGAGGACAGTTAACTGTCCCCTAGATTTTGTATCAGTGCCCTACAGTGCATCCTATTTGTGCTGAATTTTACAGTTTACAAAGCACTTTCATATTTATTACTTGTCTTTATCCAGAACAGAAAGGGAGGGTGGGGCGGAAGGCACATGTGGGATTAGGGAAATGATTAGAAAGCGAGTGGCCCTGGAGCGCACTCCACACTGTCCAGTAGTGCTCTCCAGTCACCTGACCCAGGGGTCCTGTTCTGACCACTGCACCCCTGACCTCGCTGGCTGTGAACGCTCTCCATTACCAGGCTTCAGCTTTGCTTTCCACCCAGCATCTTGATTGTATACTTGAAAACACAGACTGATCTTACTTTTATGGGAAGCCATGACTGTTAGAAGTCTCACCTGCAATTAATACAGTTTTAAAAAGGAAGGGAGACATAAAAAGAAACCCATGTGGGGCTGGGGCTGGGACTCAGCAGTACAGCGCAGGTCTCACATGTAGGAGGCCCTGGGTTTGACCCTCAGCACCACATAGATAAAATAAAGGTGTTGTGTCCATTCTACAACTAGAAAAATATTAAGAAAAAAAAAGCAATCCGTGTACCATGTAACACCAAAAGGATGGACATGCTTCCAGTTACATGCAAATTCCTCTTTTCCACTAGGGCACGAGAAACATATTTAATGTGAAGTTTCTAGACGCTAAAGTATTTTGGAGGCTAAAAGTCTTTCAAATCACAGGTTATAATGGTTTTCATTTATCAGTTTTTAAAAAATCCATTTAAAAGCACATGCTTTTCTATTTATGTACTATTATTACTTGTGTAATATTAAGGTCTTTACATACCACCAACCACACATTTTTTTATTCCACCAAACGACATGCTGAACTATCACATCTTACTACTCTTGATCTATAAAGGTTTACAAGCAAAGATTTCATGTTACTTTGTTAACAAGACCACCAAATTTTCAGTTTGACTGGAGGAATCTCCTAATTGGGAAGGAAACCATTTATACTTAAGCTTGAGGAAGAGGTGAAGAACACAAAAGCTAAGCAAGCAGGAAGCCGAGTTCTGGGCATCGTAGTGGCTGTAAGAACCACTATGGCTTTCCTCCCTCCACCTTTTGGCCAGAGCATCCTGTTCTACAGAGCCGAAACTACCCCACACCCTATCTGGATGTCAAGTGAGTGTGACAATGCAGCACTGTTGCTACAGGATTCGGATGTAAGTCAACACAGATGGTTATAAAATTACTTATCAAGACGGCTCATATAATCAGCAGGACTAAGGCGAGTCATCCTGTGAGCACAATAACTTGGTACTGATTGCTACAGGGACACATTCCCAATACTCACAAGAAAAACAAATACCATGCTTCTAATATCACTGATCCGCTGTCCACGTTGTCAGCAGAGCTGTCAGAAAGTGGCGACACCTGTAGCAGGCCCTCGGCTCCCTGCCATGTTCAAACTAGCTAGCAGCTGCCCAGCCTCTGGTCACCTGCTCACCAGACAGCAGGGTGGCAGGCAGCCTGCAGCAGAGGGAGGAGCTGGCTCTCCCAGAGGCACGTGGGGCTGATGCCTGGAAAACCTTGGAAAATCCCAAGAAAAGTCAACAAGAATGCCTAACAACAACCTGAGGTTATTAATCACGCTGGCAGATTCAAAGGCATTTCTAGATTATAAAAAAGAATAATTGATGCTCATAAAGTAAAAAGGTAGAATATCAGACTCGCAATACCATATCTAAGAAAAGCATCACACATTTTTAAAAGGTCTATATGTAAATAACTCAATGAATGCAGTGACCTAAAGTTACACTCTAGTACTCTGGGAAACGCTGTATACCCGGGAGGGCTCGGCCTCGGCCTGGGAGGCACAGGCTGCGCACGCTCACCTGCACGGCATGATTAGCCTGGTCTTGATGGGAGCTCGTCCCCCATGCCACCACAGAGACTCCTGCCACCTATGAGCACAGGAGCACGCAGTCCTGCCGCCCTGCCTTCAGCCTAGACTCAGTCTGCTTCTGAGCCACACGTTGTTACCATTCATCCTCTGTGGACTGTTGTAAGAACCAAATAAGAAAAATAATACAAAACAATTCTTTAAAACAGAAAATCTCTCCCTGTCTGGAGAGTGTATTATCATCCCTCTTAACTCTCCAGCTGATGTGTCCCCTGGAGGGCAGCACCCACAACCTCTCCTCCAGGACACCAACCTCGAGCATCCCAGGCACACTCTCAGATGCATTCCATTCCCTCGGTCCACCAAGAGGGCACGTGGTCCTGAATGAATCTGCTCATCTGCGGGGAACATGACTTACTGCTTTGACTCTGCAAATGCAGCATGCCAACAAGGCTGCCGTCCTCACCTGCCACACCTGGATTCAACTGTGTGCCTCTCAAGTCCCCTTCTTCAGGTCTCACATGTGGCTCCCTGCACCAGAAAACATGCCCCCACCCACACTGCTTGACTCAGGGAAATGCTGTCAATGCCCCAGGTGGCTGCAGCACCCTACATGAGTGTCCAGAGCACTGTACTTGCTTTGGTCACTTTGACTCCATAATATAGGCTTGCTGAGGTCACAACACCGGCTGGTCCACAACCGTCCCCCTACGAGGCACTTAAACACATTCACTGCACTGAATTCTGCTGCGGGAGACTGCCACACAAATATGGACATTAAAACAAGCAGAACAGAGTTACAGAGACACGGGAGAAGCAAAGCCCTGGGTGGGCCCAGTCTCAGATGATCAGTCAGTGGCATTCCCTGCCTGGAAGCAGGAGGAGGGGAAGCACCCATAGTCCTCTTTGGTCTTCCTAAGGAGACCTGTCAGCCAAATCTCAAAAGCCAAATCACACCTGCTGGCTCTCCTCCTCCAGCCTTGTGACTTTCAGATACCCCCAGGAAGGAGAATGCCAGCCGGCCTGGGAGCTGACTTATACACAGTCTGGGGATTCAGAGTTGAGGCACCTTTCACATCATTTACTCTTCTGCGGCATACCTCAAAAAAAAAAAAAAAAAGTACCCGATCACACATTTTTAAGTTCACCTAGAAAAAATTTATTGTGAGTTTACGTAGTTGCAAATGATATGTGTTCCCATATATTTTTATAGCGAATATGCCTTGGGCCTATTTTTGTCAAAACCTTGGAGCTAAGGAAAAGCTCATTCAGTGGGTCGTCTTTCTTTCTACCACACAACCTTCCAGGAAAGCCAATCTTCACTGCTGAGCCAAATGCTGAATCAGTCCTAGGCTCTGTCTGAAGGTTATTTCATAGTTTAAACACATATTCTCACTTGCATCCCTGTGACTGCTGCTCATTTCTGAATTGTGATTCTAGATAGACAGGTGGGAGGGTGGAAAAACGGACGGATGGAGGTGTGAGTGTGTCGATGGGTGTGTCAACGGGGATGAAGACACAGAATCTCTCCATGAGCCTGTGAGTGTGAAATGAAGTCTACCTGCTGGGCTGTCCCTGGCCCCTCCCTCAGGTTCAAAGCTTCTCAGATCCCCAGAGATTTTGAGACCCTGGGGCAAGGAGCCGTAGGGGATTCTGGGTAGAAGAGACGCATGCCTTTCTTCTCTTGGAAACGAGAGGACAGTGAGGGGAAGGAAAGGAGGTGAGTGAAATACGCAGGCCAGAAAGACTCACGCCACAGGCTCCACTTCCATGTGAAAGCCTAAAAAGTCAAGATGACAGAAGAAAAGAGCAGAAGGGTGGCCACCAGGGGCTGCAGGTTGGGGTAAAGGGACAGGGAAAATGTTAATCAAAGTCTACAAGATTTCACTGGGCAGGAGGACTGGGCCTTAGAGATCTGCATAGCAGAGACCGTATTTAACAACAATGTGTATTTCAAAGTTGCTCTACCTAGATTTTTGATATTCCCACCATGAACAACTGCTGAGCAGGTGAGGCAATGGATGACAATTAGCTTGAACGAATCATCCCACAAAGTCACACATAGAAATGGCACATGTCCCAAACATGCAGAATTATCATGTTAGTTCAAGGTAAAATTTTACATTACAAAAGTAGAAACGCGGGGCTGGCGGACCTGATGTCAGGCAAATCCATCTCTAAGGAACGGATTCCTTTAGAGTAACCTTTGTCCACGTGGCCTCCTGCTGCAGCTTTGCCCATCTGAAGACGGCTGGGGAGGATTCCATTTCCAGAGCCCCCACAGGATGGGGCGCAGAGTCTCCCTTGGCAGCACTTCACCCTAGCATCACGCCAGCGAGCAGAACTGCCAATGGTTTTCCTCCTGCTCCTCCCAACACAGCCATGACCCCCCAGCAAGGTACCGTAACTATGGTACATATTATTAGAAGCGGCACACATACTACGGGTGCGGCCTGCTGTAACTTCCCTGACATGGCCCAGTAACAAGCAATGGTGCACTACCCAGACCTGCACTGGGGCCTCGACGACACGGCCAGGATGAAAAACAGAGACATCAGCCATGGAGCAAGATCCCAGCAACCTCGGTGGACATGGATGTGATTTCCCCCAAAAAAGGATACAGTGATGCCCTCTCCCCCATCCAGTTCCGCCACACAAAAACACTTGCAGTATCCTTCCAGAAGATGTGCCACCTGCACCACAGAGTTCTTAGGGACAGGCACGTGTCTGTACTGGAGTCCATTGCTTTCTGTCTGTAAACAGAGACTCAGGACCATAAAACTCTAAGAACCACGAAAACCAGTGACATAAATCCTATGTGAAAACCTACAATTCCTGTTTCATCGAAATGTGGCCCTTCTGGCTCCCCAGGGAAGTTAATGTGGGGCAGAGCGCTGTGCCCCATACAAGGTGGCACCTGGACAAGAGGGCTGACGTCACAGTGGTTGGCTGGGCCCACATCCCAGACTGGGTGACCTTGGTGATGGGACCTCTTTCCACTGACATACAGTGGCTCCCCAAAGTCCCCAAGGGAGAAATCTGTGTCCGTTAAAAACAATGTGTTCTAACTCAGGGAGGGGCCAGCCCGTGGCTGTTCTGGTACAATTTTGTGGAAACACACCTAACGAGTCATTTGTCTCTGCACTGTCTGTGCTCCTGATACAGTGGCAGGCCACAGAAGACACAAGGCCCCCAGAGCCTAAGACACTACCTGGACCCCACAGGAAAGCTAGCCCTGTCCTGAGACAATAATTGCACATATTTGCTTTGATAAAATATGCTATTTCAGTATTTATTTTAAAATAGTCTATATGGTAACCATTACAATAATTTAATCATTTGCTTTATATAATTTTCTGATCCAGAAAAATGCAGCCATAAAGACATTTTACTAAGCCAAATCCCATCTGTGCCAGACTCATAAGGACAGCTACACTCCCCTTGTGGTTTCAATGCAAGGTCTAGAATAATTGCTTTTAAAAGCTGAAGACTAGAAGCATCAAAATAGTGGAAATCCTTGATAATTTGAGTGCTCTCTGCATAGAATGTTCTAGTTCAATTGAACATTCTCACTAATTGAGGATTTATCAGAAAACCTTTTCTTTCTCCAAATTCTTTGGCAAAAACCCTTTTTCCAATGTGAATTTTCTTGCCTAACAGCATTCAGAATATAAATTAGCCTTTCATCGACAGTGAAGTAGGCCTTGCCTCCGTTAAGTATAATTCTGTCTCAAAACCTTAGATGTAATAAGAAGTGCAATTGTTTGGATTATAAAGTCCTCAAGAAAAATTTTAGAATTAATGAAGGCTTTTAAAGAGTCACATGCCTCAGACTCCACAAGTGGGAGGAAGAAAATGGTGTCGTCTGCTCTGGAGTTCCGTCAGGAGCAAGAGCTCTGGCGCTTGGTGCCACCTCCACTTGGCCCTCTTCCGGGGTCTGTGCCAGTGATGACGACCTGTCCCTCCCAAGGCCAGCTCAGCTGAGGGAGTCAGCATCCCGCCGCAGGGCACACCCGGCCCCACTGCCTGCTGTCCACCCTGCTGGCCAGGCCGTGACGCCCACCGGGCCTGCCAGCAAAAAGCACCAGGAAGCACAGAGCACTTCTGCCCTGTCCCCAGGGAGGGTCCTGCCAGACCCAGCCCTTACTGCCCCATGGGCAATGTTCATGGCTCCCCTCCTGCAGGGTTCCCCTGGGGCCTGTGACTCCTGCTTCACTCGGTCCCTCCTGGCACCTCCCAGATGAAGTGACCTGTCCTCACATCACCCAGGCTAAGACACTGGAGCTCACAGAAATCTTTCTCAATGAAAACAAAGTGATTCAGAGAACAACCTCAGAGGCTGGCCAGGCCACACAGATGCATCCGCATTTAAGTCTGGTGTAACCTGCACTGGTGGCTTCTTAAACACTAACTAATGTCACCACACACTGCATAACGACTGTGGACAGCCTCATGTCTTCTACTGAGGCTGGCTTCCTCACATGAGGTGGGAAACCAGCAGAGAGAGCAAGGTCACCAGCCAGTGCAGCTGCGGGGTCGGATCCCCAAATAGAACCACACCAAGCCTCCTCGGGAAAGTGGGCCACTGGCACAGAGAGGGCCAGCCCAGGCAGCCTCAGCCACGGAGGGCAAAGGTCGTCCCCACCTGGGGAGCAAGACACGCATTTATAGAGCTCTTCCTAACAAACGCTTAAAAAAGAAGAGCAACATTTTAAGGATTTCTGAACACTGCCCTGCATTTCTTCTTTTTATATTACGAAAAGCAAGCCTCTCATATGTAATTCAGAGGGAACATTTTTTTCAGTTTAAGAAAATTTCAAAGTATTATGACTTAAAACAAGTCTGTGATTTTCTTCTCTGGAAGACAAAAGTACTGGAGGAAAACTAACACTGTCAGGACACCCACTCTGCAGAGCAGGAAACTGGAGCCCTGAGAAAGGGAACGACTGAAACTTGAGGCCAGCTCTCCTCCACAAAGAGGCCTCCCCGCCGTGGGGGCCATGCTTCCTGTGACCCATCATTCAACAGGGGATTCCCATGGGGCACTCCACTGGTCATGGGAGGCGGTCAGCAAGTCTCAGCTCACGCTGCCAAGCAGACCAAGGAAGAGGAAGCCAATTGTCAGGACACAATTCCCACCATGTGCCCTCTGCAGCACCCAGGGCAGGAGGAGCCTCAGCCAAGGCTGAGCAGGTGGTATCTACTTGAAACTTCTCTTGGTATTTATGAGAAATTGCCTACTGGAAAACAAGCCAATCAGTAACTTTTTAAGGACACACATCCATTCCGTGGGGTCAAAAAAAAATTCGAAAATACTGTAACAGACAAATGTAATTCTTCTAATAATTTATAGCTTTAAATCAAAACAATATCATTTATTGATAACTTTGTTTCCGATAAATGCAAACCAGATGTAGAATGTTTTTAAAGGAGTTTAAAATGTAGCCTTCTCAAAACTTACTCTTGAGATAATTGCTTATAGGCACATCCTCAACTTTTCTTCTTAGAATGAATTACATTTAAAAAAAAAAACTGTATTACTGATAGGACTAAGATCACTAGTATTATAGACCAAAAATCCACAAAATTCTGAACGAAGCAATAGCCAGTTACGAGGGGAAACCTCATACATACAAAACAGTACAAGCAAAAGTGCCCACTGGAGATGGTCCAGAGAGGGACAGGGCAGTCGAAGGTGTCCTTGACCAGGCCCACGGGTCGGAGGCCACCCAGCTTTCCCTTACCACACACAGAAGGCCCTCCAGAAATACCTGCTTGGAGTGGGGGGCATGCTGACACGAAGAGGGCAGGAGGAGAGGGCAGCGGGCACCTCTGAGGTGGAGAGGTTCCGGGAAGGGGATCTATTCCAGACTATTCCAGACTTTCCCAGTGGGCTTCCCTAAATGGAAGAGTTCTAATGGCGATCACTTTTTCCAATTCGTTCTCTTTCTAAAAATCCTTCCCTTTTATTTCAACACATTTTCCTTTCATTCCTTGCCAGGAAAGTGGAGCTGCTGGATACTGGCCTTTCCTGCCCGCAGTCTCCCAGAAGCTCTGCTTCCTGCCCTGCAAAGAACACCTTTCCTGGCCTCAGGAGCCCCAGGCAGCTCCGCTCTCCCCTTCCCCAGGCTCCCTCCACCCCCCCACCCCCCAGACATCAGGGAGGCTCCAGGCCACCATTTCAGAAGAGACACTGGTGGGCCGCTGGGAGCCCAAGGAAATGACCAGCTGGTGAGTCCCTGCTTCCTCTGCTGCAGGCTCCCAGTGAACGCCAGGTCCAGTCCGCGTCACCTCCTTTCTCTTCGGGGAAAGCTGGTGATGGCAAGGCTGCTGCCGCTCAGCTGTGCCACAGGCTCCCTTGACGTGGGCTCAGCAGATGTGTGTCCATGTTTCCACCGCCAGACTGCCCACCCTCCCCAGACTGTCCACCCAGGCACAGAGCACAGGGTAAACACTGCCAAGGACCAGCCATGCGTCGGCAGCAACAGGAAAAAATGAATGAGAGTAAGCGTGTCTCCCTGCACACGAGCCCAGCGCTCTGACAGGGAACTCGGAAAGAGCTGGAACCCTCCAAACCTGGCGCTGAACACTTCGCCCTCCTAGCTTATGTGGGCCTTCCCACCAGCTGTGACCCAGATATCAGAAGTCATACCAACTCTGAATCTCAAAAGATTTGGCCAGGATACATTTAAAAGTGTACCAACACACACAAAAAGAAGATTTAAAACATCACTTGGAAAAAAATTGACAGATTTCCTAATGATGGCCCATTTGACAAAAAGAATAGAACGGTTGTGAAACAGAGAAGGTGCCAGAACTCTCCGATATAGTCAGATCTGATGAGGAAGGTAGCAAACTAGGGCACTGATATTATTCATAAAGCGTAACCTCTACCACAAAGACACTCCCTGGGCCTGCCAGCCTCAAGGGCCCAGGGCACTGTGAAGATGAAGGGCTGAGAGGCCACCCTCTGCCCGGCCAGGCCCCGGCCCCATGCTAGAGACAGCTGCAACAGAAGAACGGCCCAGAGAAGGAGGCCGGCCTGGGCAGGGGGACAGGGCCCTGCCTCCCAGACCTGGACGATGCATCAAGGACCAGCTGCCCTGAGCCCAGCAGGAACCCGTGAGGTCCACAGGAGAAGACAGCAGAGGCCCAAGAGGCAACTGCAAAGGCTAGGACAGGGTCCTCACCAACCCAGGGACTACAAGGAAGCTGCAGTTAAAATAAGACCCAGGGTGGACTAGGAGGAAATTATATTAAGTGATAAGACAAAGAAAAGGTCAACATTATTAGGGAGACATAGGAACATGAGCAGGGCTGACATGGAGGCTGAGGAGAGAAGCTAACGGGGAGGAAGAAGCCGCTCAGACAGACACGGCAACAGCACTCCCTCCAAACCCACCGCAGAGGCAGGAGAGAGATCCAACAGGAACCTCTGCCTAGTCCATGCTCCACCCTGCGCTGCACAGAGGGCTCTCTGGGCAGGTGCTCCTGACGGCCAGCACCTCGGGGACAGCGGCTCCCGCTCAGCTCCACCAGGTTTGCCAAGGACACAGGTCATCAGTTCCCGCCGCCCCTGCTCTAAACTAATAATCACATGGCTGTCATGTGGGGATAGCCTATGTCCAGGAGCCCCGTGTCATTGAGTGGTGACAGCGCTGGAAGTGTGTTTCCACTCACTTGAGAAGGCTCGAACGTACAGCTCATGTTCCCACAGCGAAGACGTTCGGTTTCTTGCCAAAATGTAGTTATTTCTGCCAGATGAATCTGGCTGGGCAGCTCTCCAACCATTTAAACAATAGTTCATATCTTAACTCTGAAGCTATCGACAAGCAGAGTCAGAAATTACATTAAATAGAAGGGATTTTTTTTCCATTCGCAAATATGTGCATGACGTAGAAAAGGAGCTGATAACTCCGAGGGGTAGTGATGCGTGTGATTTTTTTAACATTCATAGCTTGACATTTGGGATCTTGTGTAGGAGAAGTAAGTGGGAGGCTAGAGGAAGGCAGAAGTCAACTGAACAAACTTTAGAATCTGACAAAGCTGTGATCTCAATAGAAGACAAGAAAAAACAACAAAACTCCATCAACAACTAAGTAAAGGAACTCACGATTAAACAAGTGGCATTTTGGCAAATTCTTGCTTATTTTTAAGTGTGATTTCTGTATAGGGAAATAAGTAATATTATCCAAAAGTCAAAAAATCAGAAAATACTCTTTGAAAAGTCCCCCTATAACTCTCACTCCCCATGCACCCATGCCTTGTCCCTCCTCTGGCACCCTACACTGCCCAGGGTCATTAAGAGTTTCCTGTGTGTCTTCCTAGTTTCTTTGTGCATTTATTGTCCTTTCTAACACAAAAGTGTGTGTGTGTGATGTGTGTGAGTTCAGTATGTGTGGGTGTTACACCCTGTGTTTTTAGTGTACCAATGCATCTTTGGCGTATTCATTTTTACTGTTGAAATGTTACTCAACCAGGCCGAGCCTGGTAGACTATAAGTTGTTTCGGATGTTCTACTTCAAGCGATAATGCACTATGTGATACCTTGTTAAGTCATTTTGCCTTTGTGTGAGTATGTATTCCCAGATGTAAAATTACTGGTTCAATGCATACATGCATTTTTCATAATGATCAATACTGCAAAACTACCCTCTTCAAGGGCTGTATCCCTCGATACTCCCCCAGGGAACACAGGAGTGCTGGCCTCTTCCTGGAGTTACCAACTGTGTGTTTCAAAGTTTATTAATTTTATAAACCTGGCAAGTGAAAAAGGTACTTAGTGTTATTTAAAACCACATTTATCTTATCAGAAATAAAGTGGCACGTCTTCTTATTTTCTAAAGAGTCATTTACTTCTCTTTTTCCATGCACTCTGCTCACATTCTTGAACTACCTGTGGGTGCTGTCTTTCTTAACAATTTCTGGGAGCTCTTCTATATTAAGAGGGTCATTACTCTGCTGTGATAGGAGCAGAACATGTTTTCTCCAAGTTCAAGAACCGCTAGCTAGCAATTTGATGCTGCTTGAGCTTCAAACACCTCAGGAATGGAGAGAGGGCCAGAAAGGCAGCGGAGCCGCTGTCTGGGGCTCTCCAGAATTGCTCTGGACCTCCCTGGTCCTGTCTAAGGCCATGTGAAGATGTGTTGTTTTGTTTCCTTAATGTAGATTACCTTGGATTTTGAGTCACATTTAAAAAGGTGTTTCCCATTCCAAGGCTGGAAAGGAATTTCCTTTTTTTTCTTTTTATGGTTTCCTTTTATTATATTTAAATATATGATCCATTTGAAATGCATCCTGGATACAGCAGAAGGATCCCATTTTATGTTTTTTTTGGTCAGATGCCCACTCTTTACCAAATAGTCTTCTCCACCATCTTCCTTTCCTCCTTGCACCCGAGATGACCCTTTCACGGATCCTGGACTCCTATGTGTGTCTGCTTTCCGGCTCTTCTATTCTGCATCAGCTGTCCACCCTTTCATTCACCTGCCAGCACCACACTGTTGGAATCACTGAGGTTTTCATCTGTCTTAAAAAACTAAATGACGTGTTAATCACAAGAAGCAGAGTATTATCCCCAAAAGACATGATGACTGACTAGACACAAATGTTTCTGAAAGTGAACTTCTGATCCCAGGACAAAAACAACATCTGAAAGTACACATTTCCCAGATCCAGGGAACCATACCGTCGGGCCCTTTCAGACGTCATTTTAGTTTTCTTTCTAAAATCTGCTAAAACAACATTGCAAAAGCATAAAAACTGCATTACAGACAAATAAGCACTACCTGCCTTCCACACAAGCATGCTGCTCTCTCCCCCTCTGCACCCCCTGTACCCCACCCCAGCCTGCAGTTCTGCAAGTTACCTTCTCCTCTTTTCACTGAAGGAAATTTTTCTTCATGCAAAACTGATTCTTACACCATACTTGCTCACTATAAAAAGTCAAATACGGACTGGGTTATAGCTCAAAGGTAGAGCGCTAGCCAAGTACATGTGAGGCACTGAGTTCAATCCTCGGCACCGCATAAAAATAAATAAATAAAGGTATTGTATCTATCTGCAATGAAAAATATTTTTTTAAGAAAGCCGAATATGCTTGCACTTTTTTGTCAAGCACAGTAGCACACGCCTATAATCCCAGCGGCTCCAGAGGCTGAGACAGGAGAATCCTGAGTTCAGTGTCAGCCTCAGCAACAGCAAGGAGCTCAGCAACTCCATGAGACCCTGTCTCTAAATAAAACAGGGCCAGGGATGTGGCTCAGTGGTTGAGTGCCCTTGAGTTCAATCCCCGGTAGCAAAAATAAAATTAAACATGCTTGCATTTTTATATATATATAATATATCCGAACATATAGCATTATTTTAGCACTTTACAAGCAAACTGCTCTCTGCTATGAAGCAAATGTTTTCGTGCAAGTAACAGTTTCTTCTCATGGCCTCAGGAAAGAAAGCTGAAGCTCCCCCAAAGCCCAGCACACACCTCCCTCCCTCCCTGGGCTCCGGCGGCCGCTCCCTGCTGACCTCACTGCGTGTGAAGTACTGTGTTCCCAGTGACGCAGAAGCCCAGGCACTGGTGCCAAAGAGTGTATTTAGACTACATGAAAAAAAAATAATGAATCAAATGAAGTTTCAAGTTATGCCAGCAAAATCCTACGATCACATTGTTTCATTACTTCTTTCCTTTTAAGAAAATGAATATTTTAAAGGACCATTTCACTCATATTCCGCCACTTAGACACCTTCGTATTCCTTCACTGGACTTCTTGCGGTGGCAGTGTGCTAGGTTCTGTGATTCAGAAGTTGAACAAAACCCACTCCTGCCCTCAAGACACACACACAGGCTAGCGGGGGAAAGACACCAAGCGGACAACTGGCAGTACCAGGTGACACTGCAGCATGTGAGAGGACCAGGAAGCCTCAGAGAAGGTTGGGATTCCAGGGGACAGGACAGGCAGCTGCCCACCCAGCCAGAGAAGGCTCCCGTTAGCGGAGACAGAGTGACCTGGGGCAGAAGTTCACCAACCTCAGGCAGGGTGGTGCATGAAACACACTGAGGAAAACGAGAGGTGGGACCAGGGACACGTTCAGGGCCTGGCAGCACCCTCGGGGCAGTGGGGTGCCACCAAGATGTGCCCGTCCCAACTATGCACTCCTCTACCCAAGGTCAAGCCTCAAGACATACCCTTGTCACTTTGACCTGCCTGGACCCCTCATCAGACAGAAACTCCTTAAAAGTCAGGGACAGGTCTCATGACATTTACTGCCACCAAGGAGACAGTAAGTAAGGCACTGTAGGCAATAGACATCTGTGCATCACGTGCCTTTGGCGCCTACCCCTTCCCTCTGCATAAAGCATGGCACAACCTTCCCAGGAAGACAGACCCTGGTGCCTGACTGCCAGACCCTCTGTGTCCTGCCCTCTTCACTGCTGTCCAGAGCCCCGCGCCACACGGCCGTCCCAGTTCACCTGTCCTGAATCCTCTGTGTCTGCCCAGCTCCTCTCTTCCCTCTGGAATCATCCTCTCATCACTGCACAAACCCTTCCTCCCTCGAGACACCTCTCCAGGGCTATCCTGCTGGTCACTCTTCACCAGGACGTGAATCTGAGAGCTTCAAAGTACGTGTCTTTTTGGCTCCTTCTAGTCTTCAAATGCAGAGTTTGTATGTTTGCTCTAATTGGGGGTCATTAGCCCACCCCTCCCAAGTGGGCAGCTCACTCCCACCCCCCAAAACCCCCACTGCAAGCCTCTCTGTGCCTGCCTCCTGTACAGCCAACTCTCAGACGACCACGGTGCTGCCCTCAAGGGAAATGGGCAGAAAGTGTCTGCTGAGACACTGTAGACTTGGTGCCCACCCCAGCCCACTAATAACAGGGTATCAGCATCCACACCACTCTCCCCAGTTCCTTCAGGGGATAGTTTTCATTAAGCTCTTGAGGGTGCACAGCACCCCATTCCTCCTGGCTTCTTTAAGGGGCTGTTCCATCCGCTCTCAGCTACTTCTTCAGCTTCCTTTTCTTTAGCAAATGAACCTTCTCAAGTGAAGCCTCCCCAGGGAGGTAGCCAGTACTCATGTGCTGGCAGCTCTAAGGCCAACTCCCAGCTTTGCTTCCCTCAGGATGAAATCTGCCCTAGGATACGTTCATTGCCACCAGCTCTCGCCCCACTGCAGCGGGCTTCCGTCATCTTGCCAGCTCGACCGCTGATGGCATGCTAGATGCTGGACTCACCTGGTCTCTGGGGCACCTGGTCTCTTCCATCCTGAGGTTCCTCCCTTGAGCTCCGTGGACTGTTCTGTTCCATGTCTCCTCCTCTGTTTAGATGGCTCCTGCTCAGATCATCCCAGTGCTCTTTCTTCCCCTCACGTCTGTCCTCTGCCCTCTTCCCACTGCCTCTGTTCATTTCCCATTTGCACCCCCAACAGTGGCTTCAGCTACTGCCTCAGGGGTGGCAATTCACTCTCTCCAAAGGGTCACCACTTTCACCCATCAAACTTCTATGGAGCACTTCCACTGCTCGAACCAAGGCACTGTTCAACAACCAGCGCCTGTGTTTCCCTCAAAACCTGCTCAGAGTTCACATGACCTATCTACATACTCGCTGGCTCTAAGTACCTCCAGTTGGGATCAGCCTCTGATTCCCAAATTGTCCAGCAGCCTTCCTAACGTCTCCAGCATGCTGTGGCGTAGGCACTCCAGGATGCCACTGCCAAAGGGAGCCTGATCCCAGCCCCGCCCCGTGCTGCTGCTGCAGACCTCCCGCCCAGGGGCAGCTCCACCCGCGACCCACTGTGATCCCACTCTGGAGTCCCCCCCTTCCTCCATGTGTCCAATCCACCTGCTGCCTCTGAGTGCCTTCTGCGCCCTCACTGCATTTCATTTCTGGCCTCAAACCCCAGTCCAAGTCACCTTTGTCATCTCCTGGCTTGACTACTGCAGTGGCTTCTCATGCTATTTCCACAACAGCCCCTACAGTAGTCACCAAACGACAGCCAGGATCAGCCTCTGAGAGCATCAGTCACACAGCACCACGAGCTCCAGACCCTCCCACAGCAGGCCTTACACATGGGGTGAGAGGTACTCCCCGACTTACAAAGCTCTGCTCTGACCCCCACCACTGCGGCTTCTCTCCATGCCTACATTCTGGTGGGCTCCAGGAATGCAGCCTCATCCTGCCCCTCCAGCCTGGGGGCGTCCCCCAGGTGATCTTCTCCCTGATACAGGCACACTGGCCACACTGAAAAGGTCCCACAGTGGATGCTCAGCTGCAACTCGCTGCCCAGCTCCGCTGCCTGCAGCGCAAGAAGCAGGGGCCACATGGCTGAGACTCCCACCGCTCAGAACACATAGGTGCTCACTGCAGATGCTTTTTCCTCTGGGTGTGGCCACCCCTCCCTCATCTCCTACCTCACACCACCCAACAGCTCAACCCCAAACTGAAGAGTCAGGGTCACCTACCCTGTCCAGCTGTCGTGTTACCATTCCTGCCCCCTCTGGTTTCTGTTCTCACCTCCCCGGCTTCTTCTTCACTGGTCCAAGCCTGAGCTCAGGCTCCCACCTCTTCTCTGACTCTGCACAGAGACCAGCCCTCTGCCCCAGCCACACAGACTCCCACCCACAGGAGGGAGGGTGGTCTTCCTGCCATTCCTATGCCGGCATGAAGAGTTCTCAGAGGGCTGTTTTGTTTGCTTGCTTGCTTGTTTGCTTGTTTATTCTGAGACAGGGTCTTTCGAAGTTGCTGAGGCTGGCTTTGAACTTGTGATCCTCCTACCTCAGCCTCCCAAGCCACTAAGATTACAGATGTGCGCCACTGCACCCAGCCAGAGAATTGTTCAGCTCACCCCAAAGAATGCTTCTTCCATCTGCCTACCTTCTTCCCCACCTTGCTGCAGGTGAAAGGTACCTTTCCCAGCCTGCAAGGCCTCCCCTGGGTTCCGGGGGGTGGCTCGCCTTCTCCACCCTCCAGCCTGGGTGCAGCCTCGCTCCGTGGATCAGTCTCTGCAGGGCCTGCCAGGCACCGTGTCTGGTTCTCACTGCGTCCAGAGCTCCTATCAGCCCTCTCTCAGAAAGACAGTAAGGGAAGCTTGGCTGTCCCCTGGGGCTGACTGTCCCTTGCAAGGGCTGCTTCTGTCTCACACCCCTTTGAATCCCAGGTCCTACAACGCAGAGCACGTTCTCGGTGCTCGCTCATGGGTGTCTAGGTTCTCTGAAGACAGGGAATACAGGCAGTGTGCTCCATGTTGTCTGAATCTGTTGGATTTTCAACAAAATATATGAATATGGTCCACATGTGTGTCAGCCACTGTCACACTTATAACCAAAAAAGACAAACCCCGCCCCCAGGCTCTCCCTGACCTTGCCTTCTAGAGAGAGGGCATGGGCAATAAGCAGAGGCCAGCAAAGGAACAGGGTGAGTCCAGAAAGTGGCCCATGCTGTGATAAACAGGAACCCTAGAGGCCAGCTGCCCTGTCTCCCAGTCCTGAGCTCTTTTGTCCCTGAGAGTTTTACTTTAGGCAGACTTGGAAAAAGATCAGCTGCAGGAGTTTGGTCTACATTCTAAAAGCAAATTAAAATGTTTTGGATTACAACTGTTTTCCTTTTAAGGGAAAATATTCCTTTTACAAGAAAATTACTTTTTCTCCCCTTCTCAGACTGCATGGGCTGCTTTTAAACAAGAACCCACAGTGAATGAATTGTTGAAGTGCTCAACATGCCACGCTTCACCTGCTTTACACTAAAGAAAACATTTGCTTCACTACCCACTGCACTGCATTGTCTCCTAATGGGGCAGAAAACGGTTTATGTGCAAAAATGATCTAGAGCCAGTTTGTCAGGCTGAAATAGCAGAAGACACCATCTTCTAATAGCTCTACCGCTTCTCAACCACTTTTAAGGAGTACGGGTTGTTTTTCTTTTCTCCCCACACTAAAGATGGATTTTCATGGAATTACATGATTAATAACCCAACTAATCCTGCCCAGATTAAATAACTTTGCCCTTTGGACTGAGTACCCACTCAATAAACAGCTCACCCTCCACAGAGAGTCAGTGACACTGGACACTCACACTCAGCCTAGCAGGACCTCAAGGCCTTGCTGGGCTGTTCTTCAGAGACATCTGTATCTGCTTGTCAGATGGGGCGACTGTCATCTCCACCTCCCTCCCACAGTGTACCCTGTATAGGCCCACCAGCAGGCTGCCAGTTGGCCATCGGCTGGTCTAGACCCTCTTCTAATACTGCACTGTGGACTTTATTTTCTTCTACAGCTTCAGCCTCGTGGAGCCCACAGGAGTACACTGATGTCAAGCCTAGTGTAGCTCCTAAGGGCTAAGCACATTTGCTCTTTAAAAAGGATTACATTTGTCTGAGTCCAGTCCAGTGTTGGCCATACAACTCCCATGTCTTAGGAAACAGAGTGGCTAGAGATGGGCATGAAGTGTGCTTAAACTCCAGTTTTGACAAATATAATTTTGTTTTAAATATTTGAGAAACATACAACAGTTGCAGTCTGAAGGCTTTGCACTCTGTATTCACAAGTCTGTCCCGCGTGCTTTCCCTGCATTCTCTATATGGGCTATCTGTGGTTTCCGAGTGTCCTTAGAGCAATATTCTCAACTCAGACTCCAAGTTTCTTTCAAGATATGTCCCATGCAAGGCTCACCAGGCACCTCCTCAAGCTGTGTGGCCTTGGGGCGACAGCACTCACCGCCTGGTGCAGACGGCCTATGTTTGTTACAGAAGACTGGGCACAGTGTATACTGGCCTATCCTAGCACGACTTCGCAGCTCTACATCCGACACGCTCATCACACTGCAAAGTGACATTCACTGTACTCACTCTGGGACACCTGATAGGACTCCTATTGCAATCTGCAGCTCTCCTAGCAATGAAGTGTGATGCTGGATGTCTGAGGAAGAGTTGGTGGTCGTCAGATGACAGAAAATCAGACAAAATCAGGAATAGACACAGAGCAAGGGCATCAGGCATAGAGACCAATGACCTCTTGGAGCACTGGGCATTAACACCAATCCACTTCCAGGCACTTCCTTCTTTCTCACAGTTGGCAAATTCCCCCAGGATGGGTCCATGGCTCTGCTCAGTCTGTGTCCACATCCTGGCTAGGGGCAGCAGCTTTGGAAGAAGTGTCTTTTCAGGGAATGACTGAGTGAACTAAACTGCAGAGCCAAAACATAGGATGGAACTAAGAGACATACAAATGAAAAGTATTTATATAATTATTGGACCTAGCAGCCTGTACATGACTTATCAGACCAAAAGATCAATCAAAAGAAAATGGGGAGTAAGTCAGGCAGAGTGGCACACACCTGTAATCCCAGCCACTAGGGAGCCTGAGGCAGGAGATCGCGAGTTCAAAGCCAGCCTCAGCAACACCAAGGCACTAAGCAACTCAGTGAGACCCTGTCTCTAAATAAAATACAGAACAAAGCTGGGAATGTGGCTCAGTGGTTGAGTGCCCCTGAAGACATTCAGGCACATTTATATTCTTATAGTATCCAGAAATTTTTCCTTCCAAAAGGCCCATTTACAGACAGTGACAGTGAATGGGAGAACAGTGTCTGAAATTATGGTCCTTGATGAACAGTGTCTGAAATTGTGGTCCTTGATGACTTCTTGTGTGGCAATTTTTCTTTCCAAAAGGCTGACTTTTAATGAAAACTATTAGAAAATTCTGTCAAGCTTCAACTACTTTAGGAATTGAAACCAGGGTAGCTTTTTAAGCAACAACAGACAGAACCAAAGATCCCAAAAGTGGACGCTATTCCCTATAGGATCACTTTCCTCTTCCCATTCTTGAGTGAGGAGATTCTACCTACAGATTTTGTTTAAAAGTATCTTAACATTTAATATCTTTAAGTCCCAAATAAGACAGCTGGAGCCTTTTGTTCCTAGCTGAACCCTAAACTACTTCCAAGGGAGAGTAGGCAGGTGTAACTTCCTAGCTGGCTTCTCCTGGCAGGAACTCTGTACAGAATGGATGCCTCTTAAGGCCCTCTCCTCTAGGTGCTCTGTCTTTCTAGAGGGAAAGCCCATGATTTCTCAGAGACAACTTAAGCACCTGTCTTGGGCTGCTAATCTTTATTCTGCTCCACAATGTACATCACCATGTTAGCCCCAGCCAGGACAGACAGAAGTCACAGCAGCGTGCAAAAACAAACACCATCATCTCCAGGAAAACGTGTTCCTTCCAAATACCTAAACCCCTAAGCCTAAGTCCCACCTCTTCCCCAAAACAGAGTTTGTCACTGCAAGGTACAGCAGCCTTCAACACCATCCCCAATCCCTTGTCATAGGACAGAAGATGATGTTTATTTTGTAAAAAAGGAATTCTAGAGTGCACCAAGAAGAGGACCCTAAGCAAATCCAATTCTAGCCCAGGTCTGAGTTTTACTCCAACGCCCTCCGAGACAGACAGCAGGGTACCACATTCTCATACCACCTTTAATCCGTGACCAATTCATGGGGTCTTTTACACAAAGTAAGAAATGTCTCTGCTGACCACATCTGAGGGCCACAAGCTCACTCCATGAACATACTCATACCCAGACACACATCCCTTTTTAACTTAAGTACCCATGGATCACGATTTCAACTCACATATGAAGCTGGGTGTGGAAGCAGATACCTGGGGGAAGCCACAGGACTTAAGAGGTCAGCTGGGAGTACAGGGCCCACGCCCTGCTGGGCAATCAAGCCAACTTGCAAGTACAAGCAGAGATCTGCCGCCAGCAGCTAGAGCCCACAAACAAATTTAATAAGAGGCCACAAGGCTATCTCGTACTGGTCCACGATCGGTATGCGGGATTTCAGAGAACAGAAGAGCCACGCGCGGGACATGCTCGCCCGCCCTTGGCAGCTGCACCTCAAAGGCGCCTGGGCGGGCTGTAAGCAAAGAGGAGCTCCGGCCGTGGGGAGGGGCTCGACCCTAGTGCCAGAGAGCCGCGGGTCGGCTGAGGTCAGGGAGTGTGCTGCAGCTGGGAGCGGGAAGCCTAACCGCAGCCTGGAGGAGATCCTGCCCCGAGAAAACGCCGCGGAAACGCGGTTCGCCAGCGAGGAGCAGACAAAGGCTCCGGTGCGCACGCGGTGGACGGTGGCGCCTTAGCCGCGCTCAGGGCCGCGGGGAGCCGCGCCCGGCCGGCCGACTCCGGAGTCGCCCTGTGCTCCGCGGACAGCATCTCCTGGACCACAGGAGGCTCCCACCTGGTCCCGCCTCGCCCCCTCCCGTCCCAGTTTTTCTGTCCTCACCCGGCTCGCCCTCCATCAACGACAGCGGCGACTCCCTCCTTTGCGCATCCGGCGCGGGTTTCCTCAACATCTCCCGCTTGCCTCCTAGCTTCTAGCGAAGCTCTCTCTGCCTTGACTTTTCTGCTCGATCTGGTCCCCCTCCCCCGTGACACGCCTTCTGTCGCCCCTGCCCCAGCGCGCTCTCAGACGCGCGCCCGCGGGTGGCGAGACGGAGTGGTCACACCAAGTCCG
Organism: Marmota marmota marmota; assembly: GCF_001458135.2. Taxonomy (NCBI): domain Eukaryota; kingdom Metazoa; phylum Chordata; class Mammalia; order Rodentia; family Sciuridae; genus Marmota; species Marmota marmota. The sequence goes on along the minus strand of NW_025999983.1, from coordinate 3,088,308 downwards.
AAAGGGCGATTTGGAACCGGAGGCGCCTTCTTGTTCCACGCTAACGCCCCATTGTCCTTCCATTTTATTACCAACCCAAACACCAGCTAACACCCGGGTCTGCAGTCGGTCGATCTGGGTGGGGGCGCGTCCTCTTTGTGGGGGGGCATCCACTTCCACTTCCCTGGCCCACGCTCTCCAACACGGTCACTAGAAGGGTGTGGAAGCGTAGGGTGCCAGGACTCTGGTCTGTCCTCACCCCAGTCACAGGAACCCAGAGGGCCGGTCCCCCGAGTGGAGGGAAACGCTTTTACTCCTGTTAAGAGGTCACCGGCTCAAGAAAGAGAAACCTAGCTTAAGCCGTGACAAAGTTGACTGAATGAAATACGTGCCGGGTCAGTGCAGCCAGGAGCCTGCCCCTGGGGACGAAGACAGGAGGCAAGTCCCGATTAAACGCCCGGCTCTCGCGGCCCTACAAGATCACCCTTCCTGCGCGCACGCGAGTCCTGGGAAAGCCCGGTGCCCCTGCGCTAACTGACGCTCCCGCC
>NW_025999983.1:3070715-3087772 GCF_001458135.2 Marmota marmota marmota | reverse complement strand
CCCTCCTCGGCCGGCCAGTCGGCCCGAGCGCCTGTCTGGTCCTCCTAGCCTGTCTCCCAAGCCCCTCCCGGCCCGGTCTTCACATCGTGCTCAGCTTCGGGTGCTGAAGGATCCCGGGTTGGGGGCGAGTCCCGGGTGACCGCGACTGGCTACTGGCTGGCACGCACAATCGGCGTCCTCCCCGCACGGGCGAGGGTCTGCGGAGACGCTGCCTGCAGGCGTGGCGTGGTTAGTGCGCGCTCCGGCAGCTGAGCCTCGGTGCCTGACCCAAAGCAGCAGAGAAAAGCGCCGCAGTGCCGCTGCCCGTGGAGGCGGCGGTGGCGGCGGCGGCAGAAGACGCCCACTGGCGGAGCAGTAGCTCCCCACGCTGCCGCCGCCCGCGCCCACGTTGCGCGCTCGCTGGGACTGCCCCACGGCGCCAGGGCCCCACACGCCCCTGCTCTGTGAGCACCTTGGGCTCCCCGGACCCGCTAGCGGGCGGGGGAACTGCTGCGTTTCTGCTGGGCGTTGTCACCTCCGGGTTCGGTGTTCCAGATTCTAAACCCGCACCCCTGCAGATGTTCCAGCTGTGTGCTGTTGGACTGGCCATGTCTGCTGTGGGTTTCCGAGCCAGGGAATCCTCCCGTTGGCGGGCCAGCAGCTCCAACTAGCACTGCTCAGTCACAGCCCGCAGGAGGGGAGTTCGAACTTAGACATGGGGTAGTTTAAATGAACTCATAGTGTTTCCAATAAACTTAAGGTTTGAAAGAAGGTCCATCCCCAGGACTCCCTCTCCGATTCCCGCTTTAAAACGAACTTAGTGTGCACGAGCTGTTTGTCACGGTGGGAATAGAGAATGGAAAGAGCAAACTATGGCTCAAATACTGAAAACTGAGATCATCGCCCCAAACCCTGAAGGCCGCCTCATCACCCGCGGCTTCTTGTACTCCCCTCCTGTAGCCACGAATCCAGACAGCTGTAATTGCAGGGAGCTGTGCCTCTGAATGAGCACTCAGAACAAGTTGCTGCAGAAGTTTGGAGAAGTTGGAGAGCCCAAGCGCACAGATGCGCAGGTGTCCGCCTTCTGGCAGGCACTCGCAGCGGGTTCACCACGACGTGCCAGGTCCCAGGTCCCAGTGGAAGGCGGTGATCCTGCAGCCCCAAGTTGGAACGGGCTGTGCGAACACCCCGGACTAGGTCACCATCCCTAGTGGGTAGCACGCGCGCCACATTCCAGTTTTCACGGAGGACAAGATGGTCACTGGAGCGCGAGGCTTGCGCGGCTGTGCAACCGCTCTACCCACACAGGGCTGGGGCCCGACCCTGGCTTCCCGCCCCTGCCTCTTTCTCGCCCCGCACACTTTCTTCTCTCCAGTTTTGCGTGCTTTTTATTTCGAACTGGGCTGCAGACTCCTCCCTTGTCAGTGCTTTTCCCGACTCCCATTCACACCCCCAACAGGGTAAAGGGCATATCTGCATTCGCACCAAACCAAGAGGGTGGACCCCAGGGACTTGGTGTCAATACCAGCGGCTGGGTGACTCCTGGACCGACGCTGCGTGTCGCGTGTAAAGGGGCGCCAGTCCGGACACTCAGGTCGAAACTCCTAAATTTGCGAACCAAGAAAATGATTCTGGCAACTCTTACCTTAGGGACTGGGGGTGTGGTGCTTTTGCTTTTGTTTGTTTCTTTGTTTTTCCCACCAATATAAAAACTAGATAAGTTGGAGCAATGCCACCTGATCTCCGCGCAGCCTCCCGGCTCGCAGCTTCTCCCATCGCTCAGACCCGACACTTGTTACTTCGCTTCAAACCGCAGTTGGAGCAGGTTGGGGACTGGACTCTCGCGCAGGAAAGGGCTTCCACATATTTAGGGAAGATGAGTTTCTCTTCGTAGTGTTTATTGTTCGTTCCTTTACAGGCATAACATTTCTCCTTGCCTTTTAAGGTTTACCAGTTGCAATTTTTTGGAGTTATTGAAGCGATTTCCAGTTACAAAAAAAAAAAAATTACATTTAACTTGAATGCAAGCCACTTTGCCGGTTTAGGGGGAGGGGTGGAAAATACCAAGTATTTGTTCTGTGAGTCTTTGTTAAATCAGGACGCAAACTCCCGAGAGTGCTCTTTAACCCTTTTCCAGAAGCAACCTTCTTTCCACGTTTTATCCTTCTTTTCTCCAGTTGGCTTGCTGGAAGAGAAACATTTCCTGGACAGAGTAAAAAATCACAAACCATGACAACGGAAAAGGAACAAATTAAGGAGAAGTTTAAAGATTAGCAATTAAATTTTGATCTACGGTCTTCCTGATGAACACAGGCGTCCTTGTTGGTTCATTTAAGCCTCTGCCTTTCTTCAAGAAGTATCCTTTAGTTATAGATGGGAATTACAGAGGGCTCAGGTGTTGCTACACATGGAGAACGTGTTTCTTGAGGATTTTTTTTCTTCCCTTTCAGTTTCTCTAGTGATATATCAGAAAAGGGAGCAGACTGTGTCACTAAACACTTGTTACTCCAGACTTTTTATGGCCCATAACTGAGTGAACACTGCACTGTGACAGTCCACCTGAAGTTAACACTGCCCTTACATGTCAACTGTCATCAGATTACTGTACAATTTAGCCATGACTATAATTCTTAGAAGCAACCGAAGAGAGATGGTGGAAATCCAAACTCTTGCAATGCTCTCCTAAAGGAAATTATTTTCCTAACTCCCAGATGAGGAAATGCTAGACCTAATTGCAAGGCATAAAATCTAAAAGAATTAAGGTAACAAGAACAAAATTGTCAAGCCTGATGATGACCATATCTGGTAACTCAACATTTTAAAAGAATGTGAAGCATTTGTCTATGCCCTTTGCCAAGGAAAATGATCAGGAACGAGTTTCATGTTTAAAATGAAGCCTTACATCAGTGCACCTAGGCAAGGGCAAGTATATTTAAGTTTTGTAAACTTTCTTCCCCATATTGTAATTTTAAAATAAAGTTAATTTTATATTGCTTTTGGTATTTTATGTCTAAAGTTTCCTGTAAGATAGAGATGATACTTTCCTTCTTTGAATTATATGCTTATAAAAGACATTAACACAGCCCAAGTTAGAGCCTAAGAATCTTTGAATGATGATATTCTTCAAAAAAATATAAAATTTCTAATAACCATGCATTGTGCTCAACAACCTAACTGTAATAGTTCATAACTTGTGTGGTTAATATTTTATATTTTTATAAATTTATAAGCGTGTGTCTTAACTGGTTTTAATTTGCAACAAATGAAATTAATGCTTATGTTTATAGCTGTAAATTTTACATCAGTGATTCTTGAAAACCCTGCTCTTTTTTTGAAGATGATAATGATTTGTATTTATAATATAAAAACAAAGGTTAATTAAATGTTAATTAACCTACTTAATGGATAAGGTCTGATAAAAGGGCATTTTCTTTTTACCTTGGCTTTAGTTTTTGTGATTTACTTAAAACAGATAGCAAAATAACTCATAACCAAGGGGCTTATTGTTCCCAAGTCAGGCTGTTCAATTTAATAGGTGGTAAAGTATCATTGTATGTCATGCAGGTGTGATCATGCAAACTCTGCCTTCTCAGGATTCAGTATCATGCATGCAAAATGGAGCTCAGCTTTCAGGTATCTATTCATGACCTCCCAAGGCCACTAAATCCTTCCCTATTGGTTCTGAGTTTGTCTTACCTTCAATGTTTCTCAAGCTAATTCATCATAGCTTTGTTGTCTGTACTCCTGGAACTTAAGTATTCTATCTGCATCTGTTAACAGGCTACATTGAATCTTTTCAAAAGAGAGTTAATGCATACATGATTTACATTGATGATCCAGTTTTAAACAACATGACATCAGGCGTCTTACCATCCTCAACATTTAATAAAGGGCAGCACACAACCAGCACTCAATAATTGCTATCCTACCTGTCACCTGCATGCCAACTGATCACAAAGCTCTATTACTGCTGACACTAATAAATCTTGACTAAATTGAGGGATGCATGCTTACAGTATCGTCATAGTCAAGCCTAAAAAGACAAAAACAAGTCTATTATATTTCTAGTAAAAAAAAAAATTCATTAGAGTCAACACCTTGAATGGACAGTCTTAAAAACAGACCAAAGGCAATAAAAACAACTCAGCTACTACTCACACTCCTAGATCTTCAACTTCAATTAAATTACGCTTACAAATTCATATTGCTAGATTTTCAGTTTCAGTTAGTTTACTCTTATAAATTCAAACAAAGTAATTATAAACCAAATTTTAATTTTATTTTCACTTTATGTTATCAAACAAGTAAAACCAGTATAAGTTATATCTGTCTTTATTTAATAAAAACCAAATGTCCAATTTTCAATTAGATTATTTTTATAATACACAACTGTTAAGACATGAGTATTCCAAGTACATCCCAAGTATCTGTTTCATCAGAAAAAAGGGTTTCATATTCCTTCGTTAAAAAAAGATGCAGGTAGAAATTTTCACTAGTCAAACTGAAACATTTCACTCTTTCCTGAAAATTACCTCTGTGTTATGGCTGTGAATATCCAGCTCTGAGATCACTAGTGTTAAAAAGTACTATCTTTTTTTCAAAAGACACTCAGTACTGTATCCTTGTGATAACTGTGTGCACGTTAGCACGATGAGTAATGCAGCTGGGCTGGGACACAGAGCTGTATTTCAAATACTCGCCATTCCGAGACAGCAAACCACCTTGGAGAGTGCTGAAGTGAGTTTCGGTTCTCAAAACCAGAAGCAAACTAGGATGGGGCCAGGAGCTCAGTTCAATCAGCATTTCCACCCAAGCTTTATAAGTCAGATGGATTAATTTTGTTTGAGATTCAAACCAATGTGACAAAATTATATCTCAAAAACTTAATAATAAGCTTAACGGAAAGAAAACATTTCTTTCAGAGAGCTGAAAGTCCAGTTTAAGGTATTTGAGTAGGAAGGGAACATGGCGGGCGGAGGCATTAGAGGCAGAGCATTGGCTCCTTGATGGATTGCAATGGCCAAAACCTACAAATTGTCTGCTGTGATTCCTGTGAACACCTTATGTACCAGGGAGCATGCAGGTTCAGCAGGGGTGCCCAAGTGGCCCTTGTGTCTGTCCCCATGAGTTATAGTGTGATGCTTCAATTGTGTAGTGTTAAAGTTGTTTGAGATAAGTAGGTTTTCATTTGCTACTCAGGAACCTTTCTCTTGAAAACATTTTAATTTTAATAGCCATTTTTTGACATGGGCCTTGACAAAGGGTCAGAGGTACAAGATAAAGAAATAATGATGGATTCTCCAGCTGTGTCTCAAAAATAAGAATCAGGATGGCTTGCTTCATCCAGAGAACTGATTCCCTTCTGCAAATTTCACAGACACAGCAAGACACGGCCTGAGGCACAAGTGGCCCTCTGAGCTTCCTTCCCATTTGGACCAGAATTGAATGGGCATTCAAGGCCCCATAGCTGGGGTAGGGTCATTCACACAGGGGAGCTTCCCTGGCCTCAGTCTTTGACCTGTGAACAACTGACAGGTTCCTCCTGAGCTGCTCCTATTAAAGTGCCCAAAGGGGAAGGAGCATGAGCTCAAGGCAGTAAGGTCCTTACGCTGTTTTGGGACAGTGTCCAGGCTTCTTTTCCAGGATGGGAAGAACCTAGTGTGGACTGTGAGCACACACCATCCTACAGCATCTACTAGAGCAAGCAGTTAAGTAGAACTTCCTATATTAATCTTTCAAAATAGATCCTTTGAGGAAAGGTCACTTACGGAAGACAAAAGATCAGCAGCCTTGGCTTTTCAACACTTTTTCCTCTATGTGACTTGACAGAGAGACAAAGAAATTATCCTGCCTCTATCAGGCGGGAAGTGGTAAGAAGAGGCCTTTGAGACGAGAGGGCATGTCTTCCACTATCCCTGGTCACATTCATTTACTGGGTTCAGAATGGGTTCACTGAGGGTGCCTGTACTCTCCTCACACTGCAGCCATGGATGGAGGCGATGTCTCCCTCCTGCTGCTTTCTCCCTTGTGTTCCATGCAGAGCAAGGAACATTTCAGCAGTGACTCCATCGGGACTCCGCTCTGTCCAGTGGTGTACGCCAGGGTGCATCCCGAGACCAAGAAGCCTCCTGAACTCAAACAGTGGTCTCTGCACCTGACGCCAGGTCTCCAGTCCCACTACCGTGCCCTGCTGTGGCATGAAAGTCTACTTTCCCCCCTTCTCCCTCCAGCACTCCAATTCTGGTAGATATTTTCATTGGAAATTTCCAGAATTGCACTCAGGAGTCTTGTTGTCCTGGTGCATTATCCTGTCCTGTGCCTAGATGTTCAGAACCACCCCAGGTAAGGAATTTTGTACCTTCAAATAATCTGCCATCACTGCTAGCAGTAATAAATAAATGTATTCTGAAAATTATAATTTCATGTATATATATATATATATATATATATACACACACACACATGTACACACACATAGTTAACATAACCCTCTAGTACAGTAAACATACTAAAAAGTCAAGGGTATTCTACTAACTAGAAATGGCCATAAGAAGTCTTGATTTCTCTCTCTCTCTCTCCCTCTCTCTCTCTCTCTCTCTCTCTCTCTCTCTCTCTTCCTTGTACTGTGGATTGGACCCAGGGACACTTTAGCCCTGAACTTCGTCCCCAGCCCTTGGCACTTTTTATTTTGAGACAGGGTCTAACTAAATGGCCCAGGTTGGCCTCAAGCTTACAACACTTCTGCTCTGGCCTCCTGAGTTGCTGGGACCATGGGACTCCCTGCTTATTTCAAGACCTCCATCTGCTGTGCCTTGGAACCTCAGGTTGAAGGACACACAAGCATCAAGGTGTAACTTTGGTCCAGCTGGGTCCCAGAAGTCTGGGGCCTTTGCTGAAGCCACCACCTGGCCTGTGGCAAGCTCCAGGTTAAGGTGGCTCCTGGGGAGTTACAGAGGGAAAGCTCGGAGGGACAAACATCGGTTCATTCTGGGTAGACTTTATGTCCGCTCCGTCCCAAAGGCCCTGAGGAAGCCTCTGGTCTTGCAGTGAGCATTGTGATCTGAGAACTTTTGCTTTAATGCATGTAGACTGGCCCAGCCTTCTAGGCTTCCCAACATGAGTCACCCAAGAATGCATTTGAGTACAATGCAGGGCACACAGGTGTTTCGCAGCAATTAGGCCATCGTTACCATCGGCTGGAGCTGCTGATCCATCCATAGCATGAAGCACCACTGAGGGCACTGAGAAATGACAGAAGGTCTCAACTCACATTCGATGCATTTGATGAAAAGGTTAGGCAACGTTACCATCTGAATTCTGGATGGTTCTCCTCCTTGATTAAAAAAACGATATTGAACTATTAAAACCAAGGTAATCATTGATTTTTGTCTGATAATCCTAAATAACTGACAAATTAATCATGATATAATCACCTTAATTTAAATATTAACATTTCCTCTAAGACATTTTTCTGGTCTCTGGAGTAGCATTGTGTATTGGGAAGCTGGTCAGGTTGGAGGGTGGTAGAGAGGACTGGAGATTCCTGGGATCTTAGAATACTCCAAATTACCAGTGGTAGTCTGCACTTTCTGTAAAGAGAATGGGGATGAATGTACTAAAGCAAATTTAGAAGTTAATGTGGCATGGGACCTGCTGGGTGAATTACAATAGTGTCTCAAAATCTGAAGGAGACCTGGTTCATTTTCCCTTACAATGGCAATGTGTCTCTGTTGATTGCATTTCAGGGCCTTGTCTCCAATGTCTGAAGACTAGCCAGCGGACTCTCTGACCCACTGTCAGATCCGACTACCCTGAGGAGAGAGCTGGTTGCAGAGGTTTCAATGTATCAATATGGAATCCCTCTTTTTTGGCAAGAAGTTCCCTATTTTTTAATGGCACCAAATTTTGTACTGTGGTAAGATATGCATCACATAGAATCTACCCACGTACCATGGTCAGTGGCACTAATTTCTGTGGCACTGAGCACTCTGACAAGGTTGTGCAACCAGCCAGACCCAAGCTTCTCTCGGTCCCATGAACACTAACTTCCCATCACCACCAGCACCGACTTTGAGGATCAGGAGCAGAAAGACAACCAGAGGGACGAGACGAGGCCACGGCAGAAGCAGGAAATGAAGGGAGTTCTCCAAGCTCAGAGGGTGATTTCATGAAGGGGAAGACAGCCCATGGAAGCTGGTTCTGGATAAAGGTGAGAGCTAACTACATTGTCTGGTCTGGAGGTGAGATGTAGAGTGGTGGACGCAGAATCCAACCGCAGGGCTCTGGGGAAGAATGGCAGGCGGCAGCCAGGGTCCTGCTGGCCTGCACTTACCCTGTTATTGTTATTATTATTTTTAGCACTTTTGAAACATTTAAGTAAAACAAAAACACAAGAATTGTGATATCTATGGGGCACCACGTGATATTTTGATACACGTATGCATGTACAACATTTAAATGAAGGCTAACCTATGTATCCCCTCAAACAGTTTTTATTTCTTTATAGTAAAAACACTCACATCACCACGAAACACAGGTAAAGTCTGATTTTTTTAATCTGATTTATACAAATTTAATATGAAATTTCAGAAGAGAGAGAGAGCAATACAAAGGAGGTCAATACACTCATTAAGCTATTGCCGGGAATGCATGTGTACTAAAATTGGAATAGTACAGAGGAGATGAGCACGCTCCCTGCACAAGGAAGATACGCAAATTCATGAAGTGTTAAAAAAAGAAAGATATTGCCATGAATACTGAAGATCAATACTGCTTACATTTAGAACTTGATTCTGTTTATGAGAGCTTATCAGACTCACTAATAACAAAGGTTTTCATCACGTCTATATTTTACTGGTCATGGCGTAAAGCCATGACCATGAACATGACCAAAGCCTTCAGAAACCATCCCGGCAAGCCACCAGGACAGGGCTTGGAGCTCGTCTTTACCGGATTCCAAATCACACCCCATCACAGTGAGTTCGGCCGGGTTCCCACCCAGCCCACTCCACTCGGCCATTAAGTATGAACTAACCCCCAGCAAGTCCCAGACCTGCCGCATCTAGGTGACGGGACCCAGAAAGCAGTCACCAAGCATAGCAACTCCAAAGGAGATGGGACGTGTGGAACTGCGAGCTTTCCAACAGGCACACTAGACTGGAGAAGGGAAGGGTACCCACATTAGAGGTGAGCACTGTGGAGCCCATCTGTGAGAGTCTGCACCCTTGCGGGACATTGCATGGAACTTGACAAGACTCCAGAACTTCCTCCAGGAGTCTACAGCCCACTCTGAGGCACATTTCTCCAAAAGTAGAAAAGCCTCGTCTTCCTGTAGTTTTGATTTCCTTTTACATCATGGCAGGTGTATGGTTACTAGCCACTGTAGCTTCTCTGTTGGATTTGGAAAGGCAAAGGTTAAAGCCAGGTTTCTGCCACGGGCTGGGGACAGGGGCTGGGCCAGGCAGGGACCCTGAACCCTTTCCTCAACCCCACAATTTGGTCCTCTCCCTCACTTTTTCATTTAAAAGACTCAGTTTATGTGTGTGTGTTTTAAAGTTCTCCTGTTTTATATATTATTAGTTTCCTCTATGAATTCTCTCTTCACAGTTTCCTCTTTTGTTTTCTAATTTTTATTATGTGAACTTGGCTTCTTTATTTCCCCTCTGTCTTCCTCAATACTGAAGACATTTCCATCTATACATATTCCTCTGAGTTGTGCTTGTAGGAATACCACAGGTTTTAGGATACTTTTTCATTTTTTTTTTTGAAATCTTTTTAGTTGTAGATGGACACAATACCTTTATTTTATTCATTTTTGTGTGGTGTTGAGGATTGAGCCTGTGCCTCATCCATGAGAGGAGCTCTCTACCACTGAGCCCCAGCCCCAGGCACCGGCCCCTCTACTTTTATGTCACTGGGTGATTCTTTTTTTTTTTTTTTTGAAATGCAAGTGTTTTTATTGGCAGGAGGGGGGTGGCGGTTACCAGGGATTGAACTCAGGGGCACTCAACCACTGAGCCACATTCCCAGCTTTATTTTGTATTTTGTTTAGAGACAGGGTCTCACTGAGTTGCTTAGTGCCTTGGTGTTGCTGAGGCTGGCTTTGAACTTGAGATTCTCCTGCCTCAGCCTCCTGAGCTGCCCGACTTGAAATGCATATGTTCTTCATAACAAAAGCCATGTCAGGAAGAGATGGAGAGGTCTCCTGCCTCCTGCAGAGTCGGGAGGATGCAGGGCATAGTGCCAGCTTCTGTTCAGCCCTGTGGAGGCCTCATGGAAGGAGTGTGTGTGAGAGACAGAGAGAGATCACATGGGGAGACGGGAAGCCAGAGCTTGCTGGGTGGTTTCAATTACAGTTTTCATATAGAGCACATCCGCTTTGATCCATGGGTTATGTAGAAGTATTTCTAGGTAGATTAGAATATTTTCAGACATATTATTATTATTATTATTTGGATTATTTAAAAGAATGTGGCCTGTAAAACTGCTAATTTTAATATATTTTTTAAAGTGCTCTTGTTGTGCACACATATGATCAAACTTTATAATGTTCTGCAGGGAAGGAGAGTGAGCTGCTCAGACCCACACAGAAGCCCCTGGTTCTGTTCCAGGGACACATTGCTGGGTTTAGATCTTGCTTTTGCCTCCTTACTGTTGTATCTCCCTGGACAAAACACAGTATTTTTCTGAGCCTCATCATCCATCTTGAGAAGGGAAGCAAGAGGAATATTCACCTATTCCAGTTGCCATGAGAATTATTTAAGATTATGTGTATGCAAAAGTGCTGAGACGCAGCACTCAGCTGGTGGAAATATTACCAAAAAAAAAAAAAAAGTGGAAAGAAGAACTTTGGTCTCCGCAGTTGGAACAGACCTGGTTTTGAATCCTAGATCCACTCATCCCAGCTGCCCTGGGGCCAGTCATTTCACGGTTCTGAGTTTTCCCAGGATGGACAGTGGGGTTGACGTAGGAGAAACTGTGGGGATTTAGTGGGGCCCATGGTGGAGTCGGCCCCCTGCACTGGGCCTGCTGTTTTTACGAGAACCACCCAAAGAGACAACATAGCTAAGGAGCTTGAAGCCTAACTCCTCATTCCCAGGGCCACCATGTCAAAGGACAGTGAGCTCAACACCTAGGACGGACTCCAGCAGGTCCACGTGCTGGCATTGCCTGTCAACAGTAGCAGAGGCAGGACGCGGGCTGGGCGTCTTCTAAGGCTCAGCACCAGCTTCCCACACTGACGTCCAGGTAGGACTGCCTCGTGGGGACATCAACGAAGCCAGGACAAGTGTGGGCTTCTCTGAGCCTTCTCTCCCTGCCCAAGCTTGGACCTTGGCCTCCTTGCTGAGCCCTGGCCCTGTTTATCCAGCACCCACAACTGTGGGGTCCAACTGCAGCCAGGACCTTTTCTTCCAAGACAAAGGATCCTGTCGTCAAGCTTAAATCTTCAGAATAAGCATCTTAGATGAAAAAGGAAGGTGAAGCTCTCAGGATATTTTGATACAAGTACATAGTGGTTTTATCTAGTCCTCAACTTGCCCTAAAAATCTGGCTGAATTTGTGATATACATTTATTATTCTGCAAACAAAAAAATCTTACATTTTTTTCCAAGCCTGATATTTAAATATCTGCTTTGTTTCCTTGTTTTTGAATTGGAACACAGACTAAGCAAAAAGGCCAAATCATAAAACTCCATATTTTATTCCTGGAAAAGTCAATAAGATTGGACTATGTGACAGCAGGACATCAGCATTGTTTACTGATGCATGGATCAATAAATAAGGGTTTATTTTCATTATATAAGAGTATAGTATATTATTATCTCAGTATATTATAGGTATGGAAAAATAAACATAAGTCTTCCAAATAACAAATTCCAATTTCTTACAGATTTGTGTTCTATATTTAGTTGGAAAAAGATCATTTTAGGGCCAAGGTTGTGGCTCAGCGGTAGAGCACTTGCCTGGCACATGTGAGGCACTGGGTTCGATCCTCAGCACCACATAAAAATAAACAAATAAAATAAAGGCATTCTGACCCTCTACCACTACAAAAAAATTTTGAAAAGATTACTTTAAATCAGATGTACAATGTTCTCAAGTTATTTGTATATGGAACCCCCAGAAGGGATTTGCAAGGGTCCCCCACTCTTCCTAGGGCACCTCAATCGGGCAATTAGAAAAGCCCAGAGGTGCTGCTGGACAGGGGTTAGAGGCCACCGAGTGCGACCTGTCACAGCAGGCTGAAATCATCATTCATCCATTTGGCAAACCACTGGGTGTCTGCTGCATACCAGGCGAAGTGTGAGGCCATGGGCACCTGAGCGGGGCAGACAGACAGAACGCTGCTCTTTGGAGGCTTTTATTCTAGAGTGGGAATCAAAAGCAATGAATTACAGAATAAGTGAAATCATCAGGTGACAGAATGAAGCCGTGGGCAGGTGAGCCGAGGCGTCCCTGGGAAGCTGAGGTGTGAGCCCAGGCTGTCAGAAGGACCTCGAGGAGCACCCAGGTCCCTGTGCATGGAACAGGCAAGCAGGGAGGGGGTGCGGCAGACCACAGGTGAGGGCCAGCGCAGGCCCTGGATGTCGGTCATTCCTAATGAAGTGGGGAACTGTGGGTGGGCTCACATGACCTGATCACCCTCAGGTCATGTGTATTTTTGTCATCAAGTGCACTGGAAGGTCGTGGTGCCCCAGGACTGACCATCCACACCATAGCCCCTCCCCACATGTCAGGATGAGCCTGGAACCCTGGGAGTGAATAGAATCAAGATCTTCACAGGGGTGGAAGGTGTCGGGGACCCTGCGGGGTTTCCTCCAGTAGTACAGACACTCTCTTATTCCCAAGAAATCAGACTGTTCTGATAACTTTCAAAGAAAAAGTACAAAGTCTTGTTTGAATGACCTATTTTCTTCTTTCCTGTGATGTTTAATTTCATGTGTCCACTTGGGCCAGGCCATGGTGCCCAGTCGTTTGGTCAAATGTCAGTCTAGATGTTACTGTGAAGGTTTTTCTTTTTCTTTTTCTTTTTCTTTTTTTTTTTTTAGATGAGTGAAGAACGTCTAGATTGGTCAGCTTCAAATAAAGCCAATGACTCTCCGTAATATGGGTTGGCCTCATCCAATCAGTTGAAAGCCTCAAGAGTGAAAACTGAGGTTTCCTTAGGAGGAGGAAAAGCTATATAGCACCATCTCTTCCCAGGAGCACCAGCTGTCCTGCCTGGACTGCAGATTTTAGACTTACCAGGTCAATTGCATTAGCCAATTCATTAAAATCTCTGTGTGTGTAAATGGGTGTGTGTGTGTGTGTGTGTGTGTGTGTGTGTGTACATATGCATGAATGTATGTCTTCTTCGTATACATGTGTTTATGTATATGCATACATGTATATATTTGTTGATACATAAGGGTATAAAAGTGCATTCGCATGTGTCTGTGTATGAACATATGGACCAACATGGGTGTTTGTGTGTGCATCTCCCCTTTGGCTTGGTTTCCTAGGAGAGCCGAGGCTGACAGGCTTTCTTGTGATTGTAGCCATTATCAAGCTACCACCTTTGTATTCAGATCTTTTTCTCATGTATTCTAGGGGGAAAAAAATCTTTATCTTTTTAGAAGCTCTAGCCCTTTGGGGTTTCTTTTTAAAATTTAAACTAGGAGTGGGAAAGCTCAAATCCTCATTATTATTTCACTTGTATTCGAAATAAAGTTATAAAAGCCTGTCTCCCTCTGCTTAGCCTGCCCATGGAAGTCTCCTGGGTGCTGTGGGGACCCTGGTCCCAGTCAGGGCCAGCTGCAGCAGGAATCTCAAACCAGGCCAGATCCCAGCCCTCCTCCACCCACGCTCAGCCTCCCCTCCCTTCTGCTCTCTTTGTACTAACAGGTTTTGTACATTAGCTCTTACCAAAAAAGAAAAAAAAGTCCTTTGAATGATAAATTAGCATGCACATTCTTTCCTATGTGTGGCGGAAATTCTATCCTAGCAACAGGCACCTAATCCTCCGTCACCCAGCAAGGATCTCTGGAAATCAGTCAATATGTCCAGATTCTTCCAGGTCCTTCCTGTGAAGGAATGCCGATTAGTGGAAGAAGAGGAGCGGGTGTCTGGGGGAAACTGAGTTTCCCTGGGGATGCTTTGAGAACGTGTGATGCCTGCGGGATCCAAGTCTCAGCAGGTAGCCTGTGGGGGGCTTAGGGCCCACCTGCCTGTTGGGTCAGGGTGGTCCTCTCAGTTCATCTCCAGAGCAACCCCAGGTCGGATGCACAGAGCTCCTCTGCACTGTGAAGTGACCAGGGAAGGTGGGGGTGCCTTAGCTCTATTTAGGGAATAGCTTGATTTCACCTGCTCCTGACTCAGTGTTTCAATGCTGCAATAGCCTCGGATGCTGCAGGGAAAAAATCGGGCCTCTAAGCTCAGCCAGAGAAAGGGAAGAACCGTCTCCCAGCCTTCCAGCAAGTCTGGGATAGGCTATCAGACTGGAAACTCTTTGGAAAGGGAGCTGGATTCTAACACAGCTCTCGCCCTCTACCCCAGGGGCTGGGACCTGCCTCTTCCTCCCGACCTCAGCAGATGCTGTCCACTAAAGAAGCCTGGGCTCCCACAGCGGGCAGAGATGGGAGTGCCCAGAAGTCCTTGGCAGTCTCCTTCAGGTCAAAGGCTCTTCTTCACAGTCCAGAAAAAGATGGATGGTGAAGTTGGACGTGAAATAGCTGACGGTCAAGTGCTGTTGACCTGTGGAAAGGGTATTTTTACATGGTTCAGCTTCATGCACATTTATACCCTCTGGTTTTTTTTCCCTCTTAGGACACAGAGCCACAGATTTCTGGGGTCCAATGTAGAGATGCAGAGAGAAAATTTGGCAAGTGGCACTTCTGGAACAGTCTCCATCTCATGGTTACTATGGAAGCTGCTGGGTAGTTGCTGTTGAGTACTATTGGGTCCCACTATGGGTGCTGCTGAGGACTGCTGGGTCCCTCTGTTGGTGCTGGTGAGGACCACTGGGTACCCACAGTGGGTGCTCTGACATACCCCTGGAGACCACGGTGAGTGCCCTGTGAGGTACACCAGTGGGGCCAAGATGGGCAAAGAGCCCCATGAATCTGGTCTTGGTCTTTCCTCTTAAGGAGTACAACATCTAATTGGGGAAATATTAACAAACGTCATCATGAAATTTCCTGTTGGAAGCTTTGGAAGTAATGTAGCAAAAACATTTAAGGCCAAATGTAATATTTTGCATGTTCTAAGATTTAAGTGAGTTGCTGCCAAAAGAGCAAAAATGATCAGCACTCCACGGAGAGGCCCAGGGGATGCCACACTCTCCCTGTCACAGAGGGCAAACTTACAGTTATGATTTGAGGTACTGCCTCTGGAGAGAGGCACCTCTCAAGTACACCAAGAAAAAATAATGGAGCATTGTTGACACATTGACCTTGAACTCAGGTCATGATCGGCAGACTACTTTCAGGTAAAGACAAGGAAATCTTGTTGGATTTCTGCCACTGTGTAGCACAGATACACAAAAATGCTTCCTTTCCCGATGCTCACTACTTTCCACACCCATCTCCTCCCACATGTGTTAGGTGAGCGGCTTGAGGCAAGTGCTTCTTGGCACTCATACTTGGCACTGCTGTGGAGCCTGTGGCCCTGGAGCCCAGCTGGCTTTGGAAAGGCACGTGCAGCGCACTGGGTTCGAAGGCACAGAGGCCTTTCCGCACCAGCATGGGGGAGGCTCGGACCTTCCTTTGCCGTCTCAGTGCCATGTTCTGAGCGCTGCAGGCCCACCGTGTCCATCATGCCCATGGGACAGGAAGTGGAGTCTGTGATTAAGTCAGATTTCCAGATGATGAACTGAGACATTTGCTCTACAAAAAGGAATTTTAAAAGCCAGTTTTCCTAATCTGTAGTTCCATGTGGTGATAGAAAAAGGGATAATTTTAAGAGAAAATTTCAAAATAACATTTTTTTGGCATCAATACCAACCTCAATAATGGTCTTGGGAAAATATGTTTTGTGTCTGTGTGTATTTCCTTTGAGGCAGTGGTTCAGAATCACTAAGAGAATTTCTTAAAAATAGGTTCCTTGGCCCTAGCATTTTTGACTCAGTGGACCTGGGGTGGGGCTGATAATTTGCATTTCTAGCGAGATCCCAGGTAATGGCAGTGCACAGGGCAAGGCCAAGGCCACGTCTATCTTCTTTAAAACCTTCTAGGAAAAGTGATTGTGGACAGGAGATAGCTCACAACCGCCACTGTTTTGAAATCCCGGAATCGGCTCTAGTCTTCAGAGCCCAGGACGGTGCACCATGTGGTCAGTTCTACAGACTGACATCACTCCTGCTTGTTCTGCAGGCACATGAGTAGGAGGGAGGGAGACTCTCGGCGAGGTCCACTGAGATTCTAAACCCACTGGACAAGGCTATGTCTACTCGCACAAATGGTAATGAGCTTAATTTTTCTGAAATTACTTAAATCATCAAAGAAGAGTAGGATGCCTCCCAGAACGTGGGTGAGATTCTGGAGTTTATCTCATACGGCAATAATGAACTCCCTACAGGTTGTCCTTGCCCTGGTCTTCACTTGTTGGTTTTCTACCAGTCTATGAAGGTGACCAGAAGTCCCTATTGCCACGGACTGGTCGTGTCTGCCCCAAATTTATATGCTGAAGTCCTAACCACAGATGTCAAGAGGTGGTCCTCTGGGAGGTGATTATTAGGTCATGAAGATGGAGCCCTCACCGGTGGGACCAGTACTCTGGTAAAGGAGGCCCCAGAGACCACCCTGGCCCCTCTGCTTTTGTGACCAGGTGGGGGCCTGCCCAGGCACTGATCTGCCAGCACCTTGATCTTGGACATCTCAGGCTCCAAAACCTAGTCCTGGGCATTTTGTCACAGCAGACTAGCAGACCAAGGCACCTGCAGACCATGGTTTTCATCAACTGGAACACGAAGACCTCAACAACAAGGGGTGGACATCTGGCTGACTGCTGCTCCAGCAGGCTGTGTCTGACGCTCATGTCTGAGTGAGCGCCCCCCCCCCCGAATTCGCTCCTAGCAGACGCTGAAGCTTCCCCCTTCAGGA
>NW_025999983.1:2964268-3070690 GCF_001458135.2 Marmota marmota marmota | reverse complement strand
CCCCCCCCCCCCAATTTGCTCCTACAGATGCTGAAGCTTCCCCCTTCAGAGCATTGAATTCACATTAAAATTCCCTGTTTCCTTGTCCAGTTCCACCACCAGAATGTAAAAGCATGTGGGGGTAGGGCCAGGCCCACACTGCCCGTTGACTCTGTGGCACTGGGGACAGCATCTAGCCCATGGTGCATATTCACAGCTTTGGTTATGGAGCCAGGGAACGGCTGGCGGGCAGGAGGACTGTGGCCACAGTTACTCACAGGGCCTGCGTAGCAGAGGACTGACTCTGTGCTCAGAGGACAAGTGGAAAATGTGTCCAATGACGACCTGGGGCAAAGAGAATGCCATTTAGAATCCTGGCCGCACAGACATGGCCTCCAGGCCACTCCAGGGCAACGGTGTCCGGGGTGAAGAACAAGGAGGACTCATTGGAACCACTCTCCCACATGTACACACACAGCCACACGCACACACTCTGCCAACCTCCATCCACCAGCCGTGCAATCTCCTATGCACACACACTGGGTGTGAGAGGCAGAAAGCTGTGCCTTCTCTCAGGTCCTGCTGAAATCATCTGAGGTCATTTTCCTTCCAGCTAACTGCAGACTGAGTGCCATGTCCTGTCATATTTAAATGGCACATCTTCTCAAGTTTTCTACAGGAGGCGCACCTGCAAGCCCTCTTGGTTGTACAGCAGAGCTCGTGGGGCACCCGGGAGTCAGCTCATGGGGCCCAGGACTCAGTGTGTTTGCACCCCGGGTGCTGTGCATGTCATGGGTGGGAAATGCTGCTTGTCAAACTTTGTACTGCTTTCCCAGTCTCTAGTGTTTTCTGTTCCTCAGCTCCTACTGCCCCCAGGGAGCACCCCTTGCCGGCTCATTCCAGCCACACTGGTCTTCTTCCTCTCCGGATGCCCATATTCTCTACCCAATTCATGTTTTTCTCAGAACTCACATTCTCAGGAGGCCTCCCTCCAGCGTGCTATGTAGAGGCACGAGCCTCTCCCTGCACCTCTCCCTCCCCTCCTGCTTGCTCTCCCTCTAATGTTCATCAGCACCTGGTGCCCTCTGTGACAGTGGCTCAGTGTGTCTTTTCTTGAGAAGATCTCTGAGGGCAGCCATGTTTGTGCTTGGTTCAGTGCAGGAGCCCAGGCCACAGGGCAGCTGGTACAGGAGCATGCTCAAGAAGCAAGTGTCCGAGACACGTGTCCAGTGGGGGTGAGCACCAGCCCTCCCCCACCTGGAAATAATACTTGCTCTAAGAGCAGGGGAATGCAGAAATGGCTTCTCCTAAATCATACCCCATCTCTGACCCTGAAGCCACCCCTGTGGCAGAGTCTTGGACTGTGGCTGGCCCTCTTCTCAGTGCTGTTGCTGCTTGTAAAACGCAGGCTGTGTCCGCAAGGCTATCCATCATTCCTGTGTCACCACATGGTGGCCCTCATGGCACCGTGCTCCCTGTCCTCAGGGTCTGGTGGTGTGAGAAGAGCCTTGAGGAGCCCGTGTTCCGTTGTCAAGTAATGTTTGCCCAAAGGCCACATCCCGAGCGTAAGTGAACAGAAAGATGCATGGAGACCGAATTGGAACACAACCTATTGATGTTAATATAACATTGAAAGTTCTACATACTGTTTGATAATTCGAAATTCCTTTCAAATCTACTGTCATGGTATTCGCATTTTGATTAGCACTGTGATCAGTTGAATCAATGAAGCTATTGTGGGGTCAAGAAAGGGGACGGTGAGACCTTGTCTTCATTTCCTAAAAGCTAGATGTGTGGCTTCTTATGTGCTTGTTAGCCCCACCTATGCATCTGTGATTTCTGAAGTGATCTTTCCTACTTAAGGCACTTAAGAGCCTAAGGAATGGGCGAGGGGGTGTTTCTATGCAATCTGTATGATGTCATTCTTTGTTATCCATAACTACCTTTGAGAGTCCTGAGGATGACTTTTCCTCCATCAATGGCTTAATCATACCCAGGTCGCTGGCGTGTGGAAGAATATAGCAAAGAACCATGCTTCTGTGTAAGTCTTAGAGCAACTGACTCACCAGCAGCCGGTAGCATAGAATTTGGAAAATTCCCCCAAAGCAATGAAAGTAGAAGCCCATGTGTGCAGATACGTCCATGGGAAGGCTCCCAGCTGTCTCCTCTGTTTGGGAGTTTACTGGGTGTGCTTGGTAGCCAGTCTTCCTCCAAGGCCACGTTTCAGTTTATCATCCCAGAGCTGACCTAGAGGAATCAGATGCACTGTTCACTGTGATTGAAATTAAATAAGGCAAGTCTGGTCTGTCGACTCCTCAGGATTGGCTCGGAGTCAGGAACGCCTACCTTTTCTTTAGAGAAAATATATTACGAATGTTTCCAGACAGCTCCCTCCTCCCGACACACCATTCTTTCACTCCTTGTAAGAGGCAGCTTGGCATTACTACAGTGAAACAGCCGAGTTAGCTAGTTTATAAAGAAAAAAGGCTTATTTAGCTCACAGCTTGGGGGGTTCAAAGCCCAAGATGCAGGACGTTAATCTCAACTCCAAGGAGGGCAGTGGGGGGGGGGGGGGACGGGGGGGGGCCGGCACATCATGGAGTGAGCTTGTGTGAGCACATGAGCTTACATCACCAAACCGGAAAAGGAGAGAGCCTGGCTTCCCACAGCTCCTCCTTTACTGATCGTGACTGAACCTCAGGGTGAATTCTTGCAGTGGCAATATATTTAAATTTATCTTACAGAAGGCAGAGCACAGCTTCTAAAACAAAGAACCACACATGCATTCGTAGGAAGAGAAATAGCAATGTTTTCAGTCAAATCATGAATTATATTTGCATTGTTCTTTTGTTTGCAATGCTTTGGGTAAGGGCTTTCTATAATTCCCTGAGAGAGTACAACAGACATGGCTACTTGGGTGAAAGCAGAAACACACACAGAGCTCGGGGCTCATTGTCCTGTTAATGGGAAGGAGGATCCAGTCAGTGGGGACCTCAGCTCATTATGGACATTAGGTCTCACCTAAGCTGCAGCCCTGCCTGTTCCGTTAAGTGCTGTTACGTGTGTGTCAGGAGTGCTTTGGAAAATGTGAACTAGTTGGATATTAAGGAGAGTGACATGAATTACGCTAGCTAAAACAATAGTTCTTTCAGACTTTAAAAATCTGCTTTATTCAGACTGATCTGCAGCAGAGTCAGGGAGAGATGTTTAAAACCCTGGTAAGTTGAGCACCCTCAAACCAATTCAGAACACGGCTCTTTCCCAACCCTGTGCCTGCCTTTGCAGCCGCCCACAGGGCCTCCCACGTCACACGTCGGCTCTGGCGAGCAGGACCTGTGTTCCTGGTTCAGGTCCCGTCACTCTAGAGCCCGAGGCAGGCTGCCACCTGCATCAAGAAGGTTTTTTTTTTTTTTTTTTTTTTTTTTGTCAGAAAGTCTCATATCCATGTTACTTCAGGAAGATCTCTCAACTTCAGAGTCACTCACCAAACTGGAGGAATCCGAGAAGCTTCTTTAAAATAAAAATGAATGATCACTATACTGAATTCCACTCTGGTAAGTATCACAGAAACAGAGGACATGGGAAGAGATAGGCTTTGACTTGAACTCTTACTCGTCCTTAGACAAACAGTGAAGGTCATCGTGCCCATCTGACTTTCCCTGGTTCCATCAGCTAGAAGTGACTTTCAGCCTCCCCTCTTGCGACTCTGATGGCATTGGCAAGATCGGGAACCTCTGGAGTAGGGTTGCTGGCCACTCACTCCCCAGGCATGGACTCCATGTGGAGGTGAAGGGTCTGAGAGGCCACAGGAGGGACGCAGCTGAGAGCAGCCCTGTGGCCTGCAGGGCATCCCTGGGGTTGGGCCCAAGCAGCTATTCTCATGAATGACCACTGGGCAGCCACTGGCAGAATGGGAGACACACGTTGATCCTGGTAGCCTGAGCTACCACCAGGACGTACCGCCCGCTGAAGCAAGCAGGGAATGTGTCATGCTACCTTTTGTGTAAGCAAGGAGGTAAATAACACATAGTCCTATTTGGATGCACTGGGAACTCAGGAAAGCTGTCCAAGAAATAAATGCCTCTCCCTCTCTCTCTCTTTCTCCCCCTCTCCCTCTGTGTGTGAACAGATGGCAGTGTTGTGAAAAGTGTAGGGGTAGGAGTGAGACTTCTCTAAGTGTGCCTTTTTATATTGTTTTCATTTCAGATCATATGAATTTTAAACATTTAAAAAAATTTAAGTCATGTGTTCCATGAAAAACAAACAAAAAAAACAAAAGAGCTTCCTCCGTCAGCACAGTGCATGGAGGGTCTGCTTGGCATTTTTGGAGGGCTAATCAAGGCGCTAAAAGGTGTCGGTCTGGGTCTGAGTGTGGGTTTTGTTTCTCATTAGCTGTGAGAACTTGGTCACATCAAATGAATTTTGTGACCATTCAGCTTCAGTGCCTTTAAGATGGAAATACTGAACACAATGTTCTTTCAAGGGTTAAAGGGTCATGTCCCTGACAGTGCCCAGCCCACAGCATGTGCTTAATGCCTGATGACTGTGGTGTCCTCTCTTATCCACAGGATGTGTTCCCAGACCCCCGGTGGGTACCTGAAACCATGGACAGTACTGACCTTATGCACTCTGTGCTTTCCTATCCTGTATACCTATGACCAAGTACAACATTAACTAGGCTTGTTAAGAGGTTCATTTGTACTGTGCATGTTAGCAACCTCAGCCTGTGTGTTTTTTTTTTCCTATTGAGAACTTTTACCTTTTCACTTAAAAAAGGCATTTATGGTTTTTGTTTGGCATATATAAATTGCCAACACTACAATTTTTTGTACTTTGGGGATTTTTAATTTTTTTAGTGGTGCTGGGGATTGAACCCAGGGCCTTGGGCATACTGTGCAAGAATTCTACCACTGAGCTATACCCCCCAGCTCTGTTTGGGGCTATTATTAAGGCAAATAAGGGTCACTCAAACACAAGCACTATGATACCTCAACAGTAGATCTGATAATCAAAGTGGTAAATAGGCAACTAATGGGAGGGTAGCATATACAGAGTGGATTTGCTGGACACAGTTTTGATTCATGTTATAGGCAATGCAGAGCAGAGGATGGCATGCAATTTCAAGAAGCCGTTCTAATGAATGACCACTGGGCAGCCACTGGCAGAATGGGAGACAGGTTGATCCAGATAGCCTGAGCTATCATCAGGACGTACCGCCCGCTGGAGCAAGCAGGGAATGTGTCATGCTACCTTTTTAAGCAGAGAGGTAAATAACACATAGTCATATTTCCATTACTTGAAATGGCATGCAATTTAAAACTTATAAATGGTCATTTCTGGATTTTCTTCCTTAATGTTTTCAGACGGTGGTTAGTCGTGGGTAACTGAAACTTCAGAAAATGAAACCATATTGGAGGTGGTTACTGCACTTCCTAGAGCCCTTGACACTGGTCCAGTCTCAGGTTCCACCAACCTGTGAGTGACATTCACTAGGTTGGGTGTCTCTCTCTTACCCCAGTTGGCAAGACTGATGACCCTTCCTTTCTTTTAGCACTCTATTATCTTATTTGTAGGATGACGACCTGGAACTGTCAGTGCGCCTGTCCCTGTGAGGTCTCCTTGTGTTCTGTGGTCACAGTGACATTGGTAGGGGCAGGGTTTGGAGGCAGGGTCGTCTCATGCCAGAGCTCAGGAATCTTCCCCCTATTCACCTCTATTTCACTTTGACATTGACTGGTCTCAGCTCAGGCTCCACTTGGCTGCTCTGCAGTGACTGCTCATTTCCTACACAGTGTTTGCTCCCATCACGTGGCCTCCTGCCCCAACATGGTTCGGTTCCACTGGACATGAGTCCGTCCACCCAAGAGGCACGGCCCCTGTCCTCCTGGAATGGTTTTCCCTGGCGTCCTCATCCAGCGTTCACGGATTGCTGGTGCTCTCCCCGACCTGGCTTCTGGCCTCGCTGCCTTCGGCTGGGCTCTGCTGCACTCCCCTTTCCTTTAAAGCCCAGTGGCCTCTGGAAATGCTAACTCTGGTCGGGTCATTCCTTGCTCTGAACGTTGCAAAGACCTCCTTTGCTCCCAGGGCGAGTCCAAACCAGGACTTGCGTGCGGGGAGGAAGTTCGGGAGGCCGTCTAGTTCACGGCTCAGGCCTGCATGTCAGAAGGCTCTCGGTTCTCTGATGTGCTGTCCATCTGGCTTCCAGGCTGACTCCCATTTGTCCTTGTGATGGCTACTAAATCCACGAGTCACCTCAACCAGGACTTGGGGTGCCAAGACCCAGTGAGACTGAGCTCTAGGTGAGAATGTGAGGGTAACTCTGGGTGGAAGGAACATTTGACCCCATCGTGGGGTAAGGTAGAGGCCCTCCCTGATGTGGGGCCTGCTCTCCTGGGTCTCATACTGTACTAGAGATCCTGCCAGGGCTTTCCTGGTCCTCCAGCCCTGACTGTGGATGTCGGGACTTCCTAGCCTCAGTGTCTAGGGCAGCTAATTCCTTAAAACTCTCCTGTGTTCTCTTTACACACATGCACACACACACAAACACACACACACACACACACACACACATGCCCTGTGCTCTTTTTCTCTGGATATCTTTGCCTACTGCAGCTGGCCAACTCCTGCCCATAGAGGCCTCTGTGAGCCACCGCACCTGTGTCAGCTGGCCCCAGCAGGGCTGCCCACCACACCTTAGCCACCAGCACAGCACTCTCTGCACGGCCCCAAGGGGCCTGGCTACTTGTCCTCTGATCCAGGGCATATGAGCCCTAAGGGGGTGGAATGTGTGGGCCCTTCTATCATTTTATCTTACACTTTTAAATCAAGCAGTAAGTACTTACTGAATTGATGAATTTTAATTATATCCTTTGTACTTTTTGAATGCACACTATGAATTGATAAGCAGGCAGCTTATGTCATCCTTTGAAGTCCTTGGAGTGAATCATCTCTTGAATAGGTCCCTGTTTCCTCAGTAACTTTAAGTTAAAAGATTTGAGTTAAAAAAAAATACCTCATTAGTGGAAGACTCACCCTCCAATATAGACCTGGTTCCCGGACAGCAAGTGCAGGGCGACACTCAGAGTGCCCTCGCACATGTCTGTCTGCTGTGGGGAGAGGGGATAATAAATCCTTGCCTCAGAGCGTGGCGGTGGGATTGTAAAGAAGGCCAGTGGGGGACGGTGCTGCTAAGTCTCCTTGTGTTCAGGTCAGTGGGTCTGCACAGAGGGCAGGGGAAAGGGCCCAGCTGGCCCTTGGGGACAAAGAACATTCACCTTTCACCAAGGAGGACAGGTCACGTGTTGGGCGAGCCTTAGCGTGGCGACCACTTGGTCTCTAGGGCACTGGGCCCGGCTCCGAGACACTGGCCCAGGGTCCTGTCTCTGCCCAGGGTTCTTCATCCTTGCTCCAGCCCTGGTTTCTGGGCCCTCCAGTCTTCACCTCCTCCCGGCATGGGGTAGACCCCAGGGGCTGAGCGCGCCGGCCGGCCCAGGGCTTCTCCTCCAACCTTGGCTGGGAGTGTTTCCTTGGCAGAGATGAGCGCAGCACAGACGATCCCCGCTAACCCAGGGCAGTCCATCTTGTGTTTAGGGGAAAGTTTGTTTCTAGAAACCCCTAGGTATTTGGGGTCATACAGCACCCATCCTCCCTTCCTTTTGTAATAGAGTTAGAACTCTTACACAGGGAAAGCATTGTCTAATACAACCAGGAAGATGAAAACCACCTTCAATTCTCAAGTCCCAACTAAATCCATAATGTGTGTGCCACAGAGATACACCTGCGACATGGTAATATTTTACAGGAAACCGCCCCCTCCTTTTTCTTTTTAAAATCATGGGAGGGGCTGGGGTTGTGGCTCAGTGGTAGAGCACTTGCCTAGCACATGTGAGACACTGGGCTTGATCCTCAGCACCACATATAAATAAATAAATTTTAAAAATCTTGTGTCCATCTATAACAAAAATAAGTTTATAAACTTAAAATCATGGAGAGGACAAAACAGGTCCAGGTGCCTGACCATCATAGTCTAAAACACCAATTCTAGGTGTCACCTTTTGGTTTTAAAAACAACTGCAATGTCCTAGACTTGAAGCCCTGCATCTGCCAGCCCTGCTCCATCCGGGAGCATCAGTGCTTGAGTTCCACTGGATACCTGTGCCAGGTTTAGTTCAGATGCTCGTTTGCATTGGTTCAGGGATATGGCATGAAGTCAGCAGTGAAGTGAAATAGAAAATCTCGGCTGAGCTTTTAGACTACGAGCAATCAATGAGCATGGCCCTCCACGTTACCACCTGTTTACACCATTATTGTAAAACCTGCAGCCATTGTTTAGGAGTTGTTCAGTCATTGGCTTAGAGGACCTAATTTGTTTGAACATTGCTCACCGATCTGAAAGGACAACATTATATCTCCTACACCTTGATGCAAATTACATTCATCCGGAGGTTAATTTTTTTCTGGGAACAATTAACCTTAGGCAAAAAGGCAAAAAATTAACATATTGGCAGGGCCTCCACGAAGCAGTTTTCTGACTTTAAATAGTACCCGCTGTTTTCATAGACGTTCACAATCACTTTTAGACCATTTTCCCCCGAGTTGGTACACAATAATAGGAAATCAACTTATTTTTCTAAAAAGTATTCTGAATTTTATAATACCTAGTTTGAAGTAAATATCTTACTTTTAATGCATACAAGTTGAAACATTACATAAAACCACACCACTGTGTGCAAAAATATTAGCTAATATATATACCTGCAGGCACACTAAATGTAGCACAATTCAGAGAAAAAGTTGGTTTGTCCTTTATGGGCTGCCTTTCTTTGGGGGCAGTATGCAGCTATATTTTATTATAAGTTAATTTAATACAGAGAGAAACTTAAAAAATCAAAGACAGAGGGATGCCTTTCATTCTGCTTAACATTCCCCTCAGCCTTTAATTAATGATTTTCAGGTTGTTAGGCACCGTGTTAACTGTAGTAGCTGCAGGCGAAGAATGTAAACAGGTACAACCCATGTCCACCGCATCTTCATAAATGAGGGGGAGGCGGGAAGCAGCCGCGTGAGAGACAGGAACTCTTGGTCAGAGGATGGAGTGGAAGTCAGATGTACGGGCAGGGCCACTGAGTCCTACAGGGATAGAGTTCACTGCCCTTCAACTCCCAAAGTGACCTCTAAAGCAAGGTGGGGCAGAGGTAGCTGGTGAGGGCAGGCGGCCTGGTTCCTCTTTTTCTGAGGGTTGATGAGGAAGCCGCTCACCCCCTGCCCTGACAAACTTCATCTCCTCCTTATGAGACCAACAGAGATTGTATTCCATGAACCCTAAGGTCATGTCCAGCTCAGCTGCAGGCTTCAAGTCCAAATATTCATCCAGTAGAGTTTTGTTTATTTTTAAACTATCTGGGACAGAGGATAAGTGAGAAGAGAATGTTGGTGGTAAAGAGAAGATGCAAAATTAGAACAAGATCAACCTCCAAAGTGGAATAAAAAGCCACTCATAGAGAACCCCTGCTCCCTGGAAGCCCAGCATTAGCAGGCTGGCAGCTCCCCTGCATTTGCCAGAGCCTTCAATTCAGGCAATTATGGGATTTGCGCCCCTAGGAATCAATCTTATTTGAAAATGAAGTCAATGGAAAACTCCGTGTATTTTACATTCACATTTCTGTAACACATTTCCCCCTGAAGTGGATGGATTTGCTACATAGGGACATAAATGAGCCTTTTTCCCCTAAGACAAACAATATACATAATACTGAGAGTGAGTCACTTGGAGACTGGCCTTTGGTGTGGCCCTGTGAGGAGCTACTTGGATTTGCTCCCCAGTGGAACTGGTGAAAACCGTTTTAAAAGCCCATTGAGAGCCTCTGGAAATGGTCCTAGATGCAAACAGTACACGGAGAAATAGAGATTCAAGGAAATCTACCAAAATGTGGTAAGAATGCAAACATCTGTGGCATGAGAACACCTTGGCTCCCTCTTCCAGCTCAGCAAGGTACAGACTCCATGCCAAATAGCTCCAGCCAAGAACGCAGGGCCCCTTCTCCCCAAGACCAAGGGCATAGTGTACCCCCACCCCTGCAGCACCCAGTCCGAAGGGCTTTCTCTCCAGGACAAGGAGGACTTTAGTCTTTCTCATCTTGACTCCCACTGCCTGCTGCAGAAACTAAGTGGCAGGTGAGTATGGTCAGGAGAAAGGACTCCTCCTCTGCCCAGGTCCCACTCATGGCATGAATGTGGTACATGGAGGACACAGGTCCCCAATTGTGCATCCTAGCTATGTGCAGTGGTTCTTTATCAGGAGATGCAAGCCAAGGAGACTCTCAGCTGCTGCCTGCCCCCTCCCACACAACTGCTCACCTCCCAGTCAGGGCAATCACTCAGAGGGAAATCTACCACTGTCCCCAGCCTGGCCCAAGTACCTGGTTCAGGGATTCTGTGAGGGCTTGGAGGATGGGGAGCATATTGGAAAGCAGAGAGCTCTTGTGCCTTCCCAGATGAACTGACTTCATTTGTGACAGAGCCCACAGAAGTTTAAGCCTGAGGGCACTCTCAAGAATAGTAGAGGTTATGGGAAAAGGCAACAGGAGGAGATTTGTGGATCTAGTGAGGAGACAGCCTAGACAATGCTGACTAGATTGTACAAGAGAACCAGGGAATGAGGTGCCTGGCAGGAGCCTCCTAAGAGCAGAGCAAATATCAACATCAACCTCAGAAACTATTTCTTCAAAAGAGACAAAATTTGATTTGATTATAAGGTAATTTATGCCCCAGAGAATTGTTGAAAAAAATCTAGCAATCAGCCAGCAAGGTTTCATAGCTGTGTGCAGTCAAGGAAGAGAGGAGTGGAGTCCTTCCAGTGTACTATCATTCCAGGGTGGCTGGCAATCCCCAAGTGCTCCCTCCTGAAGTGCTGCATCAGCTGTGTCACAGGGAGCACAGCTGTCACTCTGATAACACAGCCAGTCACTGGTCAAATAGATAAGCAAACAGCAACTACACAAGCTCTGAGGAAGAGAGGACGAGCACGTGGTGTTGCTACAGTAACCAAAGTGTCCAGTTTTCCACAAACTGTCATGTGTAACTAATTAAAACAATACAAAAATTAAAATTAAAAAAATATGAGAATTAAGAAAACAGGAAATTATGCCCCCTACACTGAGTTGGGGGTAGGGAGGCAAAACACATACAGGAAGAGGATATCAGATTTGATACCAGAATTTTTCAAACTAGCCGTTATAAATATATTCACAGAACTAAAGGAAGCTATGTTTAAGGAGGTAAAAGAAGAATGACACTATCACATCTAGTAGAGAATATCAACACCAAAGAGAAATTATGAAACTGAGCCCAGTGGAAATTGCTGAGTTGAAAAACGAAACTGAAATCATCTCTCTAAAGGGGTTCAGTGGTAGATGTGAGAGGGCAGGCAAAAAAATGAACAAGCTTAATTGATGGAAATTATACAAGTTGATTGGCAGAAAGAAAAACAGAATAAAGAAAAACGACCAGAGCTCCAGAGAAAAACAAAGTGTCACTAAGTACACCATTGCACACATAATGGAAGTGCCAGAAGAAGAGAAAGAAACAGGAAGAAAACACATTCAAATAAATAATGGCTGAAAATTTCCCAGTTTATTGAAAAACATTAATCGTTCAAGAAGCTTAATGAATTCCAATGGGGTAAAATAAAGGAGACCCATAGAAAAACACATTATAATAAAAATGCTTAAAAACAAAGACAAAGAAAATCTTAAAAGCTGGAGAAAAATGATGTGTCATAAAAGTTAACAGATGACTTCTCAGCAGAAACACTGGAGGCTAAAAAGCAGTGGGACAACAAATTCAAAGTACTGAATAATAAAAAAATAATTATCCCCCTCCAAAAAAAAAAAAAAAGTTAGCAAACAATCTTATATCCTGCCAAGCCATAATTAAAAACTAAAGACAAAACAAAGACTTCTACAGACAAGCAAAAACTGAGATCACTTGATGCCAGCTGATTCATTTTATGAGAAATACTGAAGTTCTTCAAGTTCGTATGAACAAACACATTCTACAACTATGGAGGAACCTTGAAGACATTATGCTGAGTGAAATAAACCAGACACTTATAGACAAATATTACAAGATTCTACTTACGAGTGCCCAGAGTAGGAAAATCTCCTAGACATGGAAAGAAGAAAGCATTTGCAGGTACTGGTGGGTGTAATGCGGACTGTTTAATGGGACAAATTTTCAGTTTAGGAAGCTAAAAACCTTTTGGAGATGAATGGTGGTGACTGTTGCAGAGCAATGTGAAAGAACTTAAGGCTACAGAGCTGTACATTTAAAAATAGTTAAAATGATAAATTTTATCATGTACATTTTATCACAATAAAAACAAATTGCAATTTCAAGGGAAAAGATAATGACAGCTTACTCTTGTATCACTCAGCCACCATCGATGCTGACTATAGTGAATATTAGTTCCTGTCAATCCTTAGAATGAGTATCTTGAATATTATTTTGTCTCTCAGGTTTTGGCTTTAATATCATGAAGCATTTCTTTTCACTTTAGTCTCTCATCTTCATACTATGAAAACAAAAAACCAAAGCATACTTGCTCAGTAGTGAAGTAAATTTTAATGCTATAAGTTCCTCCACTAAACACTAGGGAAATTATTAAAAATAATACTAGTTGCTCAACCTGCTTTGGTGAGGGACTCACAGAGAAGCAGGGGCACTTTGGCTCAGATTAGCAATCTCCTTTGTCTCTACCAAAGTGCTATGTCAAGACGTAAACTCTAATCCATTTTCTGGTGTTATCTAAAATGAAAAATTAGATCATAAGTCCTACTAAGAGCTAATACTGAAAGGAAGGGTGGGCAACCCCAACAACAGCTATATAGATGGAACACTATATGTGATCGTAAATGTGAGAAGGGTCCTGACACAATGGCAGGAGCAAGGGCGGTTGGAATCAGACCACAAAAATTAGAGAAAAAGTCCTAGCTGAATTTAAACTTCTAATTTAGAAGGTATCACTCAATGATGAAAATGTAGTAAAGGAGAAATAGAGAACAAAAGACATGAGACACACGGACTGCAGAAAGTAAAATGGCAGACGTAAACAAAAATAGTAACGATGACAGAACTGTAAATGGGTTACCATCCCATCAAAAGGCAAGGATTGCCAGACTAGATAAAACCACATCTAATTATATGTTGTATACAGGAGACACTCTTTAGATATAGAGATACACATATATTTATGTAGAGTGGCAAAAAAATAGATATCATATAAATATCCACCAGAGGAAAGCTGGAGTGACCAGATTAAAATTAACAAAATTACTTCAATCCAAAAAGAAGTTACTAGGGAGAAAGAGGGACTTTTTATTACAATTGAGGGGCCAATTTATCAAGAAAGTATAAGAAATATAGTGATATACGTATCCAAACAACAGAATTCAAGAAGTAAAACCTATCATGTTAAAAGAGAAATAGGTGATTCCATGATAATAGTTGGAGACTTCAATATACCAGTTTCAATAATGAACAGGAAAAGAGGCTAGAAGAAGATCAATGAGGAAATAGAAGAGTTGAGAGCACTATAAACCAACTAGACCAACAGACATTTACAGGTTAGAATAGAATGCCTAAGAACTCTAGCTAAGAGCAGCATTTAGGTCTTTTGCTCAAGAGCACATGGAGTATTCTCCAGGATAGAGAATATTTACGCTACACCATAAAACAAAGATTACAATAGTACAAAATATTTTCTGGAGCCACAAGGCAATGAAATTATAAATCAATAATGGAGAAATTTGGGAGAGCCACAAATACTTTAATGTTAAACAACACACTCTTAAATAACCCATTGATCACAAACCCAAAGGGAAGCCCCAAAATACTTTGAGATGAATGAAGACAAAGACAGAACACACCAAAATTTGTGGATGCAGCTTAAACAGTGCTGAGAGGAAAATTCCTGTGATATGGAAGAAGAAAGATCTCAACTCAGTTACCTAACTTTTCACCTTCAGACACTGGAAAAACTAGAGCCCACTAAACCCAAGCAAGCAGAAAAAAAACTTACAGATTGAAGTGGAAATTAATTAAACAGAGAACAGAAAAATAATAGATTTAAATCAGTGAAATGAATTTTATAGCATAAGAGTTAAAAGATACAAATAACCCAAATGTCCAGTGATGGATGCATGGGTCGACAAAACGTGGTATACCATAGAGTAGAATTTATTTGGCCATAAAAAGAAATCAAGCTCAGGTATGTGCTGCAATATGGATAAATCTTGTATGCACATTATGCTCAGTGAAAAAAGCCACCTTCTGTATGATTGATTTAACTGCAAGTTCAGAATAGTAAAATATCAAGACAGAAGGTGCTCACTTGAGACAGAGGCAGGAGGCTAGGGCAGGGACTTGGGGAGCGGGAGCTACAGACACGGGGCTTCCTTCTGAAGTAAGTGAAGAAGTTCCAAATTCACCGCAAGTACGACAAAAGCTGTGTGCTGGCGCACCTCTCCAAGGTGAGCCGTGTGTCTCAGCAAGACTGTTCTGTCACAGTCCCCCTTGCACAGCACTGGGCAGCAGGACCTTTGCCTTCGATGTTGGCTGGTGGCGTTATACAGAGGAGAAGGGACAGAAAATGAAACGCTACTTACCCCCTAATCTGTTGTGCTGCCCGGGGGTTGGGAGAGTCGACATTCAGGACTGAATTTAAGTTTTTGCTGCAGATGACATGGAATGTCCTGTTCAGTTCCTTATAAAGATTCATAGAATAAAATCCCATCTCCTGGGTGCCACTCCTGGGAGTAGTGGGCCACAGAGAAGAACTTGGCCACCAGCTGGCCTTGGCTCCTGATGAGCATTAGGTTATGTCATTCACTAGGTTTCCTCAGCCCTAGGACCTCCTGAGGAAGACCTTGCTGCTTCATGTTCATGGGACCCTTGGTCTTGGATGGAGGCTGATGTTTTCAATGCTGATGATTCCACAGATATCAATGGGAACAGATAAAGTGTGCCAGGTGTTCATTGAGGCAGATTGTCACAGCAATGATTGTGAAATTGCTGGGTATTCCACCTGCTGTGTCTGTTACAGGCTTTCTGTCAGCAGCGCCTCAGTAACAGGACAAAATCAGAGATCCTACTGGGGATACACTGCCCTCCACGCGCCTGTGGTTTGCTTTCCAAGGTTTCTGTTACCTGAGTCCCACTGTGTCTTAGAATATTAAATGGGAAATTCCAGGAATGAAAAACTGCCGAGTGTTGAAGCGAGTGCCCATCTGACTAGGGTGATTTGATTTGGCACCACCCCAATCCTCATCGAGCGGTGAATCGCCCCTTTGCCCAGCCTGTCCCCTCTGTATGTGCCACCTGCCCATGGGTCACCAGTAGTCATGGTGGCCTTGCAGTGATTGCTGGTGTTCAGGTGGTCATTGTTTTACTTAATAATGGCCCCAAATTGCAAGAGAAGCAGTGCTGGAAGTTTGGATATGCCAAAAAAAGTGCCATAAAGTGGTTCCTTTATCTGAAAGGTAAAAGTTCTTGACTTAGTAAGAAAGGGGGAAAAAACAAAAAGCCCTCGTTTTCTGCAGTTGCTCCTAACTATGTAAGAGAATCATGTATCTACGTTGTAAGGAAAAAAAGAAACCCCCGTTAGTTTTTCCATCACACCTCAAACTGCAAAAGTTATGGCCACCATGTAGTAAGTGCTTGGTTAAGGCAGAAATGGCATTAAGTTGCAGGGTTCAGTTAGGTCTCAGACAGCCACAGGGATCTTGTTAGATGTCCCTTCACATAAGGGAGGACAGTGGCATAGAGTTCTTTTGTGCCTAGTGGTCAAAGTCGCTCCACTGAATGCCTTCATGCATAAAGTAAATCAAACAGTTATCAAGGGCCCTGTTCTGCAGATGGACGGGTGAACATGAGCTGTTAGAATGTCACTGGACACTGGGTTCAGACACCCGGGATCCAGTGGCTGGGAGCAGAGGCAGCTTGCAGAAGAGCCACCAGCCCAGGCACCACCTGGTGGAAACCATTCAGCAATGTGAGGCTCATGTGTGACCTGGTGTGTTTCCTTTGTTCTCGATCCTGTGCAGAACCCAAAACCACTAGCACAGTTTGTCACTGGGGCTGTTCTTTATATTTTCCCAGGAGAAGGCTACCACGCGTACTGGCCACTTGGCAGCATGAGCACCAGGCCGTTTTCCTTGATTGCTTGTTGAATTTCTAACGTGACCTGACACTGTGCCAGGAGCAGGGGAGGTAGAAGTGGTGAAGTGGTTTCTGCCTCAGGAAAGCCACAGTTTGGAAGAGCAGGGAGCTGTGAACAGCTGCAGATGGCAGAGATGTGAGGACCAGGTGCTTAGTGGGACAGAGGGGACAGCCGATCCGTGTGTTCACGTGTGTGTGCGCTCGCAGCTGTGTGAGGTAAGGCTCGTTGACCTGAGTGTTGAAGCACCCCAGCTAGTGACGCAAAGATGCAGGGAACCCCTTGGGTAGGGGGTCCTCATGGGTAAGAAGGGGCGCGTCAAGATGGTGCTGCAGGCGAGGGTGTGGGCGGGAGCCGCTGTGGCGGGCAGCAGGCCAGGTCAGCCCTGCTAGAGCGCCTTTGCATTTTCCCTAGGACAATGCTGAGACCTGGAGGGGGTGGGCTTTGCCGTCCAGGTGGTGAGCCTAGAGCCCTCCATGAGGCGGCACACCATCATCTGCTCCTATCGGACAAGCCCCAGTTACGGTAACCAGGTGCGGCAGGGAGCAGGCACGTGTTCCAAGGGTGGAAGCAGTTCCCCCTCGGTGTTTCCTTTTGACAGGGACAACTTTAACTCCCAACGAAGACAGACTGCCCCTCAGTTGTTGACGCCGGCGGGCGTCTTGCTGGAGAGGGGGCCACACCACTCACATGGAGGCCTTGACTGTAATCTCTGACACTTGGGCCGGCAGCACCCCTTCCCTCAAGCAGACACACATGCTGCTCTTCCGGGGGCACAAGCCACAGCAGCCGGGCCAAAGAGAGGGACTTCCAGCATTGCAGAAATCTATAGGGTGGCAGGGAGCAAACTGTTGAGATCAACTGACTCATAGCAGGAGAGTGTAAGCAGCGGATGGCGCACTGTGAACTTGAACTGAACAGCACCACAAGACGCAGAGGAGCAGGGAGCAGGGCCAGACAGGGGCTCCGTGGCTGTGCTGCCAGGGGGTCCCCAGGTCACTGCCGAGGACTCTGCTCGCCACACTGGTGCTCCTCGTCCAGCCTGCACAAGAACCAAGCACACCGAGGTCTGTGTTCTACGTACATGACCGGAAGCTCTTGGAACCAGACCTGGCTGTGGGGAAGGTCCAGTGCTGACGGAGGATGGCAGTGACCCAGCCCGGGAGCTTTGAGAAGCCATGGCCCTTCACTTGCCCGAGCAGTTTGAGGTGTGTCTGCACTCATCTCACCTGCTCCAACAACCATCCTCATGAAGACCGAGTTGGGTTGCCAGGGCGAGATCGCAGCTTTCTTTGCAATCTTGCAAATGATTACTTTTAATTAGACAAAATGACAACAGCTTTCTAAGTGTAACACCCTAACTCCCCTGGGTTCCCCTTCCTGGCCACTGCCAGTGGCTCTGGAGCCTGGGGGGGTGGAGAAGTCGATCCAAGCGGCAGCCCTCCTTGATTTTGAACCCCTTGAGACTCTCTGAGATGGAATGTTGGAGGCTGGTGATGGCACAGCAAGGACGGACTCCTCGGGTCACAGAGTGGGATCACCAAAATGCAGGGGGCCTCCGGTCGTGGAAGCCATGGCTTCTAGGGTTTCCTTTCCCCACAGGCTGAAAGGCTGCCGTACACACCCAGAAAGCCACCCGCTCCCCCAGCAGGAGGAAGCCCAGCTGCAGCGTCACACTCAACAGCGAGGCCACCCTAACAGAGAGATTCTGTGCCTGTCTGGGAGCTGGCTCGCGGCTGCGGGCTCGGGGCCAGAACACACCGTGGGTGTCGTTGGCAGCAGGCCTCGCACAATCCCCACAGCCAGATGAACAGACTCACACAGTGGAAGAGATTTGGAAGGATCTGCTGTGCTCCTTCGAAGACAGGGTGTCAGGCAGTCGGGGAGAACACGGGGCTGTCCCCTGGACAGCCCACGTGGCCCATCCAGCAAGGGCTGCCTCAGCCAGAGAACTTCAAAAAACCAGCCTCGGAGAAGCAGGGATGTGCCTGCCCTGCCCCCTGGGGTTCTTGTGGTGGTGGTGGGCTTTCCAGGGGGTTCACACAGAGTTCACACATCATCCTTTGTCTCCACAGAACCCCGAGGCTGCCACCTCCCCACCTGCAGACAAGTCGAGGATGTTGACCATTAAGAATGAAAAACATCAATGAGATTTAAAGAGCAAAAAAAGTCCTGTGGATTAGCTTCCGTGAACAGGAAGCATCCCTTTTGGGGGCTCTGTGCAGGAAGACTGAGATGCAAAACCAGGCAGATAAACTGAAGGTCTTGTCATGTGTGGTCTGCTGTCCCGCCAGCACCCAGTGCTGGTGTGCCCGGAGGTCACCCAGCCGTGACTGGGGGAAGCTCAGAGAACCTGTGTGCTGGGGTTGGAGTCCAGGTCTCCCCCTCCTGAGTCAGGGAGGCAGGGATGGCAAGAAGCCATCTCGGCTGCCAACACTTGCCCAGGCATGTGCACGCACCAAGGACAGGGAGCAGTGTGCCAGGTGCAGTTCCCTTACCAAGGCCCAACCTGGGACATGGAGCTGCCCGTTAACCACCCAGACCCAGCATGGCACCCCACAACTGCCCCAGTGGTGCTTTGGGTGGGGAGCAGGGATTCTTGTAGACACTCCTAAGCCCAAACCTTTTAAACTGGAGACCTTGCTTTAGACTTCCCAGGTTGCCACAGCACCTAGCTTCAGCACCTAGCGAGATTTCACTCAAGAAAAGACAGATTTCTCAGAGTTGACAAAACTTGAAGCACCATTCTTTGGCCTTAACCCCAGGGCCATCCTTATCAGAATTTCATTGAACAACCAAGGCACAGTCTTGTTATGGAAAAACAAATAGTGATAGAATCTACTTAAGCCTTTGAAAAATGTTAACCTGACAATCCCACTTGGAGACATTAGCATACCAATGTTGTGATCTGAAAGTTTGCTTTTAATCCACAGGAAATCTGTTGGGGTGGTGGGATTCTACTTAGGGCCCGGCCCACAGAGCTCTGATGGCCACTCATGGGGTGCTTGGGGTCCCAGAGAAAGGCCTCCTGGTGCCACCTTCCATCCTTCTTCCATCTTTGGAGAAACCAGCATTGCTAAGCCTCAGAAGTCTCCCAGGGCACTAATGCAATTCCATCTGCTGGGCAGGGTATGGGTGGAGTGGGGTGGGAGCTCCTCTATAAACCATTACAAAACTCTCCCTGCGTTTTGAGTTTCAGGGACTGAATTACAAACAGAACCTTGAAATATAATTGCCGGAACTGGCTCGGCCATACTTTCAGTTTTCTATTTCTTGTTCTCTCATCTCCAACTCTGGTGTGTAGCCACCAGTGCAGAGCCACCTTTGAGGCTTCCAAGGGCGGCCTATGTTGCGGCTGCTCTCTTGTCTTTAAGGACAGGGTCTCCCATCACTGCCTCTTCCTGGGTGACAGCCGCTCGCCTTCCATGCCATCCTTTCTGCTGTGACTAAAGGAAGCCCCACCTCCCAGGCCTCCTGGTGATGGTGGAGTGGCCTTGTTCTGTGCTGAGGACCCTACTCCCCCCATGTTGGGCACTTGGAGTCAGGCGGTGTGCCTGGGAGACAGGATTTTTAATTTCAGTGAAGTTTATTAAGTTACAGCAGTGACACAAGACAATGACCAGGCTCGCAGGGCTTCTTACTGTCCTCTGCACTGCCTTGGGCAGGGTGTGTGCCTGCATGTGTGTCTGCAGCTTCCAGGTCTGTTGCTCTAAGGGCTCAAGGATCCAGGGTCAAGCAGCAGCGTTCCCCTAGATCAAGGCTGGAAATGAAAGTGTTGATTTCGCCTCTCATCCTCCTTCAGGTAAGAGAAAGTCCCCCCATGCTGTCAGAGCGTCACCCTGTCCTGTGGTAGGACCTAACACAGGTCCCTGCCCATAATCTGAACAACCAATAACCAAAGTGCTGAGAGCCATAGCCGAGTCGGAATGATGCAGGGCATTTTTGCCAGAACGGAGTGGTTGAGAGGTGACACCAGCAAGCCATTGAGATGATGATGGTTATGTTAAGCTGTGTATTCAATTGCATAGTAGACCCCTGCTGTCCACCTAGGCCTTGCGGGATTCCCGGAGAGTTCCCATTGGTTGGGGAAGTGCTGGAGGAGGGATTTCCCATTGGTGTGATGTGTCCCTGGAGAAGGTCGCCTGCGTGGTGTTCAGGGAGTTCGGAAATAAAGTTTGTTCCTGCTTCAGTGGCTCGTGATTTGTGCCCAGCCAGACTGCGGCACCAAAGCCCTCTTGGCGCCCGTTCTCCGGATAGCTGTCACTTCTTTCTTTTTTGTAACAAAATTCACAGGGAGTGTTTCTGCACTTGACCCCTTCTGCCCCTGCCCTGGATGCTCTAGGTCACCAGTGCCTAGATCTGCTCCAGGGCTTTGTCACAGTTGCTCACTTCCTCCAACACGCGCTCCTTCCTCTGGTGCCGGGCTCTGTGGGGGCTCACGGGGCTTCCTCCTGCCTCCCAGCTCTCCTTGGTGGGCTCTCCCAGCCTGGCTCCAGGGTCCACTTCTCGGCTGCTTATAGATGCCCCCTCTCTGGGAATCTCCACCATACTCGACTCCAACGCCGGGGGCCTTCTAAGCCCCAGGTTTGAGGCTCTCGCTCCTCGTTCCCCTCGGCACCAGAACCCTGACTTTGCTGGTACTGGACACAGCTGGGAGGAACCCGGAAAGCTCCTTTCTCCTCACACACCCAAAGCACAGGGTTCAGCACCCCAGGACACACCCCGCTCCCTGCGCTGGGCCCCAGGTGAAATCTCAGCACATCGGGGACCCCATCCAACTCCCGAGCTGCCACTCTTTCTCCATCCTTCACCGGCCTCTCCTCCTTCTCGCCTCCTGTCTTCCGTTTCCTGCCGCCAGAGGGCTCTTCTCAGATGACACATCTCTCCACCCCAGTCTTTTGCTTCAAATTGGCACATGTTTTCCCAATAGTTGAAATGAAGACCGGTGGCCTCCCAGGAATGCAGGGTCTTGCTTGTTCCCACTCTGGTTTGGTGACCTCGGCTCCTCCCCTGTTACTGGGTATAGTCTGCTCTGGCTTTGTGCTCAGCTCTGAACTGGCCAAGGTGGTCTTGCCTCAGGGCCTTGACACGTGCTCTTGTTTCTTCAGGGACTTGTGTCCCCTGGTCTTCCTATGGCTCCTCAGAGAGAGTTCTAGGGCGCCCACCTCTCGTGTGGCCCTCCTGCACTGGCCACTTGCGCTGCTTGCTTGCTGGGCTTTCTTCCTGGCACTCGTCCCTCCTGAAGCACAGCACATCTCTTGGAACCTGTGAGATGAGCAGGACTAACCTCCACACTGCGGGGCTCAATGGCCCCACAGGAGAAGGAGCCCGCACAGCCAGATAAGTGGCCCTCAGCTGGGGGCAGGGAGTCCTCCCTGGCCCTGTGCAAAGCCCTGGGCTTAATGAATGCATGTAAGGAGTAGCTAAGGAGCCAAGGGGCTCCTGTTACAAACCTCCTGCGTCCACATGTGGGTCACATTTGAATCCCAGGAACAGGAAGCACGTTCGTTTGATGTTGCAGGAATCTACTTCTAAGGCTGTAATCACCCCATTGCGTGAAATTTTTCAAATCAGGAAATTAGTGCTGGACATTTAGTTTAGCAGTAAAGGCCATCAGATAAAGAAAATGTAAATAATTTTCCACATCAAGTGCCTCTGTTTGTTGGTCAGACTGCACAGGGTGCTGTTCTTCCTCATCATGTTAAATTACTGATCTGACAGCTGGATTTACCAAGATGGTGCCACTCTAACTCAGAAAATAAAAACATGTCCTACAAAAGGCTTCAAGAGGAATACACACACGGCCACTTCTGGGTTCTTGGGCCCTATTCTGATGTCCACAACCCCACGCCCCTCCCAACCTTGGGCAATTTTCTTGGCCACTTTGTCCACGAGGTCCCAGCTCAGGACAAGAGAACACAAGAAGTTCTCCGGCCAAGTCCTCTGGAGGCCAGGAGCCAGCACGGATTCCTTTGTACCTGTTGCATGGCCAGAGCCCACGGCGCCTTCTGTGGGGTCATTGCTCCTCTGCTCCTGGGCATCCACGTGACTGGGCAGGGCCAGCAGGGCTGGTGCTTCGCCTTTGACTGTGAGGGGGAGGCAGCCGGCTGGGAAAGCAACAGAGATGTGGCATTAGCATCAAGTGCCGCGGAACTGCGTCTTCTTCCTCAGGAGCCGACTCCGCCTGGGAGTGTCCACCTTGGGTGGGTCACTTACGGGTGTGGATAGTGTGGCTGGGGCTTCCACTGGCCTCCCTCTGGCACTATTACAGATGAGGACCCTCGGGATAACCCGCGGACTCTCATCAGAATGTGGGTTCAGAGGAACCACACACGACACAGCTCCAGGCTGAGAAGACCAGGCTGGAGGTCAGCTGGCACTTGCTTCTGGTCCTGCTGGACCCTGAGGGTGGGCCCCTGGGAGGGGGCTTTACGAGGAACAATTCACTGGGGAGACTTTCCTCGAGGATTTCACCCAGCCTGTGTGTCCAGAGCCTTCAACAGGACACACAGAGTAAGGAAGGTAGCCACGCAGCTGAGAGAGGGAGGGGGGCTGCAGAGGTGGAGGGCCAGGCACCAGGACCTCATCAATGCCATGTGCAGCCTGATCACGGGCCTGTAAGACAGCTGGGGACTGTGCTCGTGCGTGCCCCAGACAGGGGTCTCAGGAGCATGTTTGCAACAGGTGACACCTGGCCTGGGGCATCTGTCATTCACCCTGGAGTGCAGCAGCTAAGGCAGCAGAAGGTGGGGTGGGCTGGCCAGTGTGAGGCCACACCCGAGATGGTTCCCGAGCACCTGAGGTCCCCTGACCCACGATGCTCTTCTGAAGCGTGTAACCTAACGTCTGAAAGAGACATCAAAGTCCTGCCCTCTACATGTGACCACAGTGTCTAATTCAGACGGTGGAGAGGGGACTGCAGGGCTTGATGGAATCCCTCTCCACAAGTTCACCAGGGAAGTCTGTCTCAACAAAGGGGCTCATCAGAAAGGGGACCACTGTGACAGGTCACAAGAGCTAGCTACGGCATTAGGCTGAAGGTCCTGATTGAGGAGAGGAACAAAGGGGTGAAGCCTGAGGTTTGGCACCAGAGAAGATGGTTGGAGGAAAGACCCTGAAATATCGATGCTTTTAAAAGAAACGTCTGACCTTCCTCTTGGTAGGAGGAGCTGGACTTCTGGTGCAGTCTGTTTGGGTGGGGCTCTGGGTTCACGGGTCGCTGCATCTGCATCATGTATTTTGGCACATAACTCACAGAGGAAAGCTGAGGTCACAGAAGCATGACGTGAAGAGCCATATGACAATTATAAATAAGTTCTAGGTCCCAATACGGATGTTGAATGCTTTATTGGCACGATGAAGAGTTTTGATATGTAATAAATATTTTGGACTGAAATATGCCTCACGACATCACAACATATTTCAAGACTGCTTTACTGAGGTATAGCTGACAATGTCAACTGCCCATCAAGGCCCACAAATAAGCCGTGACGTGCAGCTCACACGAGACCATTATCGGCACAGCTTTGTGTTGTGAAAACAAGACCCAACGCACAACAGTGTGCGAGTCCTGTGACCTGCACCCTGGACATCACTGGACCACGCACTTCACACGCCACAGCACACAGCCAGTCGTGGCTGGGCCGCCAGTGTTTCCTATTTCCTATTTTGTGTCACTCCAATCTGTCTGCAGCCCATAGTCACACCCACCCTTCTGAGGAGAAGCCAGAGTTTTAGTCACCTTTTTCTTTATCGCTGTGACCAAAAGATCTACAAGAATGACATAGAGGATAAAACAATTATTTGGATCACGGTTTCAGAGGTTCAGTGCATGGTCGGCCGACTTCATATCTCTGGGCTCGAGTGAGTGAGGCAGAACATCATGGCGGATGGGTCTGGAGGAGGAGAGCATCTCAGGACATGGCATCCAGGAAGCACAGAGCTCTGCTCACCAGGGACCAATATAAACCCCAAAGGCACACCCCAGTGACCCATCTCCTGCAGCCACACCCTGCCTACAGTTACCGCCCAGGTAATTCCTAAGGGTGACCCAGGGATCAGTCACACCTCTCCTCATCTGATCACTTCACCTCTGAACATTCCCACGTTGTCTCACAAGCTTTGGGGGGACACCTTACATCTAAAACGACACAGCCAGGGAGTCTCATCTTTGCTATTATGATCCCCTAGAACTCCAGTCCTGCGGGCCTGATCTATACAGCCCCATCGAATTTCAGTATTTTGTAATGATACCTTGATCTAAAAGTCCAAAGCCAAGTTTGCTTTCTAGAATAAGAGGAATACACAGTGATTGGAATTCAGCCATGTGGACTGCAGGTGAAAGTAGATAAAGGTTGGTGGGTGGTGTGGCTCCACCAGGTGCAGAGGGGAGTCTGTGGTGCCCATACCCTCCAGACACAACCTCCCAGCAATACTCGTTGGCCCGTGACACTCCTTGGGGCGGGGGGAGCCTGAGCAGTGCCAGGGATTGAGTCTCAGACCAGGGGAAACAGGAACTGAATCATGAAGGAATCTTGGGGCCCCTTGAAAGGAGCCTCTGTTAATTCATGTATTAAAGAAGTGGCAAGCTTCACGATTGGCCAGATGGCTGGACTAGTCTCCAGACACAGGGTGGAGGCAAAAAACAGTTCTGCATACAGAGTGGCTGCTGCTTGTGGTCCAGTCCCAGCTCAGGGGCCCATGGACACAAAGGGAGATGCTGTGGGGCTCCAGCACTTGGGGTGCATCCACCTGCCCAGGCCAGGACCCTGGTGGGCAGTGTGCCCCAGGGTGGGCTGCTCTGCTTGCTGTTTTGCAAGCTCTTGTGTGCATGCAGGCCCTGTGTGGATTCAGTGCCCTTAGATGGACAGAGCAGGGTGCCCATGCCCTCGGCAGGAGCCCAGGCCCAGTGGCCCCGGGCGCAGGGGGGAGCAGTGAGCCCAGTGCAGGGTTCAGCTGAGAGGGAACAGGTTGGCAATGTGCACTGGGTGGTCATGTGGGGTTGGGTACCTGTGGGACTTGTGTTGGGTGTGTGTGCGACCGGGCTGGCGGTGCTCTCGTTCACACTCAGTAGCCGGAGGCGTAGAGGCAAGCGGATCACAAACACTTCTGGGATAAGCTGTCACGTTTTGCACAGGTGAAAATCAGGATTTTAGAATGTTTAACTGTAAGATCAGAAATATTCACTCTAGAGCCGTAACAGGCCCATGTACCCAAAACAGCCAACAGAAGCTGCGTGTGTGTCAGATGAGCATCACCTAAATTTTAGCCAGTGTTGTGTTTGTGTATTTCTCCCCCAAATGACCCTTTAGCAGATTCCAAGAGAACTGTGGGGGAAGGGCAGGGAGCTGTCCCGGAAAAGACCAAGCTCCCCTGAGGGTGAAGGGACCTGGGGAGGACTAACAGAGTCCAAGAGAACAGAGAGCAGTAGGAGCTGGAGGGGAGAGAGGGACACAAACAGGCAGCACACAGATGTGCACACGCACGCACACCACCACACACACACGCACGCGAGCACGCCCCCACTCACACTCCTACACATGCACATGCTGACCCTCCTCTTCTGTGAGGGGTCAGGTGGCGTTCAGTCACTGTGCCCAGCAGACCTGACGAGGGCAACGTAGAGGAGGAAAAGTCTGCTTGACGCTCACAGTTTCGGAGGTCTCAGGTCTAAGTTGGCCCACTCCATTGCTCTGGGCCCGAGGGGAGGGAGAGCATCACTGCAGAAGGGTGTGGGGCAGGAAGGCAGCTCAGACACGGCAGCCAGGAGCAGAGAGAGCTCTGCCACCAGAGACGAAATGCAAACCCCAAAGGCCCAGCCCAGGGGCCCACCTCCTCCCTGCCGCCGTCACCACCCAGGTGATCCCGATCAGGGGGTCAATGCAAGATTGGGTCACAGCCCTCAGCAGCTCATCAGTTCACCTCTAAACTTTCTTGCATTGCCCCAGTTGATCCATATTAGTGGGTTGATCTTCTGATCAGGCTACAACTTTCAAAGCCTAATTCTTTCACCTGTGAACTTTATTGTCTCACATGTGTGCTTTTGGGGGACACCTCATTTCTGAACTATAATATGTGGATTTGATGTTCAGGGGAAAAGAATATAAGCCTGCTCAAGAGGAAGCAGAGCTCATGGGCTCACTCTAAACAGTGGGACCTTCCTCCTGGGCTTTGTGGGCAGAGCAACCCAGCTGCCCAGCATCTCTTCCTGGTGGAGTCCTCTGGTTGCTACTGCAGGTCACTCCCTCTGCGGCTCCCAAACCTGTTCTCTCCTGCCAGTTGGGTCTCCCTTTCTTCTCCACACCAGGACTGGAGTTCAAGGTCATGACAAACACAGGCTTATTCCCTGGGAAGGTCTCCCCTTAGCTGCAGTCTGGGAGTCCAGCATTATACACCTGGGATAAACAAGGACAACAACAGGTTCTTGCAGAAAGACCTGGGGTGTTGCTGAAGCCTTGGAGCAGGCTGTCCTGTGTAAACTGCACAAAGCCTGGGTGTGCGGCTCAAAGCTGGACCCTGCTGCGGCAGAAGAGACTGAGCCCAGCAGGGCCCTGGGGTCCTCTGGAGTTTACTAATAGTGAGTCATTTCTTGT
The DNA here is from genome assembly GCF_001458135.2 of Marmota marmota marmota. Taxonomy (NCBI): domain Eukaryota; kingdom Metazoa; phylum Chordata; class Mammalia; order Rodentia; family Sciuridae; genus Marmota; species Marmota marmota. The sequence continues at coordinate 3,043,906 of NW_025999983.1, read as the reverse complement.
GCTTTGGCGTGGAGCCCTGAGTCTCCAGAACTGCAAAATTCACAAATTATTAATTAGTAATTGACTTGGTTTGTGAATTCTTAATGTGACAGCTTTTTTGGCGTTCTTCTCTTCTCTGACTCTGCAGGGCAGTACAGAGGATGCTCTGGGATGGACTCAAGCCACCTGGATGCCCCAGGAGGGGGGTCCCTTGGGAAGGACCCAAAACTGAGAGGCCACCTCATCTTCTAATAGGGAGGTAGAGGCAACAGTCCCAGCTACTGTGAGCAGTTTCCAGGGTGGGGCCTGAGAAAAGGGTGGGGACAAGAAGGCTGGCTTTGGGGAGCAGTTTTAGGGGATGAGATTTTCTTAGAGGACCAAGGTGTCCACCTCTAAGAAGGAGCAGAGGACTGCCCCAGGAGCAGCAGGGAGGGTCCAGACAGAACTCTGTCACGGGGAGGGGAGGGACAGAGGTCCTTGAGAGGGTTGGGCGTCTGGAAAGAACTCTGCAAACCAAAGCCTCTCCTATTTGGTCACTACTCTTGATTTTTAAAACAATTCCATTTTAAAATCATGGTAAGATATACACTACACGGAATCAGCCGTTTTAGCCACGTGGAGAGTTTTGCTCTGCGGCAGTAGCTGTGCTCATGGAGTTCTGCCATTGGCACCGCTCCTCCCAGAACTCTCCTCCCCTGCAAAACAAGCTCTGTCCCTTTCCACATCCCCCCCCACCGACACCCCCGCCCCACCCCCACTCCTAGAGCCACCTCTGTTTCTGTGAACGCACCTCCTCCAGGCACTTCCCACAAGTGCAGTCCCACAACACACATCTTCCTAATGCCTGGGCGATTCACTGGGTAGTTCTCAGTAGGCGTCTGTGATGTAGTGAGTGTCAGAATTCCCCTGCTTGTGTGTGTGTGTGTGTGTGAGTGTGTGTGCTGGGATGGAGCCCAGGGCTTCGTACATGAGAAACAAGCTCTCTACCACTCAGCCAATCCCCAGCCCACAATTTTCTCCTTCTTAAGAAAGAAAAATATCCCATTGTGTATGTATATGTCCACTGAGGGGCATTCTGCTCTTGGCTATCGTGGGTAGTACTGCTCCCTATGTAGCCCACAGGTGCCTTTTCTAGCACCCCTCCCTTTCTTTACTTTTTCTTTTCTTATTTTTTTTTTGGTTTCAAGTGTACTTTATTTCTTCAAGATGCCATATTTAGTAGGTACACAGTGTTTTTACTTGACATCAATTTTGAGTTGGTTTGGAAATTCAGTATTACATTGCTGGCATGATTACGGATTTCTCCATTCCTTTGGGGTGACTCTGCCAACAGAGGACAGGTCTCATTCTATTCCAGTTCGTGTTGCTGGGTATGTCCAAACAGCAATACAGAAAATGGCTCCTCAGGCTAATATAGCATTACCATATTTGTCATGGAAATCAGGAACGGGTTTCTGGTGGCTCTGCCTTGCCATTGTTTGCTGAATGCTTTGAACTTGGAGACGACTCAGTGCATTTTTGGAAAACATCGTGGAACTGCAGAGAGATTTACAGCAACTGCAGCTGCTGTTTTAAGGCAAACTCACTGCAGGTACCTTCCCCTCCATTTCTTTTGGGTGCATTTACTGTAAGTTGGATCTTTTGAGGGACCACCACTCTATTCCCTACAGTGGCTGCAGCAGTGTGGGAGGGTTCACACCTTTCCAAATCCTCATCAATTCTTGTTATTGTTTGTTCATTTATTTATTTGTTTGGATAATAACCATCCTAATGGGTGAGGGGTCTCATTGTGGTTTTGATTTGCATTTCCCAGATGATTAGTGGTGCTGAGCATTTCTCCCTGACTATCTGCATCTCTTCTTTAAAGGAGAGGCTACTGAAGTCCTTTGCCTCTATTTGAAGCAGCTTGGTTTTGCTTTTTAGTTGTTGCATTATAGGGATTCTTTATATAGTCTGAGTCTCAATTCTTTATCAGACGTATGATTCGCTAACACTTTCTCCCATTTGGGGTGCTTTTCATTCAGTTGCTTATGTTCTTTGAAGCACAAATGTTCTTAATTTTGATGAAGTACACCTTATCTGTTTTCTTTTTCTTTGTTGTTTGTGCTTTTGGTGTCATATCAGAAATCATTGCTAACTCCAATGTCAGAAAGCTTGTCTTCTATAGTTTATTCTGAGTTTTAGCTCTTCTTTTTAAGACTTGTGTCCACTTTGAGGTTTTTTTTTTTTTTTTTTTTTTAATGGGCTTGCCTGCCATCCTTGTAAAAGGATGATACTAATCTTCTCTGTAGGGTTCTAATTTTAGTAAAGATATGGCAACTGCAAGCATTGAAAGAAAACACTTAAAAGAACTGGATTACCATAAAAAATAGGACACACTGTCCCCCATCCCCAGAAGAAGCAATCCCCAGAAGAAATGCACCCATTTTATAAATCTGATTCATAAAACTGAGACAGAGCGTCTGTACTCACAACTATGCACTGAGGAGGGTGGAAAGGAGGCTCTGGTTGGGACACGAGAGTAAACCCGCGAGGCTGTGAGGTGCCATTGCCCCCTCCTCCTGTCCACCTCCCAGGGGGAGATCCACTCTTCATTCCAATCCCAGCCTGGCCTCTTATAAGAGAGAGGAGAGCTTTTATGGAGAAATTGAACTGTACCAAAAGAAAAATCTGTAGTTACTGAAATCTGGGGCTGGAGTGGAGTCACCTCTCCACGCAATTATTGGGTAGCAGGCCCGCCAGGCAACGCCCCGAGCACCCTCCGCTGTTCACCAGGCTCCCAAGCTGCCCTTTGGCATCTCACTTCGAGTGGGAAAAGATGGTGAAGGATAAGAAGAGTCCAGGGGGGGCTTCCGACACAGAAGACCGAGGCCTAATAATACACAGGAGAAGGAGACTTGGGATTCACCACCCAGGAAAGAAAGAGTCCTCAAACCATGGTGTTCTCAGAGGAACAAGGAAAGATACCGCATTTCTAACAAAGTAAAAAATTACACTATAAAAGGAGCAACTGGAGGGCAATAGAGAGCTTCTGGAGTCAAAGATAGAACGCTAAAAAAATTGAAAAATTACAAAAGAGAAAAGATAAGAAAACATGAGAATTAATTCAGCACGGAAAATAAAAAGTAAGTGAGAAGGAGAGATGATCAAAGACGTACTCTGGGGACATAACCCAGAACTAAAGCACATGGATCTCCAGGTGGAATGGCATATCATAGGCTCAGGGCAGAGAGTCAGACCTTGGCCCCAACACTGTGGAGTTTACTATCATCAGGGGTCCAGAAAAGAGGCCGAGAACCCCCAGAGAGGGAGAGGGGACTCTTACAAAGGAATTGGACAGAATGGCACTCTGCTTCTCAAGATGCTCAGGGACAGTGGGGCTAAGGGACAGAGCTCAGATGCAACATGAGTTCCACCTAGAACTTGTGCTCATCCACACAGAAGAGGTTTCTCGCCTCCCAGCAGCTGGGGTCTGAAGCCAGAGGTCAGCGTGCACTGCAGAGACAGTGGCCAAGGGAAGCAAGCGAGCAGGACAACCCGGAGAGGGAGAGGGAAGGGACGGCCAGAAACTGGGCAGCAGGAGGCCCGGGGCCGCAGGTGAGCCAGGGTGCAGCCTGGCAGGGGGAGCAGAACCCAGGGTGTCGGACAGCTGCTCCCAGGGAGGCACCGGGAGCTGCAGGAACTTCAGATAATGAAGCTCAGAGCAGCGTGGAGACTGTGCGCTAGCTCTGCGGCAGCCGCTGGGGGGGGGGGGGGATAATCAGGCCTGGCTGGAAAACCAAACACATAGTAAAGCAGGGCTACATTAATTTCAAGGAAAGTTAAAATTATTTAAGGGAAAACAATGGAATCTGATACCCCATTTGGCTCAAGAATGAGGAATGTTCACATTAATGCAAATGCTGTGGCCTTTGCCAATTGATGGAATGCCACACTGAGCCATGGGGTGTGTGCAGGACTTCGGTCCTCTGTTCTGACAGAAACGATTATGACATCTAAAAGACAAAGAAGTCCATCTGGAGCTGTGGCTCAGAGGTAGAGCGCTCGCCTAGCATGCGTGAGCCACTGGGTTTGATCCTCAGCACCATATAGAAATAAAATAAAGAGATTGCATCCACTAAAAAATGAATATCTAGAAAAAAAAGACCAAGAAGTCACCAAGAAATAGTCATATAATTTATAACCCAGAAAGAAGGAAATGACAGTTGGAAAGTGTAGAAGCAGAGGCAGAGGCTCAGAATGTCTCTGTCTTGGGTGCAAGAGAAAGACAGGGCCAGGGTGGGAGGGAAGCGCTAGTATCTTGATCTAGGCACTTCAGCATGGCTTGGCTTTTAAAAATGGTCTTATCATGCTTTGGGGGCATTTAGGGCCCAGCTATGTTCTTTTGAATTTCAACATGCCCTACTCTCAAGGGCACTGCTAGTTGAGCAAAGCCCCAGTGTGCGAGTCAGAGGAAGGTGCTCCCGCTTTGGGCAGAAGCAGCCCAGGCCAGCACACGTGCTTCTTGAGAGCTGAATGGGCGGGTTTCAGCCCCCTGGCCACGTTGACTGGGCCCAGAGTGCAAGGTGCAGCTCACGGGAGCCTTCTCCAGTGCTGTGGACTAAGAGGAGGAGAGGAGCCAGAGGAAGAAGCAAAAGAATCAGAACCAAGAGAAGCCATCTGGAATTCTCCTAGGATCAAGTGTCAAATCATAAAATGTCCTGAGAAAATGTTTTCCAAATTTTGGTATGAGTGTGAACACCTGAAAAATATATATAACAACTGACATGAATACCAATCTAATGCCCTGAGAAACATTCTCAAATAATCCAGGATTTGACTAATAGACACTTATTGTTAGGAAAGAAGGCACAGCTAGGTATTTTAGGCACTCTTAATTTAATATGAAGCAGTGCTGTGACGAGATTGCTAAGAGGTAGAGAGTGCTAATGTGATTTTAGATGAATGAATGCAAGTCCAGTCTCTAAACATGACAGATGGTCCTGGCCACGGATTCAGTGTGATCCTCAGTTCCAGGTCCTGAGAGTCAGAGGAGGTCCACAGTGTCCACAGATTGGGAAGTAATTTTAAGTAAGAAAGACTCTCAAACATGGCAAAGAAAGTCACACTGAGAGGGTGTATGGAGAGCTTTCTGCAAATGGTCTCAGGAATTAAGAGCATCATACAGAACAACCATATGTTAGACCTTTCTTAAATGGAGAGGGTTAAATAGAGATTGAAGCAATATAAACAAGGATTTACAAAATCAAATTGAGTGGTTAAAAAATAAAATGTGTAACTTAGTACCATTGGGGTTAAAACTGGCCCCTGTGGGTTGGGACAAGAATGCAGATTATCCAGGCCTTCTGTGCCTTGGCAAAGACCAGTTTCCAGTGTGAAGTGTTTACGATTTAAGGCATTTATCACTTCCTGAACCTTGAGCTGTGAAAATTACATTTCAAAAAATATTCAATTTGGGTATTTGGTGAGGAATTATTTCATTTCCAATCCAATTCATTACTTCTTAACTTGAAAACACTGTGTTGCTTTTTATTTGCTTCAAGGAAAATGGTATTTTGGGGTCTGTAGTTAAGCCCCTAGAGAATGCTGGGAAAGACAGGAGACTTGAACTTCCTCCCTGCTCGGGGGAATGTCATGCCTCCAACTTCCTGTCAAGACTCTAAGTGCCATTTACAGCCCGTGACATCACAAGTGGTTCCAGATTCCATCAGGGCCCACGATGCATGAAAAAGCAATAGAATCCAGATGCTTTTTCTGGGAAACAGTTCCTCCGCAGGAAAAGTAAACAGAACAAGAAGGATACTCACTGACTTCCCCTGTGACGTTCATTCACAAACCAGACCTTGGTGTCTCTGCATTCAGCAAGTGCTCAATTCCCACATGCAGATAGACAGCCTGTACGAACATTACCCATCTCACAGATGGATGCTCTTCTTCTTTTAATTAATTCAATGATTGTAATATTTTCAATGATGTAAAGTGAATGCAGTCTAAAAAAGATATGGATAAAGAAATTGAGACTAATACCATGTCCTTGGCTGCATTCACTATCATCTGGGCAAAATAGAAGGCAGATACTCTCCTAATGCAAATTCTGCCCCACACATTTATAAGCATGACACATGGTTTATATGGCCAATTTTAACTCATACTCATGGTAGAACATTGCCAGATAAAATAAGGTACTTGTATAGCCTGGTACTGACATGTAGGTATGTTTATACAAAGTTTAGTGACTTTACTTTTACTGAGCATGTTAAAATATCAGGCTTAATGCTGTTGTCCTTTTCTGGATAAAACAGCATAAAGATCTATAGATTTTAATAAACCCCATCTTAAAATTTGTACCCAAAGTATGGATTTTGCATCTAGGAGCTTAATTTGAACTGTTTTTGCTTGAATTCAACATAATAAAAAATCCTATCCTATTCATAACAATCAACTTTTGAACCCACCATCATAAGCGCCCTGTGCTTTACAAACGGGCCTTGGCCTCCGGCCTCTGGTCACTGACAGCCCAGTTGGGGCAAGAGTCCACATAGCTTTCATGAAAGAAGAGCAAATTATTTCAAAGCCAAGGTAGTGATGGTCATGTAGCCACATGGACCAGGGGATGGTGGGGGTATAGAGCAGACACTGAAAAGCTGCAGAACTCTGACCTGAACCGAAATTCAGATTCTGAGGTTTCCATTTGATGATCCCTAGCAATTTGCTTTTGCTCCTTTGGTCAGTTCTTTAATTTTTTCCATAGGTGGGGAAGCACATGCTGTCACATATGCTGCAGAACAGCAAGGTCCTGTGGTCCTGTTTCCCATGAAATTCCACCTGCTCACACCCAAGACAGACAGGAAGTGGCAACACTGGAATTCCCACTCCTGTCTGTCACCATAGGGAGCCTGTGCCGGGCTGTGTGAATCCTGAACCTCACAGGGCACAAAACAGAGCATGGTTTGCCATGGCCGCTAGCAATTATGTACTTAAATTCTGCACTTCATGAACAGGAGGAAAATGAATAATAGTCAACCCCTTCCAGGAAAGTGAGTGGGTACAAAATTTCAACTACCTCATTTTGAGTTCTTGTTTCTGATTGGTTGCTATCAACTGGTTTCCCAAATATTAAATCCAGTTTTGAAGATATGTGGATAAACAAGGAATAAAATAAAGGTTTGATTATTTCTTAATTCTCCCTTGAAAGTAAATCTAAATTTTATTCCAATAACATCCCCCTGCGCAATCACTGCTGAGAAAAGTGAACAGAGTATTTCACTCAAAAGCCCAGCAGTAAGTTACGAGAGATGTTCTAGAATCAGGGTCCTTAGGATGGCCCTAGTGTGCTACAGTTTAGAGTGTGCAGTGGGCAGCTCATCAAAATTAAGAGGACCGCACTTTGGTCAGTGGTAACACAGGTGAGCAACCGTCACTGTGAACCAGGCAGGGTGCACACTGAGCAGATCTCAGGCTGGGGACTCTTTGCCATATGTTTACTATGCCAAGTTGGAGAGCTCATTTAAACTCAGAATCAAGGTGTTAGAGTTGGAAAAGATGGTAGAAGTTCCATTGGCTAATCTCAGGGCTCATTATGGAATGAGGTTTTAAAATCTTTCCTACTCTCCTCAGGCTGTCAAGACTAAGAAGGTTGCCCTACAGGAGAAAATGCAGCAAGGAGATCAGCAGAGTTACACAAAAGTGAAATCCACTGTTCCTCCTATTACCATTGTCATGACAGACCCACAGGCAGACGGCGAGACTTCAGGAGTGACCAGGTAAAAGTCAGGCTTGCCATTTTGTCTTACCCCAAACCAGAAGGGCTACTTTCTGATATCCTGTGGGCTTTGCGGGTCACTGGGTCTTTGAATGTGCCAAATGTATTTTCAAAGTCCCTTTACCACATCTGCCTTCTAATGATCACAAGAGTCATTAATGAAAGTTTGCTCACATTTCCTCATCTACTGGGAAAGGCTGCAATGAGTCTGCTGATGTGGCCAGTGATTATGTGGAAGGAAAATCAGACTGGGAACCTCAGGAGGCCTTCAGGCAGGGAAGCATTTGCAAGTCATGCTGCTGTCCACGACCCTGCTCCCAGGTTGTCTCTCCCCTGCCACAGAAGCAGTTCCCTCGTGGCAGCACAGACAGAGACAGTGGCCATGTGGTTGACTTGGTTTCCTCCTCCTGAGCAGTCTCAGAATCTGGGGGGCCCATGGAGACAGAGGGGAGGAGCTGGACCCAGTGGGCCTGGTCTTCATGCCTGTCTCTGGGGCTCCTTCTTCTTTGGGGCTCCTTCTCCTGAAATGTGCATTGCTTTTGCCCTGGCCAGAAACCTTGCCATTTTTATTTATCCCCTCCTTCCAGTGCCACCTCTGTCTTCTCCTCCGTCGCATTCTTCTGTTGCTTTCCACAAAGACACATTCTCTGTTTTGGGGGCATTTCCAACTTTTCACCTCCAACTCCACGCCATCCTCTGCAAACATGCCACCTGACAGCTGAAGGAGCCCACTTGGGCTCGGTGGCTCTGACGGGCTACCCACAGGGGGCAGAGGGGTAGAGCAGTTGGCCCAGCCCTTCCTGAGGGGCATATGCTGGGTGCTAATGGAGCTGACGCCTCTGCACGTCCACAGGTGTGTGCTCTGTGGAGTTGCTGTGTACACACCAGTGAGGACAGGAGCGTGAGGCGCATCCTTAGGTAGGATGAGTTAAGGGGACTTGGAGGAGCAAAGCCAGCCTTTCCACCAGAACACTCGTTTCCTGACTGTCCCAGTCTTGGAAGAAGCGGAGAGGAAGAAGGAGAACCAGTAGCCCCCTCTTTAGAGCAAGTGAATAAAGAATTGAGAAGCATTTTACAGAATTTGAAAAGCACCAACATTGAGGAAAAAAAATGTAAAGAGGAAAGATTTTAAAGTTTTCCTTGGGAAAAGAATGGCTCTGGATAGTTTTATGGTGCTACAGTTTGGATCTTGTCTCCCAAAGACTCATGTTCTAAAGACCTGCTTCCTAACCCCAGAGGCTAGTGGGAGGTGGTGGCACCCTCAGAGGTGGGACTATTGGTAGGTCTTTGGGGGACTTGCCCTTTAGGGGATACCGGACCTCAGCTCCCCCTGAGAGTGTTTGTTATAATAATGGAAAACTGACGGACACATATGGAAATCTTCAGAATTTTACATTAGTAATAAACATAGCTGGTCCTACCAGTAAGCAAAATAGATGACTAATCCCATGATATAATTTTAAACAACGTCAGCAAAAACCTGCCAGGAAGAGCTTTGGTGCCGAGCTCAAGGGCCGGGTGGGAGCAGAGCCGTGACGCAGATGTCAGCTCCCTGCAGCTAATAAGCACCATGTTGGAATGGTCTCTGCCGGTTCCTCTGTAAGGGCAGGAGGGCTGCCCATGGCTAGCTCCCACACAGCACCGGAAACCAGCTTCCCTGGCAGACCTGACGCTCACCACATTGGGGGCCCCGGATGACACAGGATGTCCTGGACATGCAGTGCTCTCTTTTACAGGGACAGTTGGCTACCAGGGGGAAACGAGCTTTGATTTCCCTTTGGGAGAGGCTCTTCCTCACACCTGTGACCAAACTGGAGATTACAGAGAGGCCTGAATGTGTCCAAACAAAACAGAGAGCAACCCAGAGGACAGACAGGCCAGAGTGGCTGCAATCTAGCGCAAAGCCACCGTCATTTCCAATGGAGGGCTCTTGCATGGGCCTGGGAAGAAGGAGTGTGTTGCACACATGTGTGCCCCCACCGCCCTGCTGCTCTGGGCAAAGTGCCCTCTGCTCTGTCCCTGATGGGCCGCTTTTCATGGAGATGACCACACAGGAAACAGCATGGGATTGGCTTCAGACAGTGGCTCTGGCCAATGGGTGTCCTGTCTCAGGCCTTCTCCAGAGGCCGTGCTGTGTTCTCCCAGCACCTTGCACACTGAGGTTGGGGCCACCCTGCACTGCACCTGGTGCCACGGTCCTAACTCAGGAGCCTCCATCAGAGTCCAGCGTGCAGAGCCCGTCAGAGGAATCAGACGGCCACCCAGCAAATGGTGGGCTCAGGCCTTGCCAGGACGAGGTGCCTGCCCCTATTCTTGCTTCTCTTTGAAGAGTGTTCAGGGTTGGGGGATCACTAAGAGAAAGGTGACCCCAAATGACATGGAGCGCAGGAGAGGTCTCAGGAAGTGGGTGACTCACAGGTATTTCCCTAAGGCTGACGCCACCAGGGGCTACTCAAGAACTGGAGATGTCAGCAGGGGAGGAAGACGGCCAGGAGAGCGTAGATTACTAAAGAGTGAATAAATCATGTGTGTTCTTGTCCAGTGACTTGATTCATTGAGAGGAAAATTCCTAGTGTGCTTGTTTGTTTAATGAGACATCACTCGAATAACCCATGAAAATGAAAAGTGAGGACTTTTTAATTTTGCCCAACTGCTTTTCATCGTAGACTGCCGAAAGGGACCAAAATTCAATGCTGCTTTGTAAGTTTGAAAAATGAGATGAAGGGGGAAGGAAAAGGGGAAATGGGTTCAAATCATTTTATTCCTCAGAAAGAAAACTGGGTCTTGGTTCTTAGTAGAAAACTAGGAAAAAATCCAACAGTCCAAAGCCCTTCCCGGTCCCCCCACTGTTCAGGTGAAGTGAGAGTGGTGAGGGGCAGCCCAGGAATCCCACCGTGCTCCTGCGCTGTGATGCCCCGCCTGAAGGGAAAGATGTCCAGGGCAGAGCAGGCTGCACTGTCATCCCCCTCCCTGGTCCTGCGTGGAAGCAGCACACTCTGGGTCTGCGGCTGCTCTTTGCCGCCACCCTCCAAGCAACTTCTGATGCAAAGCAGGGACCACCAGACCCTGTGCTGCGCTGCCCGGAGACCTGCTCCTGAGCCAGTTCCTAACACTCCCCTTTCACTACACCCTCGGGGCACGGCGCTGGCCAGACTCAAACACTGGCTTTCCTGCTTCCATTTGGAGTTTGCCAGAAAGAATGCGCATGTTGAGAAATGGGCCATTTAAAGAGAAAGAATCCATCGGCAATTCCAACCTACAGTTTACCATGCAGAACTGGCCCCTGGAGATGGTAACATGAGAGTGACCACAAACACATCAGAAGGGTTGGGAGGTCAAGAAGGGATGGTGAGGGTGACGACATGTTTAGGCAAACACACCTTTGAAGCCATCTGAAATATAAGTGAGGCCCAAGGAAATACGAAAAGCCGACGCAGCACAACAGCAGACACCACATGGCATGGGCTGTGGCCCTGGCTCTTCTGAGATGCCATTTATTGGCTGATTACATTATGTAAGAGCTACAGGTATTTAATAGAGGAGGAACCGTCACGTGAAATTGAACTAATTAAGAACAGATTAGTAAAAATTGATAAAATTCCCACCTTCCTGGGAAACTTGATTGTTTCCCAGTGAAATTGAATATCAGTCTCTTTCATCTAGAAATATCCCCAAAACATATCAGAGATTTTTCACTTGATTTCATCCTATTGCTTACATGCTGAACAGAAAAAAAGAAAAGATAAACATTTCTGGTTAAATTACTTGAAGTCACCTTCTCAGTTGGAAGTCTGGTTTTGAAAAGCTCCTCCTGGATATAGGGAACTATAGTGACAAAATCATAAATAAGCACTACCTTTCCTTACCACTAGGAGGCAGCAGCCAAAAACTCACCCAACTTGGGCACCAGGTTGAGTTACCTGTGGGCCCAGCCACATGGATCCAAGTTCTGGTGGATCCGTGCATCGGTGAGTGTGGATCAAATATCACCTTGGGTATTTTAGATCCATATACTTGGCCCACAGGAGTAATTACTTTGGAGGTGAGACTTTTAAAAAATTTTTGGAAGAGCCAGTATAGAGAGTCCTTGGATCTGTTATCAAATAAACAGATGGATTGCTAGGCAGAAAAGAAAACCACCCAGGCTATTCTGAAGGGCAGAATCAGATGACTGCAGACGTCTCGGTGACAGTGCCACCTGGAAAACAATGGGGTAGTTTCTACTGTTTCTGTAGAAGAATGCCGCGTGCTGTCAAACTGTCTTCCAAATGCACCTGGAAGTCTTGCACACATGAAAGACACATGTCCCTGATATATCTTTCTTGAAAAGGTGACAAAAGAAGAGAAGCAAAACACCAAAACCTCAAGACACATTTAAAATACGGCTGGAAACGCGGAGGTGGGGCACGCCCCCTCCCTGGGCTTCAGCATCCCTGCCCATTTCCTCAGTCTGACCTAAGCCACGTGGCTGGACTCAAAGCCCATCTTCTCCCAAGTCGTTCCTTAGTCCTGGCTCTGCCCATCAAGCAGACCACGTCCTCTGATCCCAGCGTCATCCGTGTTCTTGTGGACGCACACACAGGTGCCAGCACATGCATGTCTGAAGAGGACCCTGGTACTGCGGAGCCCGTGTGCACACGCCAAGCCAGTGCAGCTGCCACGCTCTGCTGCAACAGCCCCTGGCTGTGGCCTGCCTTCCCGAGAGGGACCCCCATCCCGTGGCCCCTGGAGGTGCCGCAGACAACACGGAGGGGAAACACCAAGCAAGGACGTGGGAAAGCACAGGGCCTGTGCAGTGCTGGCCAGAGCCATGGGGAGCAGGCGGGGCTGGTGCTCAGAGGGTGGTTCAGGGCAGCTGAACAGAGCCGGGAGGAACAGAGGAGGCCAGTGCTGTGTGGGAGGTGGTCCAGCCGAAGCCCCCCGCCCCAAGGCAGACTTGGCCTCCAAGCTGAGGACTAGCAGAGAGCCAAGGGCGGAGCCCAGGAGCAGGGGGCAGAGTGGCTTCCTGCGCTGCGCTGCGTGTGTCGCTGGGGGAAAGGGATAGCGGACTTGCTGCCGTCAACAGGCGGTAATTTTATAAAGAGAAACCTAATTGCAATTTTAAAACAAGAACATGAAATCGATAGATAACAACTGCCATTGGGATCACAATCTGAGTGTGTCTTAGAGATAATTCTGTCCAAGCCCATTGCTCGCAGTTCCATATTCAACCTTCAAAGCCAAAGTTGCCTGGTTCGAATCCTGGCTGTGCCACTAAGGAAGAGGGTGGCACTGGGTGAGCTTCTGGACCTTCCTGGGCCTATTTCCTCATGGCAGTGTGGGGACAGGCCAGTGCTGCAGGGCTGTGAGCACAGGTCTCAGGCACCGGGGATGGGGCCAGCTCTCGGTAAGCAGTTGGTTATCAAGCAGGGTCAGCAAAGTTCCACGTTTTCTCTTAAGTTTTCACCAATGTCAAGAACCAAGGTCAGAAGCAGCCAAATAAAGGTCTCAATGTTTTGAAGAAAGCTCCCATTGAGGACGTCCCCATGCAGTTCAGATCCCTTCATGTGACACAAAATGAACTGTCTTGGATTTGCTTCTGGCAGGGAACACTAGTTCTTGTGTCAGAGGATGGCCCTGCCCCAAGCCTGCTGCAGGTGCAGCTCCGAGTAAGCCCTTCCTTCTGAATGAATCTGCGTGCGCTCTTCTCCTTTCTGCCGTGACTGCTGGGACACTTGAAGGCAAAGTTTGCCCAGTGGGAGCAGCTGGACCTCACCCCAGCTTCCTGGCAGCGCTAACTATCCCTCGGACGGCTTTGAGCATCGCTGACATGATCTTGATGCTTTGAGCTAACTTGGAATGTCAGCCAGGAAGACCTTCAGACCCTTGGGTCGCAGCCTTGTAGGTGGGCTGGCCCTGGGGCAGTGTGCAGAGGGGCTTGCTTCTCGGTCACCAGTAAGGTCTGTTGGTTTCTGGATTGTCCCCTCCCTGAGGGATCCAAGAGTCACACCAGCACTCAGCCTTTCTGGGCAACCCCAGGGATGAGACAGCACAAACGCCCATCAGCTCTAGCTCCAGTTAGCAGTCCAGCTTTCCCCATCAGGACCTCCCAGGGCACCAGCTTCACCCTGGTGGGTGCCACCTACCTGCTGATCACTGTGGGCAGCTGCCCCTCCTGAGTCAGGGCTCCCCCTTCCTTCTGCAAGGCCCCCTCTCAGGCCCAGAGGAACAACTGCCCAAGGCTCTCCCTGCTCCAGAAGTGGCCTGGCCTCACATGGCCGACACTGCTTAGTCACAGCCCTGGACATGTTAGCGTCTCAGCAGCTTCCTTGCTGCGTGGACCCTAGTGGGGCCTGTCCTCATCTGCTGAGAGCCTCACTAGCCATGCCCCACCAGCACCCGGGGGGACAAACATCAGCTAGAGCCTGGAATGGTCCATTTCTTCCCTGAAGAATATCTAGGATGGGAATTCACTCCCTCCATACCTCATCTGAAACTGGAAACCACTTTCTCATGCTGGGCAAGGAGGGAAAGAGCCTCCCGTTCTTCCTGTGGCACTCACAGAACTTGGCACTCGTGGACAACCTGACACTCTTCAGGGTCACTGCAGTTGGGCCACTTGGTCTTCATTTTCCATGAAGCAGACTTTTTACTAAAAACGAACTCCCACAGTATGCAGAGGTGTCGGGTAAGCAGCAATGTCTGCAGAGTGCTCAGAGCTCTCTGAACATAAAGCGCAGAAGAAGAATGGAGCAGAGCACGTTATTATTCTCACCCAGAGTGGGTGGAATTGCAAAGAGAAATCATGTCAAAGATGTAAGGAAACTTAAAAGTCTGAGACTTTAAAAGGCTGGGATTATTAAAACACCCAGCTGTTTGACAGGAGAAAATTAAACTGTTCTCCCGTCTCAAAAGATATAATGCCACTTTCTCATTACTTACCGAACCCCACGTCTCTTCTTCCTGCACTAAGCTTTCACTGAAGCCAAGAAAGCTCCACGGACAAAAAATGACTGTATAGGTTTGCCCTAAAGTGACAAGCGGGCCCAGGAAAAAGGGACGTGCCATCTTGTCAACATGAGAACCTGTAGTTACAGCTGTGGGTAGAATCCAAAGCTCACCGTCCCTGCACCCTGCTGACTCTGAATTCCTGTTCATAGACGTGGTATGTGGCTCTGGGTCCTGGCAAGGTGGGTGATGGTCTGCATTTCTGTGGGAAAGGAAACGAGAAGGATCTACCCCTGGACAAGAAACCCTGCAAAAGAGCAGCTCTCCCCTGGGTCTCTCGGTGGCAAGAAAGGCTTCAGGAACAACACAAAGCTGGGCCTCCCTTGTCGGAACCTGACTGCTCCTGCCCTGCATGGGACCCACAGGCTGGGAAACAGAGCAGCCTAGGAGGGATGTCAGAGGGACTCCCGGGCCACCTGCCAGGAACAGAAGCAAGTTCATCTGGAGGGACTTGCCACCATCTGCACCCCACTTACCTCCCACAGAAAAACACGTCAAAGGGAACGGTGACACAACAGGAGGGAAATGCATATGATTGTGCATATACAGCGCACAGGAGCACCCGCCTTCAGCTTCGGAGGCCACAACAGCAAGACACCCTGAGCTCATTGGAATTCGTAGGCAAAAAAGGATTTAAAGCCTTAATCAAAGAACAAAACACTATGAGAAAAAGGACACACAGGTTTGAAGAAGAGCCAAATAGTAGCTGTCTAAATAAAGTGATTATAAAAATATAGTCACTGACAACTTTAAAAACCGAGGTCAGTGGGCACGATTGAGGAGAGAGTCTCAGTGAACTGGAAGGTAGAACTGAGGACTGCCCAGAATACAGCCCCGTGAAGAGCTGGAAATGGGGAGGAAAGGTGGGCACAGGAACACAGAGGAAGAGCATCTGGAGTGTCAGCCAGAGCCCCAGAAGGAGGGTAAACAGAACGTGACTCATGGAATTCGCCAGTGAATCCCTTAGGTCTTGGGCTTTGGGGGAGATCAGGATGAAACAAGGAAGCCCGATCCTGCCAATACCACCTTGTACACTAACACAGTCCCAGCCAGAGCAAGAGAAAGAAGGAAAAAGACCCGGCTGGGGTGCAGCGCAGTGGTAGAAAGCTCGCCTAGCACGTACGAGGCACTGGGCTTGAGCCTCAGTGCCACAGAGAAACGAACAAATAAAACGAAGGTGTGGTGTCCATCTACAACTGGAAAAAAAAGGAAAAATAACTAAAAAGGCATCCTAATGAGAAAATTAGCTCTGTTTACAGATGTCGTGATCTTATGATCAGAAAATCCCTAACAACTCCACAAAAACGCTTATTTGAACTAAAAATTCAGTAAGATTGTACGATCTAAAGTCAACATAAAAAGTCAGTTGCATTTGTATACACTGAAAACAAACTATCAAAAACAGGAATTAAGGAGAAAACATCATTTATATTAGCATTTAAGAAATACTTAGGAATGAATTTAACCAGTAAGATGAAAGATCTGTATAATTAAAACTATAAAACAGTAAGATGAAAGACAACAAAGAGGTCATAAGTAAATAGAAAAATATTCCATGTTCGTGGATCAGAAACATTAAACTTGTTAAATGTCCATTTTACTCAAAGTGATCTTCGGATTCAATGCAATCCCCCTCAATATTTCCATGGCATTTTCCACAGAAATGGGGTATCCTAAAATAAATATGAAACCACAAATAACTACTAAAAACCAGTACTGTCTTGATCATGAAGAACTGGAAAAGAACAGGAAGTGGAAGGCATTACCCTACTTGAAGGTTTTTCAAAGTGTTCTGCAAAATGTAATTAGCAAATGAATATCACGCTGGTATGAAAACTGACAAACATCAGTGGAACCGAACAGAGAGTCTGGGAATTAAACCCCTGATTTTATGGCCAGTTGGTCTTTGGCAAAGCGTCGTGAGCACACAACGGGAAAGGTGGATCTCTCCAGCAAGTTATTCTGCAAAATGAGATCCACCGGCAGAAGAATGAAACTGGACACTCATCTCACATCATATACAAAAGTCAATTCAGTCGAATCAAAGACAAACACAAGACCTGAAGTGGTAGAAACTACTAGAAGAAAACATAGGGAAAACCTTCTTGGACCGGACCATACTGTTCTTGGAGGTGACCTCAAAAGCACAGGCAACAAAAATAGAGAGTTAGGATCACATCAAACTGAAAAGCCCATCGAAGGAAGCAAGCCACGGAAGTGGGAAATACTTGGAAACACACACCTGGTAAGGACTTCATGGCCCAAGTGTACAAGAGATTCAGAAACTCACCAGCAAGAAAACAGATAATTTAAAAATGAGCACAGGACCCAAAGAGACATTTCTCAGAAGAATATGTGCAAATGCTAACCAGGTCCATGCAGAAGTGCTCAGTACCATTAATCATCAGGAAAATGCAAACCAAAGCCACCCCTCACACAGTTAGAACTGTGGTTGTCCATCAGAAAAAGGGCTGTGTTAGTGAGAACACGGAGAAGAGGGAGGCCTTGTTCGCTCCTGGTGGGAACGGGAGCTCTACAACCATTACGGATATTATGGAGATTCTGTAAAAGATTTAAAATAGAACCCCCACGGGATCCAGCAATTCCACCACCTAGATGTAGATGCATGTTCAGAGGAAATGGAACCCGTACCCGAAGGAGCTACTGCACACCCCTGTTCACTAAAGCACTTTTGATAATAGCTAAGATGTGGAATCACCCCAAGTGTGTTCACTGACAGGAGAACGGATAAGAAAGCATCACCACACACATGCACACACACACGCACGCATACATACACGCATGCACACGCTAAGATTATTCTGCCTTAAAAACAAAGGAAATGGTCATTTATGACAACACGGATGAACCTGGAGGAACTGATGTTAGGTGAAGTAAGACAGGCACAGAAGGACAGATACCGTCTAATGTCACCCGCGTATGGAATCTAAAAAAGTCAAACTAAAGCAGAGAGTTGAACCGCAGATGCTGGGGTCTGGGGTTAGAGGTACAAAATATCAGTCACTCAGTATCTGGAGACCTAATACGGCAGTGTTTCTATTAATAGTACTGTTTAGTACATTTTTAATTTTCTAAGACATTAAGTGGGTCTTAGATTTTTCAGCACCTGCATGCAAAGGTACTTACGTGATGAGATGTGTATGTTAATTAACTTTATCGGTAATCATCTTACACTATACATATATCAAAACATCACCTTGTACACCTTAAATACATATAAATTTTGTCAATTATACCTCAATGAAACTGGAAAAATATACTGGCAAACATGTACATAAGTCTGAAAAGAATTGCCTGGAATTTAATTATTCATCCAGTTTTGTTTTTACTATTGGCACTATTATATAAAATTGCTAGTTAGTCAAAACAAAAATGAAATAGTGTTTTGCATAAGTTCCAGGGATAAAAATTTAAAAAAATCTGACAAGTTCAAATGTTCACAAAGATCTGTTGGTGGAAGTTTAAATTGATACAATTATTTTTGTGACTGATTTGGCTATAAGTAGTAGAATTGAAATAAAAGCATATCATACTACCCAGCAATCTCCCCATGGATGGGGAAATTTTCAAAATGAATGTCATTTTATAACATTTAAAATTGTGCACAGCAACACTCCCCATTATATAGGGATCTGTACACTAAAACTTTAAAAATACAGATTCGAATGAAAACTGGTAAATCCAGGTTAGTGTGGTTTCTTGTGGAGAAGGAGGGAAGGAAATGAGATTGATTATAGGCATATAAAGGATTTATTTATATGTTTGATGATTTACTTTTTGAAAATAATTGTCAAAGCATGACTTCTAAACTTACAAGCTCAAAACCATAGGCAAAGGGATTTTCCCAGGGAATCTTATTTCAATTTTTCTGATTTTTCTGTTGCAAAGAAGACAGGTTGAGAGAGTAGAATTGATATTGCAATTCAACCTTGGCAGCTGGTGTGAAGAGCAGTGGAACTTACATGAAGCCATCTAAGTGTGTTTGGGACACAAGAATCATCCTGACTCTGGGCACCGACGAGCGCCCAGTACTCGAGTCATTCTCTCCTCTAGCCAGCACCCTCCTCTCACAGGTGCCACTCCTACTCCTCAGGTGTGAGCCTGAGACCCAGAATTAGGTGTCAAAACCTAACTGAACTGGTGCACGGGCCTTCAAAACCCATGCTGACCTCTGAGAGCCGTCTCGAGTCCACAGTGTCCCTTGCAGGCCGGGCATGGGCGGCAGCCACAACACCAGGCGCTGCCTCTACAGCCGCTGCTGGCCACGGTGACACCTCCTTCCCATTGCACTGGCCATCACATAGGAGCCATCACCAGCATCCCCCCATCCCGCAGAGGAGCACTGGAGCACAAGGTGAGCCACTTGGATGAGATTTACCCCAGAAAGCTCCAATTTCTGTGAAAATTTTGAACTTTAAAAAATGCTTTCATTAGGAGTTGGGCTAAAACTCGGTTCTAGGTGGTTATAATTGGACTTGCTCATATAAATATGGGCCTCAACTAATAACTTTGTAAGATTTCTCGTTTCAGAGGTTTGGCAAGAATAAAAATCTTACATAAATTCGTAAACAGGAATAGCGCTGAGGCCTGGTGGTGGGAGTGGCTTGCCCTCAGCTGTAGAGGGAGGCCTGCGTGGCTGTGTGCACATGTTTACCTTGCTTCACTCATGTGTCCGTCGGGCATGGATTAATTAATACTTTGTGGTGGAGATGTCGACTGTGTCCAGGCCTTGATGGCCGTGCTGGGTCCTGGCATCACCTCAGAATTAAAGTACCCAGTGCTTGACCGGAAGCACAAGGTTCGGTGACTTGCAGTGAATGGAGGAGTTCCATTCTGACTCAGCCATCTGACACACGTGTTGACTTTAAGTGCTAACTTGGTCTAAAACTAGCCCCCGGAAGCCCTAGCACTACCAGCAAGCCTCTTACCCGTCAGCTGTGTGTCCAGTGTCAGAGGGAGGTCCTCACATCCGGAGGCAGGGCCTAATGCAACAGCTGGCCCTGGTTGCTGGCCGTCCATTTAGGAGCTCTAGAAGGGGCGTGAACGACTGCAGGTGAGATTCGAACTGCTGACGGCCGGCTTGCCATGGGGTCAGCACAGGAGTTCTCAGGAGAGGCCCCTCCCACAGATGAGGGCCCCTCCATGCCTGTAGCTCTCACCCGGACTGCCACCTCCTGGCACCTGACAGTGCACCCCACTTCTGAGGTCCCTTTTCCTAGTTCAAGACAAAAGCCGGGACTCAGTTCCCATCTGCTGCACTGGGAATTATTAGATAATTGACTCTGAGTGGCCAGCACTTGCAGCCTTTGTCCAGTTAACGCCCCTTCTGGTGTGGCCTTGTCTTTTCACCGGGAAAGAAAATATTGCTAGAAATTTGTTTTAGAGCTTGGTGGCGGGTTCTGCCTGGCACAGAGTGGCCGAGGACACCCAGCACCCCGTTCCCTCTTTCAGCTAACTCCCTTCTTCGTGAGACAAGTGAATCACTCGTTGGTTGAATAAATATTTATTGTGCACTTACTAGATGCTAGTCGCTTTTGCAGGCACTAGAATGAATCCCTTAAACCCTTTGGAGTTATCATACAAATGTTCCCAGATACCCCACTGTGGGGAACCTTTGTATTTTGGAATCATGTCAGACCTACAGGAGAGTTGCAAAACCAGTGCCCAGGGTTTCCACGTGGCCCCACCCTCTCCTCTCCCAACATCTGACACAGCATGGTACAGTTACAAACACCGGGAAGTTACCATTTATGTAGTGCTGATAACCCAACCACAGACATTATTTGGATATCACTTTTTTGAAGTTCTAATTGTTGAAAGTGCCTTGTGCTTGCCTTTGATCTGACATAGCAGCTGCCTGCATTTCTGTCCTCTCCCTGGGGACCACCGAAGGATGGCCCTAGAGGGGACCTGAGTTGTCATCTCACTTGATGGAGCCTCAGCTCCCTCATCCATAAGATGGGTCAGGGGCTTGTAACACAGAGCCTGGAGTTGAGCCCCCTGCAGACTCTGCTCTCCTATCCCTGACCCCCGGGAAGATCACAGGAGGAACAGTTATCAATGGCAGGTAACTCATTTACTAGATCAGCGTCAATTACAGAACTAATTAAGGGAAAGGGCAGGCTTCCAATGGAGGTGTTCTGACCCCCTCGTGAATCTCCATCAGGAAGGTTAGTAAATTATTCTTGTTTTACACATTAAGAAAGGAATCGCCAAAACTTTATCTAAATGAATGTTTCTTACACTGAATAAAAGTGCAGGCTGTGCCACCTGTTTATCTAAGCGCAGGTCCCTGAGGAGCGCATCACCCCAGTGGCCAGAGCTTCCCTGGGCTGAGGCGGCTCCGCACAGAGCCTCAGGGAGAAGCAGGGACGAGGGTGATCTGTTCAAAAAGGGTTTTTTCTTTTCTTTTTTTTCACAGCAGATTTGAAATCTGGGAAAGTGGCAGAAATAATAAAAGGTTAGTTCTAAAATAGCTTATCCATTATTATAAATAGTGATATCTACAGGAAAAGAAATTCTAAATTTGCCTGATTCTTTGGAGCAGACTCTTGAAGCAGAGGAGGTGAACACGGGCATCTCCATGCCTACGGTCCTCAGGAAGCGCCCTGAGGAGCCCACGCTGGCCGTCCTGCCCCTGGGTGTGCGGTTTGGGCCTTCCTGTATTTCTGTGAGCAGAAACAGCGCTGACTGCTTAACACTGTCCATCTCTAACATTCTTTCCTACATTGTTTCAGTTAATGTGACATAAACAACACTGATATCAATATCTCTTTGGGATAAGGGCTGCATATACATTTATAAAACAGAAAAAGCACTAAAAGCAATTCAAAAAATAAATTTGGAAGCAAGATTTGATTTTTTCCTTCAGTTTGAACTCAAACCTCACTGGGGAGTTATTATCCTGCTTGTGGTGGACACCCCTGTTTCACAGCTGCAGTCTGGCTGTGTGGGAATGTGGGTGTTGCCTCAGACTCTGGGTGTGTGAGTGTGCACTGTGATATGTAGCAGAACCTCACCAATGAGAAAAACCTGAATTTTGAAATACCCAGCCCCAGGGTTCGGTTAAGGCACTGTAAACCAGTGTTGCCTTTTTTAAAATTTTGAATTATTTAGTTTTCATAAGTTTCTAGTAGTAATATTCTTGGCCTAAAGGTTACAAATGTTTTTGATTTGAACGTATTATTCTGATTTGCAAGATCATAATTTTTCAGGATGCCTATTTCCTGGTGACCTCTCCAGCACTCAATTTCACTTTTAAAATAATGTTTTCCAGAATTAACAGGAATAAAATTATAGTGAATTGCTGTTTTAATTAGCTTTTATTTAAATACTAGAAAATCTAACCATTTTTCCAAATTCTGAGTTCAATAAAATGATTTCCTGGCATCTGGCCTCAGGATGTGGGGAGATCATGCTGAGCACCTTGGCCGGGGTGGCTTTGAGTTTTCTGCACACTCTACACACAGTCTTTGATTGTTTTCAGGTACTTGCTTGATGTTTGGGATGTGCTGACCCTGTTACATCTATCACAAATATTTCCCCATGATTTTCTTTTTATTTATTTATTTTTCAGTTTTCGGTGGTCACAACATCTTTATTTTATTTTTATGTGGTGCTGAGGATCGAACCCAGCACCCCGCGCATGCCAGGTGAGCGCGTTACCGCTTGAGCCACATCCCCAGCACCCCGCCCCCATGATTTTTTAAAACTTTAGTTGCTTTGGTTTTGATGGTACAGAAGTCGAACCTTTCAGCTTTTACTGTGCAGTGCCTTAAACTTCACTGATTATTAGAAAACATCAGTTCAGAGTAGTTAATTCACATCCTTTCAGAACTACTGAAATATTTTCACGACTTTAAAATGAACTCATGATCCGGTCATGATTAGAAGAATCAGTTCATTCCCATTAAGCCCAGGTTACCATTAATGTGCTTAATTCATAACATAAAATTCAGCCACAATGTCAAAGCCTAAGCCTGGCTTGTGGACCTCAGTGGACATTGCTCTCACCTTTCTCTGGGCCTTGCGTAAGATTTTTCTCAGCTCCCAGGCCTTGTCTCACGGTCTGCCACGCCCTGCGAGCTCTGACCTGTCTCCTACATGCAGCTCCCATCCTCATGACTTTCATGCCTCTTGAAGGCATGGCTGGGGCTGATCCTTGCACTCACATGGCGGGTAGTTTACCTCGGAGGCCAGACCACAGCACAGGAAACCCGGACTTAGGAGCACCCAGCAAGCGAACCAGACACCAGGTGAGCAGTTCAGAGGACAGAGCAGGGTCCTAGTCAGATGGCCAACCCGATGAACAGTGCTGATAAGGACAGTAGCTTCTGATTCATCCTCTAAATATTGTGGAGTTTTTTGAAAAATTTAAAACCAAGCAGGCCAAGGTAAAAGTAATAGAAGAAGCCCAGGGCCTAGGAAGTCTAAGAACATTAAATTCAAGCCAGGACTGACAATACAAAGTTACTTGCTCTACCCTCTAGAAAGGTGTCCGCAGGACCAGCACATAAATGTGGCCAGGAGGGAAACGCCATCAGCCTCAGAATGGCGGATGTCGGGCGAGGCCTGTGTCCTGCAGCGCTGAGCACCGAGTCCCACAGTCAGACTGAGTGAGCTCTCTCAGTCCCAGAGATCTGAGCATCCTTTCAAAGCAGGAGGATTCGACTGACGAGTGCCACCCAGTAAAGCATTTTTAAAAGGCCAAAATTCATGGAGCAGTATCACCTGTCTGTGACACGGAGTTTCATGATGGCACAGAATCAACCTGAAAGTCTGTGAATTCCAACCTGAATCTCAACGCAGGCTTCCTCCTGAGCTGATGCCAAACTGTGGAAGAGCAAAGAGCCAAGAGCATCCAGGAGCATTTTGAGGAAGGAGGCTTAGGAGAGGCCCTGACGTCGCAGGTATGAGGACTCAAGGAAGCTCTGGCAAGCATCACTCAGAGAGGGGAGGAGAGGCAGGACCTCAGAACAGACTCAGACATCAGTGGAGATGAAAATGGGACCCGGGGCAATATATTTTTAAATAAAAAGTACTTGGACAATTGTTTTTTTCATGTTGGACAAAATCACACCACTGGTTCCCTACTGTGTCACACACACAAATCAGCTCAGGCGGGAAACGCCCCTAACAGGGACAGTTCAGGACACTTCGAAGAAATTGGGGAGAGGAGCTCTAGGAGCACAAATGGTGACAGCAATGAGTCACTGGAGAGAGAACTTTGATCATCAGAAGCACAGCAAAGAGTAACAGCTGGACGCACTCAGCAAGAGGACTCGGGGGGGAAGCAGGTGGGCCAGAGCCCCAGGGGACTTGCCAGTCAGCAGGGAAATGCCGACACACGGCGGTCAAGGGAAGTGAAGAAAAGCAAACACCCCCTGCGAGAATGTGGTCAAACCCACGAGAAGTGAAACCAGCAAGACCACCCGGCAGCGTTCCGTGTGTGGCAGTTTGGGAAAAAACGAAAATGCCCGGTGCTGGGGAGAACTTGGGTCCACTTCTCATGGGTGAAACAACTTTAGAAGGTAAACTGGCGACACGTGGTGAAGTTGAAGATGTGTGGGCCGGTGGTCAACATGCTCCTCCATCACCAGTAAGATAGGTGTGAAAGTCTGCATGCTCACATCCTTATCATATAAAAATAAAGCAAAAAAGAAGTCTCCTAAATGTTCTTCAGGAGAAGTCTGGGTAAACAAAACTGAAGCATGTTTGCATAACGGGATCTCATATTTTGCACTGGGAAAGCAAAGAGGTTGCAGCTATATTCCAAAGTAAGCAAAATAAAGTTTCAGAGTAATAAATATATAGGATTTATATATAGTTTTAAGTTCATATTACTAAGTGTTTTTAAATATATGCTGTAAATTATAAATACGAGAGAGAGAGAGAGAGAGAGAGAGAGAGAGAGAGAGAGAGAGAGAAAGTGCCACATTTTTGGACAGTGCTTCCCCCTGGAAGAGAAGGAGGGTGAGACTGAGGAAGAGCACCTGACTGAGCTCACCTAGTTCTCGCTGTCAGTGCTCTGTTAGGTCTACACTGGGCGAAGGTGCCACAGACACTCATTGTATTTGGCAATGTGATTACGAGGCCAAGGTACGGGTGTGTGTTGTCACACCCTGCCATGTGATTCCCTAAACCTGGGTTGAGCCCAGGAATGGGAGATTTCTCTAAGTAACCAGGAGCCAGAGCAAGGCATAGCCTCAGAACCACAAACACGTCTGCATCCATGAAGACATTTTAGTCTTGTGAATGAGGGAATATTAATGATGACCAGAGATATAATTAACATAACAAAATACCAACAGCAGACACAGTGATATGTAGGTGCCTCAAGGTTGGGACAGGGTTTTAGACCTACTTGTTTACTCAAGATCCTATCAAAGATTATTTTTGTGCCACATATTACGTGGAATCCTGCTATGGCATGGAATAAGATGAGCAAAGTCTGCACTCACCGTTTACATTCTTATATCAACAAATACTCAAAGACAACAGGGAGCAGCCCATCCTGCAGAGAACACTGTATGGGGGCTTGCCTAGCCAAACAGCTGGTGCTCAGCCTGCTAGGGTGTGCCTGGAGCACCCGGCACAGGATCTGCACATGTGGAGCTCTCTGCATTTCTGTCCACGGCCTGCAGGGGGCGCTGGGGAGTGAGGACGCCCTCCCCAGCTCGGGTGAAGAGGGCAGTGGAGGCCAGGCCTACCTGTGGATCCTCCACGCCCTCCCGCTTGCCTCCAGTTGACGTAGGAGAATGGAGGTGCTTGGCAAGTAATCCTGATGTTTGATTGCCACATTTCAAAATAAGGATATATAGAGAACTAATAAGTTTTAAAAATTGCAAGTTTTTGACATCTTGTGACACTTGCTATGAACTCTTTGAAAACCCACCTGATTCTGGGATATATTAATATATGCTTGCAGAATTTTACTTTTAAAAGTGCTTCTTAAAAATTTTAGTGGTTTTAAAATAAATATTAAATGCAAGAGGGTTTTTTACCTTATTATAAATCTTGCTTTAGACATTTTATTCACTCTTTCAGATGAGAATATGCTCTATACTAGTTATATAAAACTTTGAAGATTCATAAAATTTTTTAAGAAAAAAAATAACACTACAAAATTACACCCCAGAGAAAGTAGTTGACATTTTGTATATTTCTGTCACATCCTTTGTTTTAAAATACATATTCATACTATGAATTGAAATGCATTCTACTGTCATGTATAAAAATTAGAGTAATAAATAATTTTTTTAAAAAAAAGAGTATGATACCAGTCTTTGTGAAATACTTAAGTGCTAGCACTCACAAACTAAAGCAAATAACTTTAAATAAATTTATTATTTTTTGAGATATTTAAAAATACATGCTAAAAATTTGTAAATTGTTTATTTAATTAAATGTAATTAATTTTTAAAACCTAAAGCTATCTAAAAATTATTATATCTTAAAAATAATAGTGGATTAATTCCTAGGTCCTTGATCCACTTTGAGTTCACAGCTGTAGTTCATAGTGAGAGATAGGGGTTTAATTTCATTTTGTTGCATATGGATTTCCAATTTTCCCAGCACCATTTGTTGAAGAGGTTTTCTTTTTTCCAATATATGTTTTTGGTGCCTTTGTCTAATATAAGATAATCGTAATTTTGTGAGTTAGTCTCTGTGTCCTCTTTTCTGTACCATTGGTCTACCAGTCTGTTTTGGTGCCAATACCATGCTGTTTTTGTTACTATTGCTCTGTATATAGTTTCAGGTCTGGTATAGTGATGCCATCTGCTTCACTCTTCTTGCTAAGGATTGCTTTAGATATTCTGGGTCTCTTATTTTTCCAGATGAATTTCATGACTGCTTTTTCTTTTTCTATGAGGAATGTCATTGGGATATTGATTGGAATTGCATTGAATCTGTATAGCGCTTTTGGAAGTATGGTCATTTGGACAATATTAATTCTGCCTATCCAAGAGCAAGGGAAATCTTCTAAGGTCTTGTTTAATTTCTTTCTTTAGTGTTCTGTAGTTTTTATTGTAGAGGGCTTTGACTCTACACCTAATAGAAGAAAAAGTAGGCCCTAATCTCCATCATGTGGGATTAGGCCCTGACTTCCTTAATAAGACTCCTATAGCACAAGAATTAAAACCAAGAATCAATAAATGGGATGGATTCAAACTAAAAAGCTTCTTCTCAGCAAAAGAAACAATCTGTGAGGTGAATAGGGAGCCTACAGGATGGGAGCAAATTTTTACCACACACACATCAGATAGAGCATTAATCTCTAGGATATATAAAGAACTCAAAAATCTTAACACCAAAAATACGAATAACCCAATCAAAAAAGGAACTGTTGAACAGACACTTCTCAGAAGATGATATGCAATCAATCAACAAAGATATGAAAAATGTTCAACATCTCTAGCAATTAGAGAAATGCAAATCAAAACTACTCTAAGATTTCATCTCACGCCAGTCAGAATGGCAGCTATTATGAAAACAAACAACAATAGTGTTGGCAAGGATGTGGGGGAAAAGGAACACTCATACACTGCTGGTGGGACTGCAAATTGGTGCAACCAATCTGGAAAGCAGTATGGAGATCCCTTGGAAAACACCGAATGGAATCATCATTTGATCCAGCTATCCCACTCCTCTGTGTATACCTAAAGGATTTAAAGACAGCATACTACAGGGACACAGCCACATCAATGTTTATAGCAGCACAATTCACAATAGCTAAACTGTGGAACCAACCTAGATGCCCTTCAGTAGATGAATGGATTAAAAAATTGTGGCATTTATACACAATGGAATATTACTCAGCAATAAAAGAGAATAAAATCATGGCATTTGCAGATTAATAGATGGAGTTGGAGAATATAATGCCAAGTGAAGTTAGCTAATCCCCAAAATCCAAATGCCGAAAGTTTTCTCTGGTATAAAGAAGCTGATTAACAGTGGGGTTAGGAGCAGGAGCATGGGAGGAATAGATGAACTCTAGATAGGGCAGAGGGGTGGGAGGGGAAGGGAGGGGACATGGGGGTAGGAAAGACAGTGGAATGAGATGACCATCATTACTCTAAGTACATTATGAAGACATGAATGGTGTGACTATGTTGTATACAACCAGAGATATGAAAAATTGTGCTGTATATGTGAATATGAATTGAAACGCATTCTGCTGTCGTATATAACAAATTAGAATAATTTTAAAAAATCTAAGTTTCAAACAAATTTATACTAATGATGGAAACCAGCTTCCAGCTGAAGAAGTCAGAATAAGCATGTGCGTTTATCTCTGCTGGCACTCTCCATGGGCAGACATTGGCACGGGCCATGCCAGGTGTCAGATAATAACGCCTTTTTCAAATGAGCTCACTCCATTGTCAAAACAACACCGGGCAGTAGGTACCATTATTCACCTATTTTGCAGATGAAGAAACTGAGATAAAATCGCAAGTTAGTTAGTGAAGGACTGATATCTGAACTCAGGAAATCTGGGTCAGACCTCTGCTCAAGGGCTGGGGCTGTGTCTCAGTGGTGGAGCAATTGCCTAGCATGTGTGAGGCCCTGGCTTCAATCCTCAGCACCCCATATAAACAAATAAAGGTATTGTGTCCATCGACAACTAAAAAAAAAAAAATTTTTTTTTTTAAATCTCTGCTCAAACGGACAAGGTAGTATTTGTTAATGTAACTGACGAATGGATCTACAATGTCAGAAAGAACGCAAGGGAGGCCATTGGTAGATGAGAGAGTTCCCTGGATCTCCTGAAGGCAGAAAGAGCCCAGGAGAGAAGCCCGGAGGATGCGGCTGCTCCCGGTGGGCAGCAGTTCCACACTGGGCAGCGCCAGAGAGAGAGCGGGAGGCTGCACCGGCAGTCAGAGGTGGCTGCGCACAGTGGCTCCTTTCCTGCTCTGATGTCTCAGCCTCCTGGGGCTCCACAGGCACCACGGGAAGGAAGCAGAGCGTGTTTCTCTCAATACTTACACTCTCCCCAGGGAGTTCAGGACAGAGGACCCCTCTGCGGTGGGCCCTTCTGCCAGAGTCCAGCTGGTCCCTCACTTACCTCCAGGGAGGCCCTTGGGAACCCTGCACAGCCACCACCTTCCAGAGGGGACCCTCCTGCTCACAGCAGGGACCTTCAGGGAAGTGGACTGCCGCCCCGACAGACCCCAGGCCTCCTTCTTGAATATGAATGGTCACTCCTCTCAAAAGTCCTCTGGCCTTTCATTGTCAATTCCTCTTTGGATTCTGTCTCCTCAGGGACTTACAGTGTAGACAGGTGTTCAGAGATGGCGCTGCCCCTGAAAATGGACGCACCCGGCCTAAGTCACTATTCAGAGCTAAGCTTCCGGAGGCTTTGGAAAGGAGGAGCTGGCTGGGCTCCTTCATTTTGCTGTGTGTTTCTGGTCCCACGATGCAAACGTACCAGAACGTTCTTCTTGCAGTGGGCTGTATTTCCATTGTCTCCCTTTCAAATGTCGTCCTGCCCCGTTGTCTCCCGATTCCTGGTTCCACTCTGGCCACTCCTTTTCAGCTTCGAAGACGTGATGGCACTGTTCCTGTTTTCTTGTCTGTGAAGACCACAGCTCAGCGCCTGGCCGCGGAAGCAAACAGTTCACAGCTTCCAGGGACCCTCGGGAGCACGGAGCCTCGAGGCCCTGCTGTCTTGGGCTGATTCTGCCTTGCTTGTGGTCAGGTGCTCAGCTCTAAGACCTGAGGCACCCCGGTGAGGGTCCTCCAAGCTGCAGGCCTTGAGGACACTGAAGGACAAGCACTCAGGGGTCAGGTGGAGGCAGGGGCCAGCTGTGGTGTCCCCTGGCACATGACAGAGTAGGCGTAGCCCTGATGGCAGTGGGCACTGCCTTCTTTGTCCACAGTGTGTCAGAGGCCGCAGGCACCCATAGCCACCCACCCACCTCTCCCACGGACTCCCACTGCAGGCCCGGTTGCCCCTTGCCCTAGACTCCAGGAAGCACCTTTCCTGCTCTGTGTGTGCAGAGTCAGTGTGGCAGGTAGCACCTTCAGGGGTATCCTGGCTTCCCTCCCGATGGCCGCACCAGAGTGATGTCCTGTCAAGTGGGCACCAAACCTGTGGATCCTGGGACTCTGCCAAAGTGATAGGATGTGGCCTCCAAGATTAGGTTATGAAAGATTATGAACTACCCCCCATCCCCCCTACCCCGAGGCCCTCTCCAAAGCAGGCAGCTTTGGAGCCCCCTGTGGAGTTCCAGGCCCCTCTGAGTCACAGGGCAGGCCTGCCGGCTGCACCTGGACTCCCCTGTAGGCACCTGAGAGAAGAAGGGGGCTCAGACCTGAAGTGCCAGGCGTCAGGGTGATTTGTTACATAGCAATAGGTTACGCAGCATAAGTGGTTATGCTATCTGCTGCCAAAGTCTTAATTACTGTATCGATACCGCAGAAGTCTTTATCCCTTGGGTTAGAACATGAATCCCACCTCCAGAAGGCAACGTTATCTGGTTACTGATGAGTTAGCCTTGTTTAATGTCAACATAGCTGCAAGATTTTAATAGCTGCTGCTTATACCAGGAGCACCCTCATTTAGAGAGAGGTATACTTTGATGCTTTCCTTTCCCCTGGTGGGAAAGACCTTACCAACATTATATCATACCAGAGAAGTCTATGCCTGTGTCGACACATGCATATTTACAAATCTAAACATATACGAAAATGTTATTAGCATAGAGACATTTTAGTGGAATTTAAATTTATTATCAATCAAAAAATTTTAACTATATGTGAAACTAAATTACCTGACTCGTAGGTAAGGAAGTGGTCTTGTCATCCAAACTTGACCTCAGTCAGGGCACCTGCACTGAATCTGTAACCACTTAGACAGTGAGCACGCAGCAGCCGTCTCAGGGAGCTTTTGGCAGGTGGATGGAACGCTCCCCCGTGGCCAGGGCAGGTGCTGGGTGGGCCCACGTGGGATTCCTTCCAAGCAGCTGGGTCACCTCTGTACTGTAAGGTCAGATACATGGGGCCATGTGCTCACCCAGATTCCAAGGGTGGAGTCATTTCACACTCAGGGAGACTGGTGCCATTAGCCTTCCTTTCCCCAAAAGTGGAGTTTAAGCCAAATGTCAATTTTTGGTTTTATTTTAAATACAAATATTTAAAAAATGCTCAAGTTTTACTTAAAAAGTAGACTAGAATTTAATATTTAGGTGTTTTTCCCCACCACAGATGTTAACTTTCTGTTATGGTTTGGATCTGATGGCTCCCTCTGACTCATGTGCTGTATGTTAGGCTTGGTCCCCAGTGCAGCCCTGTCCGGAGGTGGGGTTTCAGGAAGTGATTGGGTCGTGAGGACTTGCACCTCACTGTTGGATGGACAAATAATGTGCGTGGACTGCTGGGAGGTGGTGGCCACTGAGGGCAGGTATGGCATGGCCACTGGGGATGTGCCCTTGGGGACTGTGTCTCTGTGCCCTGCCTATTCACCCCCTACCCCCTGCTTCCTGTCTGCCAGAGCAAGCAGCTGTCTCTCCTGCACCACACCCCTCCACCTTGACATTGCACCTCTTCTCGGGCCCCAAGTGATGGAGCAGCCAACCGCGGAATGACACCTCTGAAACCAGGGCCCAAGTTAGTCTTCCTTCCTCTGAGCTGTTTTTCTCAGGTGTACTGCTCACAGCAGCAAAGTGCTTACTAACACACTCGCTTCCGTGTTAACTAAATGGCTCTCATTTGAGGCAAGACAGAGTTTTTATACTCCCCTCTGAAAACCTGTCTCACTTCAGACCATGAAATCGATCCAGAATCCGGGCTTCTCTGACATAATGAAAAGCATCTCTCCAGCAGCCCATATCTTTTTGTTTCAGTAGGAAAAGCTGAGAATTAAGTTGGGTGAAAAGTGAGAGAAGTACCACAGAGTTTTATGCAGAAAGACAGGTTAGTTGACACATAACGTTGAAGTCACATGAAGACCAAGCAGGCCCTACCAGCGGAGCCAGGGACTTTGCAACAAGAGCAACTGGCAAAGTTCACAGGAAAATAAATGCCTGAAAAGTGAGGAAAGGGTCATGCCCCAGCTGTACGAGGCAGCCAAGTGACTGCCGTCAGCATCCTCGGTCTCTGGGAACATGGGCCTCTGTCCATCAGTGCTGACATTTCCCTTGCCAAGTCCATGACAGATGGAGGAGTGTCCCAAGAAGCCAGTGTCCATGAACACGTGCTGAGGATAACTGTGGTCTTACAAGTCACTAATGTGAAAGGTTGAATCGCATTTATATTAGGAGTAAAAATCAGATTTCACAAATTGGGCACCATGGCACCCACCTGTCACTCCCAGCTGCTTGGAAGGCTGGGGCGGGAGGATCCCTCGTTCAAGCCAAGTTCAAGGACAGCCTGGGCAGCTTAGTGAGACCCTGACTCAAAAAGAAAAAGAAAAAGCGGGGGTGGGGGCGAGGTGGGGCACTGGCTGGGGATGTAGCTGTGGGGTAAAATGATTGCCCTGCACATGCACCACCAAAAATAAATAAAAATAAAAAATAAGGAAGAAAGAGAGGAACAAAGAAAGACTTATGTGCAAATCGTGTGTATAGAAGAGCTACAAATACAGCATGAGAAACTCATTTGTAAATGGCAACTGAAGGTGGAAGGTCAGTTATTCACTTCACCTTCAAACGCAGCCGGCTGCAGCATCAGGTTCACAGGTGCCCATCTCCTTAGAGAAAGTGACAGCACACTCCTTTCTTTCTCATTCTTAATTTCATTTCATTTTTTTGAGTTCTTTATGCCCGACAGGAGTTAGGGATCAAACAACAGCAGGACTGCTTATGGAAATCAAGAACTGGCAAACTGATTTTGAGGAGCAAGGGAAGGCTATGATCCCAGCCAAATGTCTAAATATTTGGAGTTTTAAATTAATTTATTTTTCTTATAACTGAAATCAAATATTAAGTCTTTGTAGATGCATCACTATGAGACACAACCTTTGTGGAATTCAGTCAAGCCCATAGTGTGTGGATTATCCCCATCATCTGGTTAAGGGTGCTGAGACTCGAGGAGAGAAGGGTCTTGCCTTCGCACACCTGGCAGGAAGTTTGCAGAGCTGTACCTGAGACACAGACCTGTGTGGTTGTGGAGGGCGTGGGCTCTGGATCGCACTTAGCCTGGGTGTGTCATTAGTAGCTTTCCGATCTTGCCAACTTAATCTTTTACAACTTCACATTTTTATCTGGAAAATGGGGATAAACCTAATTCATGCAAATAATATAGGTGAAACACACACACACACACACACACACACACACACTCACTCTTCCCACTGAGAGAGTGAAAGAGTAACTTTAAGCTGTCATTGGAAATAGTCGTGCAGTCGCTGTTGGCTTTAGTGTTAATTTAGTTGGCAGCAGTAGGAGAAGAGGCCAGGTCCGTGCCTTTCCATGCTCCCGTCTATCTCAGATATTAAACCACAGAAGCAAAGAGACATAGCTGCTCCCTCGGTCCCTCCACTCTGGCATGCTTCCAGCAGGGACAGCAAAGGTGGACATACATTCTGTAAACTATTTGTCTTTTTTCTGTTAAACTTCTCTTAAGACATACCAGTGCCCTCCCTTCACAGAAAGCAAAGTGGAAGGGACATGTCCCAGTCCCCAGCAGGACCTGCAACTGGGAAAAGAATCAAAGTCCAGAATTTCTGTGCTTTGCTGACAGTGGCCTGAATTCTCATGAAAAATAGAACTTTTAAGGAAAGGGCCTAGTAGCAATTATTATTTCATGTTAGTAGGATCATGACCCCCACCATACTGTAAAATAATAATTACAAGTTATCAGCTGTGAAGTGCTTAATTGGACTTAAGTGATTTGTAAAGTAAACAGTTGCCCTGGGTAGCTGAGGTCTTCGACACCATCACACAGCAGGTGCCTGCAGAACAAGCCTTTCTTAATACATGTCATTCTGCCATCACTCAAGACACGACCATTAGAAGCTCTCCTTTCCTTAAATACAGCATGAAATGCAGGCTGTCTCGACTTTTTATCGAATAAGCGTTGAAGTGGTTGTTTACCTAGTGACCTGGAAGAATGGCTGACAGTGACTGGGACCGGGGATGACAGGGCTTCACATTTTGGATGACTGTGGACTGAGGGAGACCTGGGGTGAGGCGTGTTTGTAGAAGTGGAAGGGAGGACAGGTCACCTGGAAAGAGGCAGGAGAGCAGTGCACTGCCGGGCGCCAGGCTAGCCCCGGGGGTCCCGCAGAGGGAGTCTTGCGCCCACGGCAGGTCTGCCCACCAGTGGGAGAGCAGGGCTGGGTGCGAGCTCCCTGGAGCACACTTCCCAGCAGTTGTTGGTGCTCACTCGGGTGTGTGGATGCTCTAGGCTGGCGGTCCAGGGCGTGAGCTCTGGACACATGGAGCACAGGCAGCACCCTCCAGAACCCTGCACTAAGTACCGCTGAGTGGTGTCTCGTAAGCTAGTCTCCAGGGAACACAAAATTGTTAGGCTCCTACTTGACAAAACAGAGCGCTGGAAATGTTAGGCAAAGTATTTTTAGATCTAATGGGAAAAGTCTGGGGAAGTTCTTTTGAGAAAATGGAGGTATCCAGAATTTTTTTTTTCTGTTGAATTCCTATTTTTAAAAAAGTTTAGTTATTGTTATTGAGAAGATTGTACATTCACAAGGTTCAAAATGTTTTTTAAAACTGTAAAACGTCACGTATGATGGACTCCTGTCTCCCACTTTCCCCATCTGCCCTCAGGCTTCCCACTCCTACCCAGCTGGCCAGCCAAGTGGGTTTCTTTTTGCTTTTTTCCAGATTCTTATGAATAAACAGAAAATATGAACATATGCTTCTCCCTCCTTCCACCTTCCACCCTCCTTCTCTTGACCCTGCCCTTTGAGAGCCTTCCAGGTCAGCGCAGACCCAGGGTTCCAGAGCTGCGGGGAAGGAGACAGCAGGAAGCTGCAGCCCTTCTTGCAGCGGGGCTCTGGAGGTTGGGTTGGGGCTGTCCGTGGGCAGGCCGAGCTGCAGGTCTTCCTGGTGTGGATGGAGGCTGCCAGACCACCCTCCGCGGGCAGCGCAGGGGCAGGCCTGCTCTCAGTGTGTTCCCCACAGCTCATGTCCCCCAGTGTGTGTGAAGAAGGGCGTCTCAGAGAGGAGGCCGAGCCTCCTTCACACGCTGAGGAATCCCTCTGACTCCTTTTCCTGTTAGGGGGATGTTCCTGTCCTTTGTCCCCACTCTATTTTCCATTCAGATACTAATGCTTTATGTTTTTCCCTATTAACAAGTTTTCTTGTTATTTTGGGGAAATTGTGTACAGGCTGCAATTTCTCCCCCATTGTGTCTTTTGGCTTTTGATTTTTTGATGTGTTTTCTATGAAAAAAAATTTTTAACTTGAATATTTCCATTTGCCTTTGATGCTTCTGCACTTTGAGATGTAGGTAGGCCATTTCTCTGTTGGTATTTGAGAGAATGCTCACACTTTTCTGCCATTCTTATGACTTTGCTTGTTCACTTAAATCTTTCATTTGGAATTTACCCTGGGATAGAGCGTAAGGAATTGATCCATTTTTCCAATATTTGCCAGCACCACTTCCTGCCTGGTCCATTCCAAACATGCAGCTTCTCTGCGCACTTGGATCTGCTTCTGGACTGTTCTGCTGCGGATTCACACGTCCCTCAGATGCCTTCGTGGTTGTTTCAATGACAGAGCTTTTATAACGTTTGAATATCTAGTAGAACAATTTCCAGGTTATCTACTTTGTCACATGGCCTATAGAATTGCTTTGCCTAATTAAAAATGACTTTCACATGCTTATCGGAATGACAACTAAATTGATTTAGAGAGAAGTGACAACTTTGCAATGAAGTGCTTTTTGGAAAATATGATACATTCAGTTTTCTATTTTTTTAGTAAATCCAAACTAAATTTCAAGCCTATTTGAGATTCTCCAAAGACAGGAATCTGTAAACATAGCAGGAAATTGAAGTATCCATGTGCATCATTTCTTAGCTGAATACTTGCTCTTCACCAGAATTGTCATTACTAGCAGTAAGTGGAAGATTACCACTTCATCTAAATTATCTGAAATTTTGTTTGAAATTAAAAACTTAAAATTGTGTGCTGTGTTTTCCTGACTTAATTTTTCAAGTTAAAAATACCCACATGTTTAAATAAGACTTCCTTTATAAAGATTCCTCCATTTCCAACGTAGTTGGAAATCCGGTGTGATTTGTGCCTCCACTTCAATTGCTTAGAAGATGCAGCTTATTTTTATCTATTTTTATCTTATTTTTATCTATCTATCTATCTATCTATCTATCTATCTATCTATCTATCTATCTATCTATTTTTGCTTTAAAAGTCCAGTCCTTCCCATCACCATGTTGTGAAGTTTTGAAAAGCATGCATTTACTTACAGGAACATAAAGCCCTCAGAGTGGCTTGAGCCATGTGCACATGGAGGCCTCTGAGGCACCAGGCCACACTCCTGCCTGTGGGGGCCGTGGCAGTCAGCAAGCTCTTGAGCAGTGCCATTCTCTTGTGGTACAAGGGAGAGGCTTCCCTGGGACAGGCCCCCAGAGACGTTTTAAAAAGAAGGTGGCACACAGAACCTAGTTCTTCCTTGGACCTGGGGGAGATTTTTAATAGCCCTGGTGGTTTCTGTGCTTCCTGAGTCTCACCCCAACAGAGACACAAGAGGAGTACACCAGGGGCCCGTGTGTGGGCACGTCCCATGTCCCTGGCTGAGCTCTGCCTGGCCAGGAGGGGACTGGGCCAGCTGGGGACCCGCCTGCCTGCTGGGGTCCCAGCTGCCTGCTTTGCTTTGGGTTCTCTGAAGGTGGGCTGGCTCTCGGAGCCCCTGGTCTGCCTCCTGCTCTGAAGACGTGGCTCCAGCATCCAGTCCACTCTTAACGCTGAGGTTGACCTGTTGCCATGAACCACCACGTTAGTAGGTTTCCTGAGACGATTCCCTGCTCTGGGGATCTAGTCGTTTCGGTTGTGGATCATGAAACAGCGAGGGGCAAAGAACTTTCCTGAAGGTGAGCTACTGCAGTCTCCCCACAGAGAGCACGGAAGGTTGCTGACAGAGGTGCACAGGCACAGGGGCCTCTGGGACTGGGTGTCCGTCTTCACTTCTCCCCCTACCTTCACGTTTTCCAGAAGTCAGCTGAAGATGCTGAAAGTGAGCTCCACGGCTTGTGCTTGCTGCTTCTTTTCTACCCCCTCCTTCATAGAATTGCTTTAGTGGCTGCAGGCCACACACTGGGCTGACACTGGTGAGTTCTATGACTTTGCATGAAGTCAAATCTGGTCTAGAATGGAATGTGTGGAATTTAAGGCCGAGCCT
Source organism: Marmota marmota marmota (assembly GCF_001458135.2). Lineage (NCBI taxonomy): Eukaryota > Metazoa > Chordata > Mammalia > Rodentia > Sciuridae > Marmota > Marmota marmota. Next base: position 3,006,834 of record NW_025999983.1, on the reverse strand, counting down.
CTGACAGAAATGATTTTTGTTTTCTTTTGTGGAAGAGCAAAGACATCTCCTGAATTATTTCATGTTCCTCTTTTACCTGCTCATGGAGGGCGTTCATCTTGATTACAGAGAAGTTGTGCTTTAGTAGATCTTCCCCACACTATCTCAGCCTGAGTGAGGCGTGGTTTGAGGCTGGCCAGCCTCTGCCCCTGCTCACCGCGCTGTTCAGGCAGCCACCGAGGAACTAAGCAGGGGCTTCTGCACACAGTGGGGATCTCTTAAATCTCATTTCCAAGCTAGTTTCCAAGCAGGGCCGCTCCGCGGAGGCTGGCGGTAAAGAACACGCAGGCTTGATCACGGCCGGTAGTGCAGTCGGCCAGCACCCCCGGCCTCTGGTTCCAGGGCTGGGTCTGCCCCTGACCACACACAGCTTTAGTTTTTGGCTTTTGGTAACCATCTTTTTTTTTCACTGTCAAGTTCCAGATGTGGTTTTCCAGATGAAACTTCATTTGCAGAGGTTCATTATGCAGAAAGAGGCAATTCATGGCCCAGGGTCTTTCTCCATCTTTTTGTACATTTAGTTAACAGTGGAACACCCCAGCCAGCCAGGTGTGGGATGAAGCGGGCAGGGGCGCTCCGTGCTTGTTACTCGCCCTGTGACTGACACCCGTAAGCACGGTTACGTGCCAGGTGCCTCCTGGCTGGTGGCGCAAACTCACCCCACCCCACTGTGAGCTCTACACATCAGCTGCCCTTGTCCTGATGCTGCCCTGGATTTCCAGAGGACATTTGCACCCTCATAGTCACTCCTTTTAGAAAAACAAATTTCATTTTTCTTCCCTCTACCTTGAATTGTGAAATTTCACAGCTTCATATGGACTCACTGTTTTTACCCTCAGCCACATTCTGAATTAGAGCAAGTGGGTTTTGTCTTCTGAAGACTCACAGTTAACTTAAAGCTTGGTTGGTTTCCCTCCGCCCCCGAGCTGATCCCTCCCTTCTTCCCTCCTGTACCCCCTCCCCTTTCTAGAAGCAGGATGATCCCGTCCAACCACCACTCTCCCAAGCAGAGGTGTGGCGGCCTGGGCAAGCTAGTCCAGTTCCCTGGTTCACGGCTCACCAGTGACCTGGACCAGACCCTCTGGCTTCTTTCCCCACACTGCTCTTAGGACACCAGGTGACAGGTTTTCAGTACATCTCTGCTGGCTGCACATGCATGTGGAACACCTGCTGGGTGCGTTCCCAAGAGCTGGCCGGAGCTCCCTCTCCAAGCTCCTCCTTAGTACCTGGCCCTCCGAGGATCTCATCTTGTTTAATCCTCAACACAGGCACTCTTTCAATTTCCCTTCACATTTATTTGATATCCCAGTTTACGTTTTCTTAACGTAAACTGGGATATCATACAAATGTGAAGAGTTGCCTAAAAAACATATTCTATTTTTATAATTACAGGCCTTGTTAAATTAGTAAAATACAAAAATACCCCCAGCAACAACAGCTTAGTTCTCTTTTTAACTTAGTGTTTTGATACTAGTAATTACTAAAAATCAAAACTATCTCTGAAATTAATTCTTACCCCATAAGCTGTATTGAATACAGTAGTTAAAGACACCTCACTCTTCAGAGAAGGCTAGCCACAGGAGCCAGTGCCTGCTTGGCAGCCCTGTTCTGGATTCCGTTTCATGATCACGTCACCTATTGAGATGCACTTATCTTTACAAAGGAGGCGAATTATAACACCAATATGTATGACCGCCACTCAAGTATGGCGCCATAAAAATTTCTCTCTGCTTTTTTTTTCTTGTGTCACCATGAACTGGGGAAATTTTTGACAGTAACAACTAATTGTTCTCCAATAGACACTTGAGACTTCTCAGTGTCACGTCACAGGTTCTCCCCAGACCTCTCTGAGATGGGTGGGAGGTGGCTCCTCACTGACAGCAGGTGCCCATCCTCTGCTGCACTCTTTTAGGCACTGAGATGTTCTACACAAACCTCCAGACTATTCCCCAGGAAAAATGAGACTATTTATGCCCCAAATGGGCTGCAGGCTGACAAATGTCTTGGTACAAAATCTAGTGACTCCTTGACCAGTCTGAGCTGGACTTGGAAGAGAATGGCTGGAAGGTGTCGGCCCTGAGCACGGGGAGGGCCAGGACACCGCTCCCTCGCACTGGCCCAGCCCACTTCCCAGCTCCTGCAGGCGAGGTCATCCCCTCTTGCCCTCCCCACTTGGCACCCAGGGAAGCAGGCCGAGTTCCCCTGCTAGCCAGGATGGGACAGGAGTGTGGTCAGCCTCTACAGAGTGCGGGTTCACAGAACAAAACTCCACTCAGCGCAGACAGTAAGAAACACTAGGGTGCCCAGGGCCAGCGGAGCTCACAGGCACCCCACAGAGGCAGGGCTTGGAGCTCTGCCCAGCACACCTGGGGTCTGCATCCCTGGAGTGAGTGAACCTTGGTTCAACTCTCTAGGAAATAACGATAATGCTAGTGTTTTCCTCCTATGCACTCAAGAAGTGAGAAATACTATTATCAACCAATTTGGAAAATTGCACTAGTATTAGTATATTCTAGTGTTAAAATCTGTTTGCAAATAAATAGACAGATAGATAGATAGATCATGGTAGACAGGGCAGTATGTAATGATTTTACCTTTTGGGAAAATCTGCAGAGTTTAGATACAGACTATATCATATTCTATAGCTCTTAGTTTAAACAGTGAAGCAATTGGTTGAAAACTCTCCATTTTCTATTCTTTTTTAAAAAAATCTAGTGCATTTTTCTAAAACATTTCCTCTGAAATCCTGTGAAAATATTCTAAAGGAGAGGTGGGTCAGTGCGTAGGGAGACCGCAGCCAGACAGCAAACCTTTCTTGGCTCGTCACCCTGGGTGCTTTCCCACATCCATTTTCCCACTCTCCTCCCATCTCCCCCAAAGTGCCCGTGGGAACCTCAGGGTCCTGTGTGGAAAAGGTGGCAGGTGGACAGTGCCCGGCAGGTCATGGCGATCAGAAAGAGCGGGTATGGCTGCAGGTCACATCCTCTGTGAAGTGTGCCCTTCCTCTTATCCGCCTGAAGTCAAGTTGTCAGGCTGGAGTACCTGGGCTTGACCTTGAGATTCGTCCTTCTCTATGTCACCTCCTGTCCTCACACATTGTTCCAAAGCTCTCAGCAAGAATTTTTTCTTGAAGTTTGATGCATCTTGTCTTTACTGTTAATTGGGCCAGATACCAAGTTTTATAAGCGTACCCCAAGGAAAATCTCCCTATGAAGCTTAGACCATGAGATGAAAACCCCTCTGATGGCCTGAAGCTGTGCACATTAAAGTCAGTTCTCTGTGTATTGTTTGGTTTCGCAAAACCAGTCAAGTTCTTTTGTGTTGAGCTGTTCATCAGTTTTGAGGAAGGCCCTCCTCAGGCCCCGGGGCCAGAGGCTGGGATTCTGCGTAACTAGGAAACAAGTCAGCAGCTGCAGCTTCCTGCCTGCAGTGACTCCTCTCCCCTTTCTGAAAGAGGCAGGCACATGGGAGATGCTTAAATAAAATGCAATGACAACGACAAACAAATCGTCTAGGTGTGTCTCACAGTTTGCTGGTGCACTCAGAACTATTCCAGGTACCTCCGACTCTAGAGACCTGTGGACATTCTGTGTAGTTCAGAGGTTGGTTTTTTTCTCACTTTTTTCTTTTTTTTAATGTTGCCATTGAAAAATTATATAACATGTAATTTTGACTAAATGATGCTCCCTACTTGCGTCTTTCTAACTTGCCATTGTTTTATAATTGAATTCTTCAGCTCACAAATAATACATTCCACTTCTCATTTACACTTTCAGCTAAAGTGAAAAGAGACGTTTTCTTAGGTTTCTATGAGAAAACAGACTTTTAGATCTTTTTATAGATTCACTCTGACACTTGTTCTCATTAGTTCCTTTTTTTTTTGTCTCCAATTCCCTAAAAGACTGGGCCAAATGACACTGAAAAAAATACTTATTGTCAGATTAGGGGCTACAAAGAGTAACCATAATCATGTTCACCTCCCTATATGTCCCCTCCTGTCGTTTCACCGGGCGATAACAGCCCTCGAGGCTCGCCCTGTCCTGGTCACCCCCCTGTGGTGGCTTTCTGCAGGGTACAGTGTTGCACTGTTACCATCATCGCCGACGCCCTCCTAACCCAGGGAAGCCCCACATCCCGGGTCACCCCCATGACTCTCCCCGATACCTGGCAACAGATGATCCGCTTCCTGCATCTATGAATCTGCCTCTTCTGNAAAGAACTTGACTGGTTTTGCGAAACCAAACAATACACAGAGAACTGACTTTAATGTGCACAGCTTCAGGCCATCAGAGGGGTTTTCATCTCATGGTCTAAGCTTCATAGGGAGATTTTCCTTGGGGTACGCTTATAAAACTTGGTATCTGGCCCAATTAACAGTAAAGACAAGATGCATCAAACTTCAAGAAAAAATTCTTGCTGAGAGCTTTGGAACAATGTGTGAGGACAGGAGGTGACATAGAGAAGGACGAATCTCAAGGTCAAGCCCAGGTACTCCAGCCTGACAACTTGACTTCAGGCGGATAAGAGGAAGGGCAGCAGAACACAACAGACACTAGTATGACAATATGTAAATCAATGGATGTGTAACTGATGTGATTCTGCAATCTGTATATGGGGTAAAAATGGGAGCTCATAACCCACTTGAATCAAAGTGTGAAATATGATATATCAAGAACTATGTAATGTTTTGAACAGCCAACAATAAAAAATTAAAAAAAAAAATGACACAATCCGTGGTCCTCTACAGCTGGCTTCTGTCACTTAGCGTGATGTGTCCAAGGTCCCCAGGTTTGGGCGGTTACTTATACAATTACTCTGACTCAACCGTGTTGAACTACAGTTACTAGTGTGAACAAGTGCTCTCAGTGACCCCATGCACACAGCAGGGCCATCGCTGGCTCATGCGCCAGCGCTACGTGGCCCTCTCTGAGGAGCTGTCACATGTCCCCACCACCCAAGCGCCAGGGCTGCACTCGTCCCATCCTGGCCAACATCCTTGTTCTCTGCATTTTCATTTCGGCCATCACCAGCGGCTGCAGAGGGCGTGTTTCTGTGCGTTGGTCCACACTCCCTGGAGACTGGGGAAGTCGGGCACCTTTGCCTGTGTCCACTGAGCACTGTGTATCTCTTCAGAGAAAAGGCTGCTCAGAGCCTTTTCCCCTTTTAAAGCTGGGCTTTGGTCTTCGTGTGATTGGGTTGGAGGATTCCTTACGGACTCTGACACGAGGCCCTTATCAGACACATGGCTTGTGAGTGTTTGCTCCCCACCTGTGGCTTGTCTTTCCGCTTTCTGGATAGTGCTCTTTGAAATACAAAAGATGTCAGTTTTGGTGAAACCCAGTCTCTCTTTTTCCCCCTGTGGCTGCTGGATCTGGAAATCACTGTCCAATGTAAGATTTTGAAGACACACACACACGTGTTTTCTTCTAAGAGGTTTACAGTTTAGTTTTAGCTTTCACATTTAGGTATGGGGTCTACTTTGAGTAAATTTTTGCATAGAATATAAACCAGCAATTTATATCAAACATCCTTCACTTAGTTCTCAAAGTTTTCCACAGTCACAGGAAATGTTAGGAACAGCACCTGAACGCTCACCGGAGGAGACCTGTCCTGCAGCACTTCTAAGGACGTGCGAAGCTTCGAGTATCATTCATCTAAGACATGATGATTGCCTAAGTTCAAAGATACAAAGAGCCCTGGAAAAAAAGGCAGGACTGCAAGACTGGCCCCTTGGACCCTGTTTTTCCTGAATGTCACGGAGGGTGATGACATTTAGCTGCACTGAAGTGGCTCTGATGCAGATTCTGAGCAAAACCTCACAGTATCAAGTCGGAGAAAACCTTGGGACCATAATCATCTTGGTTGTTCCCACACTTCCCTCCCTTCCTCCAAAAGAAAGGCAAACAAACAGGCGGCCGTGCTGAGTCCCAGCACTGCACTCTGCAGAAGGAGCCACAAAATGGAACATAGGGCACTTCAAAATGTGGATTTGTGCATATTCTGTGTTCTGTTCTGTGAATATTAGACTGGAAACTGCGTCTTCCTTACACTTTAAACTTATGCAGAAGTGCTTCTGTTTCCATCGCTTTTATGAATAGGTATGTTCTAGAGGATGCTTCGGCACACACTCCTATGGAAATGGAGCATCGGGCAGCCCTGGTGCCGGACGCGGTGGTCACCAGCCACACAGCCACGGAGAGCTGGACATGGCTGCTGTGATGGGGGAATGAGGTTTCGTGTCATCTCATTTAATGAAGTTAAATCTTGGTAAACATGCAGCTGGCTTCTGTGTGTCGGACAGCCCAGCTTGACAGCCACCGCGCGTCATTGGGTAACTAGCAACCTACTCAGGACAAGGAGGAGAAGGACCAGTAGAGCTGGTCGAATGGTCCATTGGAACCAACAACCTGCTTCAAAAAAAGTGAACGGCGGAGGTGCAGCCTTCGGGTCACCTGTGTTCTTGGTTTGCACAGTGATGTCTATTGCTAGAATCACTTCCTCTCCCTCTGCCAAGGGAAGAATATGGGTAGCTTCTGGCTGGATGTATCCTATACTCTGCCAAGCCTGTAGCTAAAATTAAACAAAACTTTAATTGCTAATAGTTTTTTATACCCTGTGAAAATCTTGGAAAGCACATAATCATGGAAATGACATGCAGATAGAAATGTAAGACATTAGCAGATCTGCCTGTGAACAAAGGTGAGGTGCCTGGTATCTAAATGAAGACTCTGAGGCATTTTATAACACGGGCAGAGAAGAGATGGGCGGGGGCCTGACACCAGCTTGCCTGCTTACCCGGCCTTTGTGAGGTTCTGCGTGCAATAAAATACAGTAAATTATTTATGCAGTATAATATCATTATGTATATACATAAATTTCAGTCCATCATGTAATTTTGATTTTTTCTTATAATTCTGGAACAGAAAATATTGACAGTTAAATTAACATCTCAAGCAAACCTGCTCAAACAGGAGTCCAGGCAATACCTGGTTCCCTTCTCTATACTTGTGTAAGGACAGAAATGCAAACATTACGGCAGACACACTGCCAAGCCAAAACACGGGAAAGAAACCTGAATGCCAAGATACAAGGAAGAAGTTCTTTCTTCTCAGGGCTATGACAGGGCTCCAAGCCGTCCTCTCCAGGAGAGTCAGAACCAGGCACTCGGATGACAAGCCCTAGTTCTTGGGGCCCTGGGACTTGGGAATCATCAAACAGCAGATTTACTTAAAAATGAAACCAAACATGCAGAAAGGAGTCGAATGAAAAGTATGACTCTCCCCACGGACCCCCAAACTCCATTGCCACTGTCTGAACAAAACATTTTTCCTTCCAATATTCTAGAATATTCTCTGCATAGGTACACATTTATACATGCCCCAAGATACACAGTCCTCTGTTGTTAAAAGTCAAGTAAGTCTCAGGGCCCTGCTCTGAAATCCCACTCTAGACCCATGGCCATCTGTGCACCCCCTGAGGGACGCTCCCTCCTCTAAGACCTGGCTGCCGCTTGGCCTGCGGCACCTCTGCTCTGAGAGGGCAATGCGGCCCTCTGGCTCATCTCCTCCATGTGCTCTTCCCTGTTCCCTCACGAGTAGGGGCTCTAAGGCAGCCACATGTCATTTTCTTCTCTGACCATCAGATACGTGGGCCTCACCTTGCTGAGAGAGAGCACAGCATGCAGAGCCGGAGGTCACCAGGCACACACAGGGCTGCCTTCAGGTGACCACGGCTGCCTCTGCCTGCTTGCCCTCCTTCATGTGGGCCCTCCAGTCCTCTGGCCCAGGGGACACCACACTCTGAGCACCTGCCATTGCGGGATTTGATCTGCAGAGTGAAGGCTCCAGGCAGGCCCTGTGCTATCTTGCCCAGGGCCACTGGGGGCTGAGAGGCCTGTCCCGCTGCTTGGCGCTTGTTGCTAAAGTGTAAAGAGCCAGCGCTTCAGAACTACAGAAAGAGAGCCCTGAGAATGAGTGGACTTCACGCTGCTTCCTCTGCAGAGCCTGGGCCAGGCTCACCAGGCTCCTGGTCACAAGAGGATGCCATCTGTCCTTCCCGCTGCGAGGCAGCCCTAGCCCTGAGGTCATGCAGTTTCTACAGGGGACGGGCCTGAAGAGAGCACGCCCTTGTACCATGCACAAAATCAAATGTGTTTCTCCAAAGCTGTTCTTCCTCCACAGATCTGTTAAGAAACCCTGAACACATCTGCAAAATGGCTTCAAAGTCCCATGTCAAAGTCCGAGTCTCACCCGTCCAATGTCCAGATAAAAGGGGAAAAGGCCATCAAGAAAGAGAGAAGGGGTCACCTCCATGTGAGCATGGCGTCACCTCCTCGTCTCTCAAACTGAGGGCTGGGCTGATCTCTAGGGCCTTTCTCTGACTCCATGGTTCTAGGATTACGGCTCCTTATTACACATTTTAGCTGGAACTTTACTTTCCACTTGAGTCTAGTTTGGCAAGCTAAGTTTTTGAGGGGAAGTGAGAAAGTTTGCCTGTTGATTTTTGGAGGGAGTCGGGACCTTGATGCAGTGAGAACCCCCGGGAGGCGGCCTCATTCTGCGTTTGGAAGGAGGGCCACCCGAGGCTGTCCGGTGGTGCCCTCCAAAGCCCTGCGGAGCACAAAGACAGAGCTCAACAACATCATTTCCTTAGAAATCTGACGCCCATGTGTTCTTTTATCAAGCTCATTTTTGTCATTTCCCTGGACCAAATCACTGTTTAAAATAGGTTGGCAGAGCCGCTGGGAGAGCACGTACTCCTCTGAGTTTTCATTCTATATTCAGCTTCCAGTTAATGAGCTTTTACTTATTTCTACTCAGCACCAGTGATCATTCTAAATTATGCACACGCACATCTGGGCTCTTCCACCTTTAGCAGAAAGACCGTCCTTTCTCTCTCTGGACATTGGTTTCTTCTGTTTCTGGATGTGGGAAAGGCACAGCATGAGGCTTTTGGGGGTCCACACCTGAGACAGGGTCCCGCCCAGCTCGCCCTGGGCTGCTGTGGGCGCCTGTTTGGAGACAGGCCCAGCATCCTGCGGGAGGGAGGCACACCACTGGATGGCGGGACAGAGGCCAACACTCTTATCGCGGATCTTTGGGGGCCTTCATTCCACCAAATACAAGTGTGACTGTTTTGCTCTAACCACATGGAAACTTCCCCCCAGATCATCACAGTAATATTAGCGAGAATGCAGTCAGTGGCGTGAACAAACGCCAGCCATCCAGAGACGTTCTGCCACAGCAGGAACCCAGATGTCACCCCACAATGTGGAGCAGATGCAGTGGAACTCCAGTCTCTGCAGAAACACCCGTGTTTCCCCGTCGCGTGGAGCAGCCTGACAGCCCCTGCCTGAGAGCCGCTGTCGCGCCTGCTTCCCTAGCAACCTGCTGGGCACCTGCCTTGGGAGTCGTCCCTTGGGTTGGCAACAGGGGCCATATTCGCCAATGAACTTTCCGAAGGTCATCAGCTGAAATTTCCCTGAGGATCTAAAGACTGACTTGCTCAGGAAAAAAATAATGCACATTTTTCAATGGGGAAATATTAACTTATTTGGGGCATATTAGGGAAAAAAAATGACCTAAGTTTGGTTGCCTATGTTTTGTTACTTTGCTGCTGACGAGTAGAAGAATTAAAGTGATTAGAAACAAAACATTTTGTTAAATAAATTTTTAACTATTTTGCCTTATCGCCTAATGACACTGATTAAGGTAATCCTATGAAGCTCACAGTGAGCAAACCTACAAATTCAATTGATATTCATTTGTAACTAGTATTAGAAATCAGAGGGCTGGGGATGTGGCTCAAGCGGTAGCGCGCTCGCTTGGCATGCGTGCGGCCCGGGTTCGATCCTCAGCACCACATACAAAGATGTTGTGTCCGCCGAGAACTAAAAAATAAATATTAAAAAAAAAAAAATTAAAAAAAAAAAGAAATCAGAGCTTAATTTTTAGTGAGGGAAAAATAGTCACTGACTATATTATGTCCAGAGAGGGATCATATTCTTATAGACCTCACCTGAGTGATATATTTAATCATCATCCACGTTGCCGAAATCTTCAAGTAATTTCATTAGATTGGAATATTCAAAAACTAGGAGAAAATACGGGTAGTATTAAACTGCTGTATGTATTAACTATTTTGAAACATTCCACCTAGTGAGAAAAGAAATTAACCAAACTGTTTCTTCACAAAGATTTTTAGCTATGAAATTCACACTAAAATAAACTTATTTTTAGATTTATCCTAATTAATTCTATAAATCAAGAAGCTTTTATTTTAATAATTATGCATATGTCTAACACACATTTAAGCTTTTCTGCAGTGTAAAAGTTACAAGTATAGGACCTTCAGGCAGTCTTTGGCACCCTTCCCCCTGGTGCGTGACATAATGCTCCAACCTTCCAGGAGTGGATGTGATCATCGATCAGCTTGGTCACTTCTGTGAAATTCAGCTACCTCAGCTAAGTCCACAAGACACAAGAATGTTTCACAAATACAAAAGAACTGCTTCCACTTCAGCTTCTTAGAGAGCAGGGAGTTGTGTTTGAAATGCACCCAGTCATCATCACAGTAACTGACCTCACCCACGGCATGGATCACTTTGAATCTGTGTGACCCTCTGCAGCTCACGGAGGGTCTCCCTGCACTGTATCATTCAGCACAGGGCTAGGGGCTGCCTCCCTCCCTGGGTTTCTCCTTCCCCGACTCCCTCCCCTCTTCCCATCCCTCTGCATTGTAGGTCACCAAGGAGGTCTGCGGTCAGGTCCTGCAATGGGCAGCAGGTGGGCAGCGCCTCCTTAGAGATGGGAACCTGAAGTTCAAGGGGTATGCCTGCCTCCCTTAGACCCCGGGGAGGGCTGCCTCCCCGGGATGCTTTTGTCTTCGGCATAGACACACGCAACCAGATACCTATGCAGGTCAGCCTGTTTGTATTGTCTCTCACTTTCTTCCCTTCAAAAATAAGACATGACTCAATTGAAGAGCTAGGGGCAAAGAGAGCCTTCTCCTGCTCCTGCTGCCTTTGAACCCTACTTAAAGTCAGCATTTGCTTCTCTTTTGCTGAAGAACGGGGTCCTGGCACAGTCTCAGCTCTAGCATTTGGGTGAGGGGGTAGCCTGGCAGAGGAGATGGGGATGGCCCCATTACTACAGGTGGACCCACAGCTACTTTGGGGTGGTAAGAAAGCTCTTTTCCTGTTATGTACATTTATCTGAGGCCACTCAGAACAAACATCCAGGCATTGCAGGGGTGTAGGGGGCTGTGTTCCCTAGAGGGGTGAACAGAGAGTTCCTCTTTGCCAAACCTGCTATTAGGTTTCCACCTCTGATCCCTTTCCAAGGAGTGGACCCAACACAGGCACGCAACAGAATGCAGTAATGATCGTACGGGGGCAGGGGGCGGGCAGAATCTCAACTGTGCATCTGTGGTGGCCTGCCTGGGACAAAAGACTGATTCTGAGCTGTCCTAAGCAAGACTGGACATCGAATAAACTTTCTGTGAAGTATGCCTGCAGCTCTCCTGTCACCGTCAAACCCTCTTCTAGGGAAAATGCCAGGTGCCTAACACGGCTCTGAAGCCAGATGAACAGGCAAGAGTGCAGGAGGACTTTCCCTGGGGCATCCCATTTTAATTAGATAATGTTGCAAGCATGCAAAGAACATTGTCCACAGCACAGAGGGACCTCATGAAGCATGATCATAAGCTGACCTCTCATGAGTCAACCGTCAAGCCCCGACCAGGAGTCCCAACACCACTACATGTACCAGAAGGCTCCTTCCAGTGGCATCCCCCCCAAAAAATGTTGTGTTGGGTCAACCTCTACAAGAATGGCTTTGTTGTGTATATTTCTGTGTATATTCACATACATATCCTGAATGATGCCTTGGTGAGCTGGGCTTGGTTTGGGGTTCAAATAAAAAATGTAATCACACTAAATCTTGGCTGATATGTTTTCACTGAGCATTTTCCCCTGGGTCCCTCCCTGCTACGGTGTGGGTATAGCCATCTTCAGTGTTGTATAATAGTCCATTTTGGGAACAGAGGAACTCTTGTTCATCTACTTCCTGTTGGTGGATTTCTGGGCTGTCGCATTCCTGAGCATGACTCCTGGTGCAATCGTCGTTTGCACACCTGTGTGTGGACGGTGCTGCAGAGTAGAGCTGCTGCCCCATGGGTTCCACTTTCCACCGGGTGCCTGCCTGTTCCTCCAAGTGTCGGGCCACCACAGTGTAGGGTTCCCAATGACCCTTAATCTTGCCAACTTTTAAATTTTTGTCAGACTAATTAGTCAAAGTGGTATCTCATTGTAGCTTAAGTTGACATCTGATTACTGAAGAGGCTGAGCCTCTTCACATTTTATTGGCCATTGAAGTTTCTCCCTCCAGGAAGTCCGCCTTGTGTTGGGTCCAGGCTTTCAGTGGTCGCCATTTTCTAAGGTTGGTTTTGGATCCCCACCCTGTGGTCTCCAGGTAAATCCTGGGCTGGGAATGGCGTGGCGAGTGTCTCTCCCCAGCGTGTCCTGCAAGGCCACCCTCCTGTAAGGCTCTTGGTTGCATTGAGTCAAGTTTGACTATGATTTCTTTGGAATAATGGTCTGGTTCTTGTTTAAGGTGTCCTTCTTGCTGAGTGATAAAGACATTATCTTGTATCTTTAAATTTCAAAGTTCCACCTCCCACATTTAAGCATTTAATCTCTTAGGGATTGATAAAGAGAACATTTGGGTTTTTTTTTTCCCCTGTGCCTTGCAAACAAAGTTCCCAGAATGACTTCTTGCGTAACCTGCCTTTCCTTCTCTCCCAGGTGATGTGCGAAAGGCCTTTTCACTTCAATAGGAGAAGCAGCCGTCCTTGGGAGAGGAATTCTGCGTGCGGTGGGCTCTGGGTGGTACTCTATGGGAGCACACGTGTGCATTTGTAAGGGCCATTGTCTCAAGGTGGAGGAGTTTCCTCCCTCTCCAAAGCCAGGTCACCCCAGCAGCGGCTTCCTAGATTTGGTTTGAGTCTAGGTGTGGTTTATATTTGTGATTCAACCTAGTGGTCTTCAATCTCAACTAATCCCTTTCCTATTTGCATCATAAAAGATTCCTGCAATTTGACCTGCTTTTAAAATATTGCTTAACTACTTGGGGATGGTGTCTATAAAGCTGGGTCCACCCCTGCTAGGGCCTGTGGGTGTAGCCATCTTCAGTGCTGTGTAAGTAGTCCGTTTTGGGAACAGAGGAACTTTTGTTCATCTACCTCCAGTTGGTGGACTTCTGGGCTGTCGCGTCCCTGAGCGTGACTCCTGGTGCCGTTGTCAGTCTGTCCACCTGCATGTGGACGGTGCTGCAGAGTGCAGCTGACGCCTGTGTGTTCTGCTTTCTACGTGGTGTCTGCCTGAATAAGCTGTTCGCTGCAGTTTTTTGTCCCACTCCTGGAGTGTGCCGCACAGTATCCTTACATCAGGCAAATTGGCAGAGGGAGTCCTAGGCCCTGAGGAACCTGAGGTGCCTTTTTCTCAGGGGTGCCTTGCACGTCCCACCTGCCTGTCTCTGACCCTGCTCCCCTGCAGCCAACAGAGCTCCTTCTCCCAGGTGCCCCAGCCTTAGATTTGCCGGGAGAGAGGGCTCGCCGCCCCCCCACGGCTGCCCCCGCCCTTCCTTCACTCCACCAGTTCACAGGTACTTATGGGGTGGGGCATGACACTTCCGCTGGCCCCGGAGGAGGCAAAGTTGCCAAGGGCCCTCCTCACCCTGGTGCGAGGAACTCCTCTGGCCCTCCCACCCTCGGGTCACCTGTGACCCCTCCATGCCACCAGCCTTCCACCTCCGCAGGTCGGGGTCGGCGCCTGCCTAGTGGACTTCCATTCTGCTCTCTGGCTTCCCCCTCCTGGCCCATGGACACGCTGTCCAGTCCTCTGACTGAGAGTGTGCACCATGTGCAACATGCACATGACCCTCATCTCGCTCCTCCAGGGCTGCAGCCCGGGAGACACCGAGCTCTGGACCCGCATCAGCCCCGGCACTGACCTCCGCACATCCTGACTCCCCGGGACGGTCACCTGCTGCCCGTCCCGTCACACCATCCAGTCGCTGCTGAATTCGGCACAAACGTGATGCTTCTAGTGATGGTGACAAACCACTGAATGAGCCCCGAGTGCTGCCCACGGGGGCCGCAGGCCACTGTCTACAATCCAGCCCTCAAGGGAGGATGACGCTCCAACAAAGGCCACACCTGCCAGGGTGGCGCCTCTTCAGGGCAGGGGCTGTGGAGTCACCACGGGGAACACAGCTCGGCCGTCACTGAGCAGTCCGACTTGGCAGAGAGCATTGCTGTCATTTGTACCTGGAAGGTCCCCAAGTCCGTGTGCGTGAAGGGCCTGGTGCTGTTAGGAAGCAGGTGGAGCCTTTAAGAGGTGGAGCCTGGTGGGAGGCTTTAGGTCACTGGGGTGGCCTCAGGGGAAATCACGAGTTCCAGTTCCTTCCTCTTCCTTTCCTTTGCTCCCCAGCCGAGAAGGGAGGGACTCTGCTCCACTACATGCTCCTGCCATGAAGTGTGGCCTAGGAACAGGCCCCACAGCAACAAGGCTGACCGACCAGGAACTGGACCCTCCAAAACTATGGTCCCAAATACAACTTTACTTTTTTTTTTTAAACCTTTTCTCTCAGGTATTTTGTTATAGAGCTGGAAAGCGAAGTGGCACAGGAGGGGTCCGTGGAGAGTGGGGGGGAGGTGAGTTACTGCAGAGATCTGCAGCAGCCCCTCTGATGCCTGGCCCCTCTACCACCCTCCCTCTTGGGTCCGTGCCTGTCCTCCCCAGTCTCCATTGTTCTAAATCACCTCCCTCCACCCTGCGCCCTGCTCCTGTGAGGGGCTCCGGCTGGGCTCCTGCTCTCTCTCTGCCACCTCTCTGCAAGCTGACGCAGGAAGACCGTCCCCCGAGGGCATCACTCTGAACAGAACCTGCCACTCTCGGCCTTGTTTTATTTGGTAACCTCATTGCTTCTCAGATCCTCTCCCCTCTGTTTCCACAGCTGGGTCACCCTTGGTCTCCTCCTGTCCCTAATTGTCTCCATTTCTCATCCCACTTTCAAACCCGGGAGGCACCTCTAGAGGCCAGTCTTGAACCCCTGTCCTTTTTTTTTTTTTCTATTTCTTCTTCTATTCTTTCCCATGAACTTCATCCATACTCAGTTTTAACTCCAAATCCCGTTCAGGACCTCAAAACATCTTATTTTTTCACCAAGCTGTGGTCTCTCTCTAAGCAACTCCCCTGTCTGTGTCCCCTCCTGGAGACCCAGCAATACCTCAAAACAGAATGCTGAGATCTGGACACGTTATTCTTGCCCTTTCAGAGTTCTCTCTTTTCATTTCCAAGTTAGGAGCATTTTTAAATTGGTGATCTTCCTCGCCCTGTGATCTCACCCCTCCCCCTCCCCGTCGGTCCTCCCCTCCTTTGTCCCCTCCCCTACTCCTCCTCTCATCTCCTGTCAGCCTTCCCCATTCAGATCCCGCATCCACGTGCCCTGCAGGGGCTCTCTGTGGTCCATTCCCTGTGCTCATGGCCACCAGACCTCTTCCCCAGGGGACCCCTCTGGCGTTCCTGTCCACTAGTGTCGGGACAAAGGCTCCGCAGTGCCTCAGAAGCCAATCTACCAACCTTTGTCCATCTCTTCCCAAAGCCAACCATCACACCCCGCTGTGGGCAACGCGCCACTCCTGGGACAGGCCTGTGCGTCGTTTCCCTCCTGTGCCCAGAGGGTCGCTCAGGCTGGGCTTCCTTTCATGTCACCAGAGAGCAACCACCATGTGGAAGTCAGTGCACCCGCCTTCCGTAGTGAGCGATTCAAAGCCACCCCTGACGGGAATGAAGCTCACGATGAGCACAACGTAGTGATGGAAAGGGGAACTGAAGGGAAAAATCTGCAAGTCTCCATTTCCCTAAGGAAGAGGGAGAACCTTCCACCCCAGCTCTCCGCTGGCACAGATGGAAAGTTCTGGAAGTCCTGGAGTGTTAGCGGGACCAGGGAGGAGGGCAGGTGCCAAAGCTCCTGAGTGGCCCTGCGTTTCCCTCCTGCGTACCCTGACGTCCGGAAGGACACAGTGGACAGCCTTCACCCTCTCTGGTCTCTCAGCCCCCACAGTCGCATGGTGACAGTGGTGGCTGCCACAGAGGCTGCAATGGGGGTCAGCCCCCAGGTGTCTAAACCCTAAGGACCAGGCTTCCCACTAACCTGAGAGTGGCTGTCACTGCTGTCCCCCTCCCTGAACTCAGCCACAGACTGGGAAACAATATTCACAACACAGCCCAAAATGACACAGCCTAGGAGCCAGGGCCATCTCTCTTGCCTGTGAAAACACAGTCAGCCCACATCAAAGCAGAGGCAGCTGTGGCATTTGAAGGCTTCAAAGCAGCCGTGTGCAGGGTGAGCTGAGAGCAAAGACCACCAGCACGTGAAAGTCTCCTGGTGAGAGTCCACTCTGGCTGGAAAAAGGTCACTTTCTCAGGACAAAGACACCTGTCCTAGTCTTCAGCCTGAAATTTTTATGTTCCTTCTATTTCATTTTTCCCTTTTATTTACATATGTATCTTTAAGAGGTATAAATTTGAATTCAGTTGCAAAGGGCATTTAGTTCTTCTAAGGAACCTAAAATTCAGCAATGAAATAACAGTGTCTTGTAAAAAAAAAATTTGTGTGTAAACATTTAGCATAAAAATGTAATAAAATGGAATAGTCTTTAACATTCAAAAAGGCCATTTTCTTTCAAATAATCAAAAAATTTCATGTAATTAATAGAGATATCAAATCTAGTAATATCACAAATATTATATTGTCATAATTATCTTCACACCAAATCAAAATGTGTTTATTGTAAGAGAATAGTTAATTAGTTCCTAATGCGATTAATCAGCAAATGCTGTATTTCCCCAATGATCCAGAAGGGCCCACATTGTATAAGAATTCTTATAAAAGTGATAAACAAAAATGACGATAAAGGAAGGCCTTGCTCTTTCTGGTTACCCCACCGTAAAGGGGAGTGACTGGCCATACCATGCAAGGCTTCCTCTTCCCGCACTGGTGTCACCGTTGGCCTTGAATTGACCCGAGTCTGACCCTCTCTACTCCTCCTGGTGTCTGGAACAGCGTCTGTCCTTACTGTGGCCTCAACTCAGCCTGGAATCAGAGCAAGGAGTCACTGGAATGTGTCGAGAGGCTGAGCAAGAAACGAAGCTGCCCCAGGGCTGGTGTGTGGAGGGACGAGCTCAGTGACCACCTCCTGTGGCCCCAGGGCTCACTCACTAACCGCCCCGCCAAGATGCCCACATCCAGGTCTCTGGCACCTGTGACCATGTTTATTCATATGTCAGGGACATTTCAAGTGGGATTAACTCCAGGATCTTGAGAGGGGAGATCATCCTGGCTTAGTGGGTCACCCGACATAATCACCAGGGTCCTCGGGAGAGGAAGATGAGACAGAGAGCAGGCAGTGGGAGATCTGCTGTGGAGGGGGGGGTCAGGGTGACGCTGGTGACACTCATCTGCTGTGGCTGGCTTTGAAGATGGAAGGCAGATGGCCAGGAGCCAAGGATTGTGGACGCCCCTAGAAGCCAAACAGATGCTCCAGGAAGCCTCCATCAGGAGCCAGCTCCGCCGACATCCTGATTTTAGTCCAGTGAGACCTGCTTGGGCTTCTCCTCACACATTGCAAGACGATAGATTGACGTCACTTTAGGCCACTTTGCTTTAAGAATTATTTGTTACATCAGCCATGGAAAAACAAATAGCAATATCACAGATAGGAAGGGCCATAATTCCAGAGAAAGGAAAACTACCCCAAAGCACCAGAATAGAGGTAATTGGCAACCGCCTAAGCCAAGTGTAATCTGAAGGTTCTAATTAAAGTACGTTCACCTCGGATTCCTGAAATCAAAAGTTTCTTGATAATTCCAAATTGAATTGCAAAGTTAGCATAGAGCTCAGTGAAAGGACTGAGTCATGTGAATCACTGACAAGTTAATTGTCCTCTGGGAGCCTACTGTCACCTCCTCATGAATTTGATTTATCGCTTCAAAGAAATCACTCTGCTAGCTCAAGTCTGTCTCATGGGCATTGCCCTAGATGCCCCACCTCACGTCAGTTTCCAGGAAGGTATTTGGCTGATTCTCGGGAGCTCACTGTAGCCTAGGTGGAGAGCCGCACCAGGGCCAGGGTGCGGGGACCCCAGTGATGCACGTGCCTGGCTGCTTAGAACCAGGTGGGCCAGCACTGCATCCCGAGCTGGAGATCAATGCGGCTGTGCTGTTTTTCACTTGGCCTTCGGGGTGAATGTGGGACTCATGCAACCCCCTCCCTGACTTTCCTGTGGAGCTTGGCACTCGGCTTGGCACTCGGCTGGCTCGATTCCTCAGATTCCCCCAGGGCCACAGTAGCACAGTCTCCATCATGGACGAGTTCTAACCCAGACGGCTACTCAGAAGAGCAAGGCGGCCTTTCAGTGCACCAGTGACGTGCTTGCTGGCTGTCAGACCAGCTCTGGCAGATGCGTCATGACCTCACTGGGCCACAGTGCAGTCAGACAATCAAATTCCAGAACCCAGTTCCATTCCTAAGTGTGAGTTGTGTATGGTGCTGCTGAATAGGCGCGGGGAAGGAAGCAACCCTCTGCAGAAACGCAGACGCGTGTGTGCGGCTTTCCCAGGACGGCACTCCTTTAGCACCTGGTCGCACACTGCTCCGTGGTCCACACATACCTTCTTGCCTTATAGATCCTCGAGTATGTGATGAGTCATAGTCTCTAAAAAGTGACATCGTCCTTGAAAGCAGTAAATATTTTTTTGGCTACCCAGCCATCTGAAATCCTTTTTCATGTATTTTATTCAGTTGGCAAGTGTTCGTGGGACTCCCGAAGCCCCTTCCTCTGGCTGTCAGAGCAGAAAGCTGGAAGCAGCCTTGTTACCCGTCAGGTAGTGGCATGGGCACAGTGTGAAGTGCCATCACCGTGGGCTCAGCAGTCACGCTTTCAACATATGTGTCTATCCAGTTCTATGGAGATAGCTCCTCCCCAGGTCAGCACAGGAGCAGAGTCTTGTCTCCCACCCTAAGGTGCATGTGAACGTCTTAACTCCCCGGTTCCCCCTGCAGAGTCAGTGAGTCACATTAAGAAGCCACCGAGTACACTCAAAGAGGCCCCTCCTTAAGACTGAGATCTGAGTACTTAGGTGATTCTTTTAAAGTAATGGTGAAGAGAGGAAGTCCCCCTCTGAGAGGAGACGGAGCAGGGACGCAGGAGGACGCCATTAGCTCAGGGCAACACTGTGGATCCAGGTTTCCCTCCCTGCACAGCTGCAGAGAGCTGGCTGAAGGAGCCTGAAAAACGGTGTGAGACCCAGCAGTGACAGAAGGGTCCTTTCAGCTCCTCACTGTGCATTTTAGAGAAGAGGAAACGAGGTGGAAGGAGGTTAAGTGATTCGCCGTGTTCACACGTTAGTTAGCTGGCACGGCAGGAGGAGCCTGGGTCCCGGGCCAGAAGAAGCAGTGGTGGGGAGCGTCTTTCACCCCGGGGGTGCACAGTGGTGTCTGGCTTGTTGACTCGCATGCTACCTGTCTCCCAGCTGACAGTGAAGCCGTCCTTCTCTTTTCCATTGTAGCCCTTTGTTCTCAGGGAAGAAATTTATATGTCAGATTTCAAAACTAAATACCGGGAGGGCAGAACAATAGAAAGCTCACATCGATCCTGCTTGTTATAGTGTGTGCAGCAGAGGTGGCCCAGGAGCGGCAGTGAGCTCGCGTGCCCCAGAAAATGGCCACACAGTGGCCTTCTGTGGTAGGTCAGGTGCCCGCGGCATCTCTGCCTGCTCCTGACTTCTGCATAGGCTGAGTCCGTCGGTCAGATGGAGGGGGAAAGGAGGGGGTTAGGGTAGCCTGAGATGTTGGGGACATGCAGGCTGAATTCAAGTGGCCCTCAGTGGCAGGATTAGTTAGGAAGTGTCCCCACAGTTTGGAAGGAGCAAGTGACGGTGACTGTGGGGACATAATTCTTGAGAGAGTGTGATCCCACTGTGACAAGGTAAAACAGGTGAGCTGGAGGCAGGCTGGGACCCTGCAGGAGGTGAGAGTCCTGGAGAGTGATAAGAGCAATCGCGGTCTTTTACTCCCCTGGTCTCTGAGGATCCTTTCTGTCCTAGTGCTGAAGAAGGTGGACGGACTCACGTCCATCCGAGAACCTAGACGTAAAGCTGAGGCAGGCATTCAGAGTCCTCCACGCTTCCGAGAGATGATTTCCCTCTCCACTTGGAAAAGACAGGCAACGAGAATTCGAGACACAAAGGCAGTTCTGTTTACTAGACAAAAAGACAGGGAGGGACGAGGCGAGACTTCTAATCAGTGGTCCCCAAGTACAGCTTGCTCTCATCCTCGGGGACTTTCAGACATGGGGTCTAATCCCATCCTCAAGCTCCAACCTGGCGGACAGCAGCCCCAGAGTGTGTCTCTTTATAATAACGGCCTCCGGTTAGCTCTGCAGCCCCAGCTTCACACTTCACACCCGTTAGTTAATGCTCAGCGGGCTCCTCATTCCTAGTCCAGAACTCTACACCTAATAGTAACTGCAGCTCTACAAGGAACGATCCTGTTAGTGTTTTAACATTTTTTTCTTTGTTCCAGAAAATACCAGTCCTAGTGATTAAAAGTGTTCCCCAGAGCTGTAAGTCGTTCTCAATGGCTATTTTAAATTCCATTTAATGAATAAGGCCTCAGGGCCGATGGCATAAAAGGTACAAACAAATAAATCCTAAGATGTTTATTAAAGAAATAGATAAGATTAATTGATTCCCTTAATGGAAGTATGAACAAAGAGTGACTTATTTTGAATGAGGGTGTTTTACTCAAGTTCACTATAACACTGATAATTCCACGCTGGCATCTCGGGGAATGTGGATCTTCACGCCGTGCCGTCCATTGGCAGGAAGGAGAGCTCTGAAGACGGGCGGCCGGTGCACCGATCCCCGTGGCCACTCTGCCAGTACTTTGGCCACCACAGAATTCGAACGCAAGGCCTGGTGTGCTCTATAGCCATCCAGAGAGCTTCTCTAACCCAGGAGGACGCTTCTGTGGAGGAAGGTGAGGCCTCAGGTTTCCCTTCCAGGGAAAGGGTCTGCTTTCCTGATGACAGTTCCAATGGGCCTCAGGAAGATGCTCAGGAAGATGCAGGAGAAAGAGGCACCACAGGAAAGAGTGCCCCAAACAGAAGCTCTCTCTGGGGAGAGGAAGTCCTTTCAGCCCTCTTCCTGTTCAGATCCAGGAAGTTTGG
The DNA here is from genome assembly GCF_001458135.2 of Marmota marmota marmota. Taxonomy (NCBI): domain Eukaryota; kingdom Metazoa; phylum Chordata; class Mammalia; order Rodentia; family Sciuridae; genus Marmota; species Marmota marmota. The sequence continues at coordinate 2,985,504 of NW_025999983.1, read as the reverse complement.
AGGAAGGTGAAGTGGAGGAAGCCCGCCAGCGTCCACAGCATTTGACTCTCGGAGGTCCACAGTTCTGCGTGTGGCAAGGGTGGACATGATCCTCTGCTGGTGGACAGGCAGGGTGAGTTGGGCTGGCGGGGCATCTCTTCCCAGTAATGGGGAGGACAAACGGAAGTCCAAAGGGCTGCGGAAGAGCTTTAAGGGAAGAGAGTCATCAACCTCAGCACTTTAGTGAGACTTTTAGATTACTGAGGAAAAATTCTGGCAGCTGCAGGCTTTGGAAGCTGCTGCCCCACAGCGCTGGGATGAGTGTCTGCGGTGACGGCGACATCTGCCCACGGGACACATCTCCACGCCTCTTCTCCCACCTCACAACTCCCCAGGCACCTCTGAGGGGAAAGCAGTCCCTAAAACCAAGATCTTATTCCAGTGCTCTATCCAAAAGCACCAACCTTCCAAGACAAGTGTACAAAAACAAACGCATCCGTCTTGCCTGCCGGCAGGAGCCGGAATCTTCTAGCCATTTGCAAGTAAACTGTGGTGTCCTAACTGGGAGGGAATTTCAGAGCCATCAGTCCAGCACCCCGGAGCATATGGAAGAGCTCCACCTGGAAAGGCCATGTTCTCACACTCTGATGGCCCATGGAGGGGAATGGAGTGGACCATCAAGGGATGCCAAGTGTGACGGTTTAGATGGGAGGTGTCCTCCAAAGCACCCGTGTGAGACAATGCAAGCAAGTTTAGAGGTGGGTTAATCCACTGGGTGGACTCATAGGCAGGTAGGATGTGGCTGGAGGAGATAGGTCACTGGCTTCAAGCCCTCGGGAGTATATCTGCCTCTGATAAGCAGAGCTCTCTTTGCTTCCTGGCCACCATGCCCTGAGCTAACCTCCTCTCCACACCTCACCCCAGAGCTATGGAGTCACTGGCTGTGGGCTGAACCTCTGAAACTGAGAGTCAGAGTGAAGTTTCCTTCTCTGTGTTCCTGTCAGGCCTTTTTGGTCACAGTGATGCAAAGCTGACGCACCCACCAAGACTCGGATCTGCAAGAAGAACCCTCAGCATGTGCTACTGGGCTCAGGACTAGCATGTCACGGGGTGGGAAGGAAGGATGGGAGGAAGGGGGGAAGGGAGAGAGGAAAGGAAGGGATGGAAGGAGGGAGGGGGAAGAAGGGGGGAAGAAGGGCAGACGGGCATTTTCTGAGCACATGCTCTGAGCCTGGCCCTGCCCTGGGCTCATTTGCAGACATTTTCTGCTATAATTACGTTGTGGCCTGAGAAGGAGACACTGGCTTCCTTTTCTCAAGGTGAGAAAGCAGCGTCTCCACAGGGCCACACCTGTCCAGTCAATAGGGCACACTCAGCTCGTCCCTGACCATAAAGAGCTTCTGCCTCGTCCTCTCTCAGAGCTGGGGCAATGCCTGCAGAGGGCTCAGCCCAAGACCAAACAGGCACAGAAGGAGCCAGACCTGATGTGCACAATAGGAAGTCCAGTGCCCACTTCAGAATACAGCACGTAGCCTTGAAATAAAAGTGGGAAGCAGGCAAGGCAGCAGACGGGGGTACAGCAGAAGGGAAAGTCACCCCACAGCACCCAGCCCACGGCTGCGGCAGATCCAAAGTCCGTGGCCCTGAGCAGCCCCTGGACAGGCCAGAGGGGCAGGGTCGGCCTGACCAACAGAGAGAGACTGTTCCTCTGGGGGAGAAACTTAGGTTCTGTGTCAGTGTCAGAATGCATGCACCCCAGAAGGCTTTCCCGCCACAAGGGAACCAAGGAAGGTGGGGACGACTGGAGGTACATTTCTTTAAGTCGCCCAGTAGGAGGCAGTAAAGCCCGGGTCAGGTTCTGCGAGACTGCACACCCCATAGCCCTCAGACACTGAGGAACTGCCTGGGGGACCCTGTGCTGTGGGGATAAAGGCTGGTGTGCCCACTTGTGTGTGCCTCCTTGCCAGGCTTTGATGGTAGCCCACCCTTCTGCAGAAGTAGATTTTGCAGGTAGAGCTCCTTCCCAGCACGTGCTGACTCCCTGTGGCACCAACCACTGAACTTCCTCCCAGCTCTTTCCATGCTTCGGGTCCTTCCAGGGGTCGACTGTGGGGCTCAACCCCCGTTCAGGGCAGGGCTCTGGAAGGAAGCGGGCTCATCAGCCCTGGATGGGGCCGGTGAACACACACGGAGCCAGGTCCCCTGCAGACCCTATGGAGGGTCTTGACACATAACACAGCTTTCATTTGTGAGCCTGGGTGTGCAGGAGAGGCCCGTGGGCTAAGCATGTGCGTGGAGATGGGCTCCTTGTGATGCTGACCGGCTCCTAGCAGGCCTCGGGGGTCTGTCCTGATGGGCTGCGGAGAGAGCCACAGGCGTTCCTTGGCACCTGCTTTCACTCTTGGTTTTTGCTATCATTCTTTGGGAACTCCTGCCTTTGTCACATCCCAATAACATCATATGGATCGTCCTTCACTGGAAAAGGGGAGGTTTGGCACACCGTGCCCTGGTACGTGTCTTGGGCCTCTCCAGGATTTACAACCTCCTCTGCCTTCTTATTTTTTTACTGGACTTCATTTCATCTCATCTTACTTTTGTGGAACACAGACGTGAGCTCTCCCTGTCAGCACAGCTGTGAGTGCGATGCGTGCCTGTGGACAGGAGCAGCCTCGTACAGCAGATCCCCGGAGCTCGGGGCTGGCCGTCTCGCCAGGGGAAACTGGACGCCCACTTCATCAGCAGCTCTGGGCCCTTCCCGGCCCCCTTCCCTAACCCAGCCTAGACCGGGTAAGACCCCAGCCACATCTCCCAGCTGTGGACTCTCAGCCCCCGAGATAAACGGCTGAGCTGGACAGAGAGGCGTCACTAAGGATGTCCTGTGCCCTCTGCCTCGTCTGGGGTCAACAAGTGACAGAGCAGCTCCTCCAAGGGGTGAAAGAGAACCAAGTCCAACAGTGTCACCACGGAAACTCAGAGAGAGCTCCATCAAGGTCAACAGCCTCCCAAAGCCAAGTCCACAGCCACCCGTGGTCCAGTCCTTTCTGAGCATGGGCTCAGGGGCCCTTCTGTGTCTGCTCCAGGACGCTGGACGTTGGGCTCTGCTCAGAAGCCAGCACCTTCAGTTCCACTCTCAGCCCCAGGTTTGCAGGGCTCAGTCCTGGGCTACCACTCATCTGACTGTGGCTGTCCAGGGCCATGCCTGACCTGCAGCCTCTGTGCTGACCACAGCCGTGATGTCTCCAGCCCCGTCCTCCACCTTGAGCTCTAGACTCCAGAGTGCAGTTGCCCTCTGTTCAGATTCAGCACAGCTGTTGACAGTGCCCTGTGCACCTCCTCCCTCTCTGCTCCTCTCAGTGGAGGACACTCTGCCCTCCCTCCACCACCCATCTCCCCATCCAGCAGTGGGTCCATCGGCTCTGCCTGCAAAGTGGACTATTACCATGTCTCAGCCGGATTTCTACAGAACCTCCTGAGAGGTCTCCCTTGCTGCCTCAATTATTGAAACACCTGGACGCCTGTTACCCCACACCACTCGAGTACCCCAACCCTGCAGTCACCTTCTCCAGCTCTCAAAATAGGACCCAAGTCTCCATGCCACCAATAAGGCCTGGTCCTCCACTGCCCCGGTACCCTGCCAGCTCAGCTGCTCACCTCAGACACCCAGCAAGGCCACTCGTGGTCCCTTCTACCTGGAGCACTTGGGTGTGTTTCCCTCCTACCGTCATCACCCTTCTCAGAAGTCAGCCTGTGGTCTGCACCTCCCTGACTGCTCCTGGGGCAGCACAGTGGGTGCACAGTGAGGAGCCTGGTGACCCTCAGTGCTCACCAAGATCAGGTTACATGCAGCTCACTTTCCCACTGGCTGCAGGCACCCCCAACTGCAGCCTGGCTCCTAAGTGCAGGGACCTTGTCTTTGTTGACTGGCAGACACACAGAAGCAGCTCAACTCAATACACTCTGTCCCCAGATGATGAGGACCACCCATGTGCACAGGCACTGGAGTCGGGAGGCCACTGCTGTTGGAAAGGGGATATTAGTGTCCAAGCAAGGTCCTTCCAGGGAGGGATGGATTTGGATAGGAGCCCAGTGTGCCTTGTGAATCAGGGCTTGGGTTAAGGCTGGGCCCAATGGAGAGAGTGGAAGGAGGACTCCAGGAAGGCCAGAGTTATGGGACTGAGTGTCTAAACATCAACATGGTCTTGAAGAAGAACAGAGCTGAGGACTGAGACGGCCAACTTCAGGACTTGCCAGGACTGTAGTCATCAAAACTGTGCCGAGGGTGGTATTGGTGAAAGGTTAGACAAGTTCATCAGTGGAACAGAAGAGGGAGCTTGGTGCAAAGGCAGTCAGCTGACCTCTGACCAAGGGCAAGGGCAACACATGGTGAAGGGGACACTCTTCAGCACTGGTGCTGGGGTGGCCAGGAGTCCACATGTGAAAACAGGAGTCTACTGACCTTACACTTGCCACAGAGTAACTGAAGACTGATCACATATTTAAATACAGACATGACACCATGGAACTTCTAGAGGACAGCAGAGGAGAAAAGCCAGGTGGACCTTGGGTTTGGCAATGACCTTTCAGATGCAACACAAGGGCGAGTCTCATGGAAGGAGGAGTTGGTAAGCCAGACTTCATTCAGACTCAAATTTTCTATGAAAGCCACTGTGAAGAGCATGAGAAGATGAGCCACGGACTGGAGTATTTGCAGAATGTACGTCCATGAAGGACTTCATCCAAAACACACAGAGAAGACGTCAAATAGCAATAAGAAAATTAAAAATGGGCAAAATATCGGAACAAACACCCCAGCAAAGAAGATACGAAGATATGTATGAGAAGACCTTCCACGTCATACGTCAGCAGGGAATTGCAAACTATAGGAATATCGACAGCACCATCAACCACAAGACCCGTGGCTGGGAAACGCGGTTCACCAGGAGCCTTGTTCACCATGGAGGGGTGCGCAGTAGTGAAGCCACCCTGAAAGACAGTGTGGCCATTTCTCAACATACTCTCACCATACGACCCAGGGTCATGGTCTTGGTCGTCCCCCAGAGGAGCTGAAAATTCACGGCCCCACGAAACCTGCACTTGGAGTTTAGAGTAGTTTTATTCACAACTGCCTGAACCTGGGAGTGACCAAAGTGTCCTTCAGTAGGTGAGGGATAAGGTCTGTGGGGCACCCAGACAATGAATACTATCCAGTGACAGAGAGAAGGAACCATCCAGCCACAGAAGGACAGAGGAGCCTCACATGTGTGTCACTAAGGGAAACAGGAGGAGGAGGCCTGTGCTGCAGGATGCCAGCCCTAGGACATTCCGGAAAAGGCAAACTCTGGAGGCACCAAGAGATCACAATTGCCAGGCGCAAGGAGCGGAAGGCGAGAAGGTGCCTCAGAGGACTTTCGACGAAGGCAGTGAGCTGTTCTGTCAGGAGCTGCAGTGAGCTGCAGGCACCTGACAAGACCTCAGAGTGCTTGGGACATGACAGAAGCACCCCTTGCTAGGGAAGGTGCTGAGGCCTGGGGACAGATGGAGGAGGGGACGGGTGGGAGAGCAGGAGGCTGGAACTTTGTGCTTTATGCTCTAAAAATAAAGTATATAGAAAACAGGATCACAGGCAAAATAAAATATGTTATTTTAGGCATGGGCATGCATGCTGAGAGTTCAAAATTGATGCCATCTTTCTACAAATAGTTGGTGACCATGGCCTGTGTCCACTTGAAGCACCCTCTGGCCATGTGTAGAAGGCGCCAGCCAGAGAAGCACACTGGCCGGGTGGGTGTTGTGGGCACTTCCTGACACACCGGCATTTACTCAGTCAACGTGCTCTTCTGACACACATGCTGCTCAAAGGTCTTAGGCTTCCCTTTTCTTCCTATCACGCCCACCGAAAGAAATGCTTCCAGACTTTCTTCCTGCTTTGTAGGGTAAAACGCACAAGCCTCGTGGGGAAGGAATGGCTGTCCTCAGCCCCTTTCGTCCCCATTTCATAGTGCAAAGTTAAGTGCCCTAAATAGCACCATGTGGAACAAAGATGCACAGATAAGCCCTCACACCACTTTGTGCAACAGGCCCTGGGGACTGTCTCAGGCCACATGGTGCAGACACTTCTGTGGTGCAGCCAGAGGGCCCGAGGTTTAGCTGGGAGGAACCCGGACGTATCAGGTGAGTGAAGCCAAGAGGCCATCTTGTGTCCTCCACCCCCCACTTGATTTTGTATCTTAATTTAAAGAAGTCATGGGCCTGACATGAAGAGTAATGATCAGCATGAAGATAAAAGTCCACTTTACAGATTGAGAAATCTTAGAAAAAACACCTAATGCAAGCTCTTGGTGGCAGCTGTTTACCAGGCCCCAGCCACCCCTCGAGGTGACAAGGCCATTGTGTTCTGTCTGCAGTGTGACAGGAGGTCACTCATGGCGAGCACTGGAGCCGGGCTGGCCCTGCTCCCCCTCGGGGAGTGGATGCCTGGAGTCCTGCCCCCGAGCCTCTTGCCCCCAGCCAGCCCCACACTGCGGCCTCCAGCGGGCGTGGAGGTCCTGGCCCCAGCTGGCCTTTCCCAGGTTTCCTTCTGTGTGTGGCTCTCCAAGAGCAAAAAAGAACAAAGGGCAGGTCTTAAAGATGTCTCCTTAACCTAGGAAAAGACTCACAAGGGTGACTCGCATTTATGAGATATTTATCATGGGCCAGGTACGGGGATTGGCATGCTTTAATCCATTATCTCACTTAATCTTTACAAAACACCCGCAAAATGGGCATTTATCTTTATTTTACAGATCTACAAACAGAGCCTCACAAACACCAAAACCTGCCCAGTGTCTCAAAGCCAGTAAGAGGCAGAGACCAGACTGGAAACCAGCAGTTTGTCCCACGTCCTGTCTCTTGTTCATGATCGTGTAATTGTGTTCTGTACACAGGGAGTGCTCACTTGCACTCACCTACAGTTTCACAGTCACCACATGCACTCACTCAGACACTTACACACCATAGTCATGCATTCCCCCAGACATGCACTTACTTACACATGTGTTCACATAAACTCTAGCATATTCACTACACACACTTGCTCATCTACACGCACACATTCACACACCCACCACACTTACTCCCTACATAAGCTCACATATGCAAACTCACATTCACACACGTGCACATTCACACACAATTGCACTCACCTGTACACACACACACACACACACACGTATTTTCAAAATAGTTCCCTGATGTTGAGACACAGACTCTCAGCAGTGATGTGCCTGGACACAGTCATGGGCAGGTCTCAGGGGAAGTGCTGGTTTTACCATTGAACTTCATAAACAGTTGGGAGTGAGGGAAACTTTCCTGAATAAGGAACTCACAGTACTGGTAAGAAGATCTACAAGATCATTAATGAATAAACATGAACGTACCTATTGTTTTGCGCTGCACGCCATCCTATAATAGAAAAAATTGGAATTATATAGATACTCTCTTATAAAAGAAAACCTTATGTGACATGGGCTTATTTTAGAGCTCTGTCAAAACAGCTGTCATTTTAATGTCAAAAAGGAGTTCATTCTCCCCAGCTCCACCCCCCCCCCGCCTTTGTTCTGCCTTCGCAGAGCCCGAGCTGACTTTCCTGGGGGTGGTTCTGCAGAGACGGCAGGGGCCCCCACTCCGGGGGCTGCTGCCAGCTCCTTGTCTCCCGAGCTTCGCTTCTCCACTGCTCCTCCTCCTCCTCCGGGGGTTCCCTGTGCTTTGACCGCGCAGCTCTCGGCACTGGGTCACTTTCTAGCCCTCCCCAGCCATCCCTCCGGTGCCCAGCATGGGTGCTGCAGGCCACCCAAACATCTTCTGTGGCACATCCTGTGTGACCAGTTTCTAGATAAAAATGAGTCATTACCCTCCCTCAGCTCAGCCATAGCGCCTGGCACACTTGACCCTCCTGCCCTGGTGACGTTACTGCCGACAGGGGCCTGCCGAGTCAGATAAGGCAAAAAGAACACCATCTGGCAGGCCTCCACCCCCCACGCCACTCAGATGACCCGTTGGGTTAGGCCTGCAGCTACAGCAGGCATTTGGAGTTTTTGCGGGTTTTGTTTTAAAGCTTTTATTTTCTCAGTGCACATCTGAAGCCTTTGCTGATGAAAGACTGAATTCCGTGCAGGGAGATCTGCAACTAGAAGGCACTTACATGTGCCTCGCCCATTCACCTGTGCATCGCCCTGGCCACAGGCTTACCTGTCTGGGCCCTTGGAGGTTTTCCCCCAAATGGCAGAACCGGGCCTCGGCCAGCAATGTTTGGGTGACATAGAAAGCATCATGGCCATGTGAGGGGACCAACTAAGGAATCAGTACCATGGAGCTCCGGAACACTTCCTTGGTTTCTCCTAGCTGTCAAAAGATATCAACAATGGTTCTCTGTTGTTCAGCTAGAATTGACTACCCTCACGTATCCTCAAAATGCTCATTTTCTTGTAGTTCAAACCCAGGTCCACTCAGGGCTCCGCGCTCTGCCCTGCATCCTGCCTCGAGGCTCTGCCTCCCCAGCCCCTGCTTTCCCTTCATTTCATGACATTGTAGCCATGAAGCCAGGCCAACTTTTTGGCAGAATAATTATTTAGGGAGCACCTTAAAAATACCTCGCTCTCCTGTGTTTTTATCTCAGTATTTTGAAGCCATGGGTGATCCTCATTTAATCTATTATTTCTTTGGGGTTGAGAGGTGTTTGATGTCTAGACCCAGCATTTGTTCTCTATAAAGAAGTGTGCACGTCTTCAGAACAGAGTGCTTTCCCTCTTGTTCAGGGTAAAACAGAGTCCATCTGACAAAGGCTGGCTAAAGGCTGTTCCTTAAATCCACATTTCTGAGCAAGACTTGGAATAAAAGTCACCTCCAACCAGAGAGTAAGAGTTTCCTGTCAGTTTATTATTTCACAGCCTCAAGATCATTTATTTTTACAATCATCTACAGTAATTATTCTTTTTTATTGGTGCATTTAAGTTGTATAGGATAATGCATTCATTGTGGCCTTTTCATGTCAATAATTAAAATTCTTTAAGGGAGGGAATGGGGGATGACTATGGTCAAAGTCATTTTTCTCTTTGATGGCAAGCAAAATTTTTAATATCATCCTAGGTTTAATTGTGTTATAGCCTGAATATTTAGCCAGCGACTAAAGCATTGCAGTCAGTTTTTAAATGAAAAAAGTATATCTACAACACAGCTGCATCTTCATCTTGAAATAATTGAAGACAAGCATTCCATTCACACACCAACACCTCTTATTTCTGAGCAGAACCAGAGCTTAAAGAACCGTGGCTGGGTCTGCGTACTGGTGTGTACTGTTTTCTACTCTCCTTTGATGACCTGCGATCTAATCACTCTGAGAACACCACAGACTAGGTAGGGCCATAGGGTTTGTAAACTCGGGTCATTGTTGGGCAAAGCTTGAATTTAGAAGCTTTCAGAGTTAGTAATTTTGTCTTTTGTCTCCATTCAGTTGAGAAGTACTTGTTGACGCCTGCAAGTCCAGACACTGTGCTTCTTCTTATGACACACAGAAAAGCAGTATTTATAATTAAAAAAAAAAAAAAGACATATCCATGCTTACCTAGCTAAGCTAATCAGGTGACTCTTACTAATAAGATTTTATTAGTACCCATATTGTTCTCAAAAGTGCTGTCATCACTAGCCTCAGAAACTTAGTGAGGTCCTAAGCAACTCAGGGAGACCCTGTCTCAAAATAAAAAATAAAAAGGGCTGGAGTTGGGGAGATCCAAGATGGTGGGCCAGAGGAAGGCTGCATTCTGTGTCGCTCCATGACCTGGGATTCTAGTAGTGGGAATATGGAATTAGAGGACTCCTGACAGCTGCTCCTGTGCAGGAATCCTGGCCACCAAGCCGGGTCAGGTCCCCTAGCCTCAGCGTCAACACAGGACTCCCAGGCACTCACCCACGCAGGACCTCTGGCTGCCGTCACGACCACCAGCATCAGCACCGTGCAGGACACCCAGCTGCTGCCCACGCGCAGGACCTCTGGCTGACACTCCTGAGTGGACCCCCATCTACTAATGTGGGGCTCCCCCAGTCGCCTCCTTCTTGGGACACTGCAACCCTTGCTCATAGTCCTCTACACACAGTGACCTATACATGGGGACACAAGACAGGGTCTGGAGACAGCCACCAGCCACAACACTGTACACCACAGAGCTGCATCTCTGAACACACTGCCCAATGCCAGCTCCCGGCTCGATCTGACCCAACACCCCATCTCTGAAAGCAGCCAACTCCATCTTGGGTCACATTTGTCACCATCTTTAGTTGGGGCAACTCCAAGCTTGGGATACCAGCTGGGGCATAGAAGTAATATCAAGGTACCTGTAGTCCCCAACTCCCCACTGTCCCCCACAGCCACTAACCTGACACAGAGCTTATGGCTACAGGGCTGGTCCGTAGCTGGCAGAGCCTGGCCCTGAAATGCCCAATACAAAACAGGTCTCAGCGACAGGTGCGCAGCCCCCAGAGGGCAGCCCCCAGGACCTCTGGGGAGAGGGGCTCCTGAGTGGGAAGTAGAACAGGAGGGGTGAGCGAGATACAGTTTAGAGGCTAAAGCAGAGACCAGGAGTTGCGAGGTCTACATGCGATATAAGGAGATAAGACCAGGGCCACATCACATGGGCAGGCCCCAAAGGAGATCCTTGGGTGAGTCTCCCATCAGGGACCAGCAAGTGCTGTGCCCCACCTTCAGGAGCTCCGCCCCAAGGCCAACCCTCCCACCCTATAACCTTCACCATCCCGAGGGTGGAGATACCAGCAAACCACAGAAAACCCACCTACTGCATGAGAAGGGAAGCAGGAAGATCCTGATTTCCAACCAAAACAATCCTTGTATTTTCTGTAGAGATTTTGTTTTTCTTTTCTCTCTTTTTCTCTACTCTTTTCTCTCTCTTCTCCCACCCTCACATCCCCAACATTTGTGAAAGCAAGTACTTTTCATGAATTAGGCTACTGAGGACTGGGAGGTCTGAGTGGTATATTAGAGTGGTATTGCATATTCATTTATGTGATATTTTTACACTTTAAAATTTTTTTTTAAGTTTTTGTTTTTTGTACTCTCTCCACTGTCTTCCCACTTGTCTCCCCCAAATCACTTTCTCTTTTTTCTCCTGCTACTAGCCAACTTCTTTAGATTCCTCTTGCACCCTTCCTAAGATCTAATAACCCTATATCCTCACCCCCTCCCTCCTTAACATCTTATCCTATACCCCACCCCTGATTCTCTCTTTGTCCACCATCAGAGACTGTGGACCCTTTTGCAAACTTACTGTTTATATTGTAGATAATAATTGAACTCATCATTTCTGTATATTGTGACAAAACAGTAATACCAGCTATTTTGTCTAAGACTGTACCTTATTTGTGTTGGGATCTGTTAATATTGTCTTTCTCCTTAAAGGAGACATATTGGAACCCTGCAGGGGTACTATAAACATACAGGGTAAAAACTGTAATACCTCAGATCCACAGTGCTAGAAGGGAAGACACACAAACAACATGAAAAGACAAGGGAAGAAAGTGCACAAAACAAATCAAGATACCACATTATTAGAATCCATGGCCAGCACAGCAGAAGAAATGACAGAGAAGGCATTCAGGGTGTACATAATTAAAATGTTCTGTGAATTAAAGGATGATATAAGAGAGCAAATACAGGCAGCAAAAGATCACTTCAACAGAGAGATAGAGGTTCTGGGAAAAAAATAAAAAATAAATCCTTAAAATGAAGGAAACAATAAATCAAATGAAAAACTCAATAGAAAGCACCACCAACAGATTAAATCACATGGAAGACAGAACCTCTGACAATGAAGACAAAATATATAATCTTGAAAAGAATGTAGACCACACAGTGAAGATGGCAAGAAACCATGAGCAGAACATTCAAGAATTGTGAGATAACATAAAAAGACCAAATTTCAGAATTATTGGGCTAGAGGAAGGCACAGAGTTCCAAATCAAAGGAATGAACAATCTATTAAATGAAATAATGTCAGAAAAATTTTCCAAACATGAAGAATACATTGGAAAATGAAACACAAGAGGCTTACAGGATGCCAAATGTACAAAATCACAACAGATCACCAAGGCACACCATAATGAAAAAGCAAGGCATACAGAATAATAAGGAGAGAATTTTAAAAGCCATAAGAGAAAGGAATCAGATTACATATAGGGGGAAACCAATTAGGATCTCTGCAGATTTTTCAACCCAGACCCTGAGAGCTAGAAGATCCTGTACCAAGCTCTGAAAGAAAATGGATGCCAATCAAGAATCCAATCCAGCAAAATTAAGCTTTAGATTTGATGATGAAATAAAAACCTTCCATGATAAACAAAAGTTAAAAGAATTTACAGCTAAAAAGCCCGCACTACAGAACATCCTCAGCAAAATATTCCATAAGGAGGAAATGAAAAAAACAACAATGAAAATCAGCAAAGGGAGGTATTACACTAAAGGAAAAACCAATCAAATGAGAAACCAAGTCAAGTTAAATACCAAAAATAAACAAAATGATGGAGAATACAAATCATGTCTCAATAATAACCATGAATGTTAATGGCCTAAACTCATCAATCAGATTGGATTTTTAAAATATATAAAATATAAATATATAAAATCAACAGCCATAAACCAACAATATGCTCCTCTAGGAGACTCATCTCATAGGAAAAGACATTCACAGACTGAAGGCGAACAGTTGGGAGAAAACATACCACTCACATAGACTGCAGAAGGGAGCAGGGGTTTCCAACCTCATATCAAATAAAGTAGACTTTATTTCATAATGGAATGAAATTATATATCAATGATGAAAATAAAAATAGAAGCTATTCCAATGCCTGGAGACTAAGCAATATGTTATTAAATGAACAATGGATTACAGAAGACACTAAAGAGGAGATTTAAAATTCTTAGCAGTAAATGAGAACACTGATACAACATCAAAATTTTGGGACACTGTGAAGGCAGTACTAAGAGGTAAGTGCATTGCATGGAGTTCATTCCTCAAAAAAGAAAAAGTCAACAAATAAATGACCTAACATTACATCTCAAAGCCCTAGAAAAAGAAGATCAAATCAACAGCATAAGCAGTAGAACACAGGAAATAATTAAAATCAGAGCTGAAATCAATGAAAGTGAAACAAAAGAAACAACTGAAAAAATTGACAAAACAAAAAGTTAGTTCTTTGAAAAAATAAATAAAATTGATAAACCCTTAGCCATGCTAACAAAGAGAAGGAGAGAGAAAACTCAAATTATTAACATCCATGATGAAAAAGGAAACATCATGACAGACACTATAGAAATACACTAATCAGAAATTACTTTGAAAATTTGTATTCCAATAAAATAGAAAATATTAAAGGCATTGACAAATTTCTAGAGTCATATGATTTGCTCCAACTGAGTCAGGATGATATACACATGTTAAACAGGCCAATTTCAAGCAATAAAATAGAAGATGCTATCAGAAGCCTACCAACCAAGAAAAGCCCAGGACCAGATGGATCCACAGCTGAGTTCTAAAAGACCTTCAAAGAAGAACTAATACCAATACTCCTCAAATTATTTCATGAAATAGAAAAAGAGGAAATACTCCAAACTCTATGAGGCCAATATCACCCTGATTCCAAAGCCGGATGTAGACACATCAAAGAAAGAAAACTTCAGACCAATATGTCTAATGAACATAGATGCAAAAATTCTCAATAAAATTCTGGCAAATCAAATACAAAAACATATTAAAAAAAAATAGTGAACCATGATCAAGTGGGGTTCATCCCAGGGATGCAAGTTTGGTTCAATTTACAGAAATCAATAAATACAATTCATCACATCAATAGTCTTAAAGATAATAATCATATGATCATTTCAATAGATGCAGAAAAAGCATTTGACAAAATACAGAACCCTTCATGTTCAAAACACTAGAAAAACTAGGGATAACAGGAACGTATCTCACATTGTAAAAGCCATCTAAACTAAGCCCCAGGCCAACATCATTCTAAATGGAGAAAAATTGAAGGCATTCCCTCTAAAAACTGGAATAAGACAGGGATGCCCTCTTTCACCACTTCTATCTAACATAGTTCTTGAAACACTGGCCAGAGCAATTAGACAGACAAAAGGGATACGGATAGGAAAAGAACTCAAACTATCACTCTTTGCTGACAACATGATTCTATATCTAAAGGATCGAAAAAATTCTACCAGAAAACTTCTAGAACTAATAAATAAACTCAGAAAAGTAGCAAGATATAAAATCAACAGCAATAAACCAAAGGCATTTTTGTACATCAGTGACAAATGATCTGAAAGGGAAACTACTCCATTTACAATAGTCTCAAAACCCCCCCCAAAAAAACAAAACAAAACAAAAAAAACACAACAACTTGGGAATCAACGAAAGAGGTGGAAGACTGCTACAAATGAAAACTATAGAACACTAAAGAAAGAAATCAAAGAAGACCTTAGAAGATGGAAAGATCTCCCTTGTTCTTGGATAGGCAGAATTAATATTGTCAAAATGACCTTACTTCAAAAAACACTCTACAGATTTAATGCAATTCCAATCAAAATCCCAATGACATTCCTCATAGACATAGAAAAAGCAGTCATGAAATTCATCTGGAAAAATAAGAGACCCAGAATATCTAAAGCAATCCTTAGCAGGATGAGTGAAACAGGTGGCATCACCTTAAACTATACTACAGATCAAGGATAACAAAAACTGCATGGTATTGGCACCAAAACAGACTGGTAGACCAACGGTACAGAATAGAGGACACAGAGACTAACCCACACAATTATAGTTTTTTTTTATATTATACAAAGGCGCCAAAAACATACATCGGAGAAAAGACAGCCTCTTCAACAAATGGTACTGGGAAAACTGACAATCCATATGCAACAAAATGAAATTAAACCTCTATCTCTCACCATGCACAAAACTCAACTCAAAATGAATCAAGGACCTAGGAATAAAATCAGAGAAGTTGCACCTAATAAAAGAAAAAGTAGGTCCTAATCTCCATCATGTGGGATTAGGCCCCAACTTCCTTAAAAAGACTCCTGTAGCACAAGAATTAAAATCAACAATCAATAAAAGGTATGAATTCACACTGAAAATCTTCTTAGCAAAACAAACAATCAGTGAGGTGAATAGAGAGCCTACATCTTGGGAGCAAATCTTTACCACATGCACATCAGATAGAGCACTAATCTCTAGGGTATATAAAGAACTCAAAAAACTTAACACCAAAAAATAAATAAATAAATAAATAGATAACCTAATCAATAAATGGGCCAAGGAACTAAACAGACACTTCTTAGAAGATGATATTCAACCAATCAACAAATACATGAAAAATTGTGCATCATCTCTAGCAATTAGAGATCTGCAAATCAAAACCACTCTAAGATATCATCTCACTCCAATCAGAATGGCAGCTATTATGAATACAACAATAAGTGTTGGCAAGGATGTGGGGGAAAGGCACACTCATACACTGCTGGTGGGACTGCAAACTGGTGCAGCCAATATGGAAAGAAGTATGGAGATTTCTTGGGAATGGAACCACCATTTGACCCAGCTATCCCACTCCTTGGTTTATACTCAAAGAACTTAAAAACAGCATACTACAGGGACACAGCCACAGCAATGTTTATAGCAGCACAATTCACAATTACTAAATTGTGGAACCAAACTAGATGCCCTCAGTAGACGAATGAGTAAAGAAACTGTGGGAACTCAACGAGAACGCCAGGCATCTTTGCGCCTGGTGTCCCACCTGGGTTTAGCAACTTCCCCTAAGTCTTTTTTACTGGGTTCTGTCTACTCAGTCTTGAACCATCTACAGAAGTCAATGGCAATTTCACTTTTAGACTCAGGATAAGTTAGTAAACTTGCTTAAGCCTGAACGCCTCTCTCCCTTCTGCAGATGTGAATATCCTCACTAAAGAGATGATGACTCGGGGTGTAGGCACGAGGACCCTGCATGGTGGGGCCAAGTAAAACAGCATACTCCTGCCTGCTGTTGGCCCATACGGGTGTCGGTGACCAGGTCATCTGGACAGGGTGGGACTGCAGAGCCCCAGGGGCCTCGATCAGGTGATTCCTGTTTCTGTCCTCATGAGCACATCTTAAAAGATAAAGACTGTGGGCCCTGGAGTATTCAGTTTCCCAGGAGGACTTCCCAAGGTCTCCTTGTGGGAGTGAGATCTGGGCACCTTCTTTCTGAGAATGCGCTCAGAAGGAAGGATTAGTCGCTGCATAAAATTAAGTCAAGGAAGTTTCCAAGGCACACACAGCCCCGCACTTGCCCAAGCCGGGAGTGTCGTCTGTTGGGCCCTGGAGGGCAGAAGTGGGAAGCAAGTTTAGGCTCCCTTTCCTAGTGTTTGTCAGGGGCTCAGAGATGCATGAACCAGCTCCCTCTTCTTATGAGGGACTACGCCATGTCAGGCCAGCCTGAGACCGTCCCCTGAAAGGGTGAGGAACTGGGGAATTCCACACTGTGTGCCAGAAAGGCAGCATGTGAGAGTACACAGGGACAGCCAGGACAGCTGGAGGGCTGGGGACAACTGCTGGGACGGTGCCAGGGCTGCAGAGGTGTGAGCATCCCCTGCCCTTAATGTGGCAGCCCAAGTCTGAAGGAAGCACCTTGCAGAGTGGTCAGCCGAGCCTCAGAGCCTCTTCCTGAACCTGGTCCTGGCAGTGCTTGTCTCAGGGCTGGGGCCCTGGGGAATCTGAAGGCTCACCTGTGTGGTCTGGATGTGGTGAGGCCTGGCGTGGGGTAACTGAGAACAGAGAGGAACATGCTCACCAGCCAATGCCACTAAGAGGCCCCTGGGGTGCCAGGGTGACAGACTGGAGGTGATATGATTCTCAGATCTGTCCCACAATTTCAGATATATTTATAAAACAACGTCCATCCTGAGAGGACACAGGGGACACTGTTGCCGTCATGGTAATAAAGAGGAACTGGTCTCTGAGAGTTGAAATGCTTCTGGTTAGCAGCTGGGATTCGAACCTCCGTCACCTGCATCCTGGAGCTGTAGGTGTGACACCTGGGCAAAGACTGATTATAAATCATGAATTTTCAGCAATTGGCTGGTCTGCTTAGATCTCATAGACCACTTGACCATCAGTATTTCCTGAACTGTTCTCTGAAATAGTTTTAATTATTATTATTTAAATTTATTTTAACTGATACCCCAAACATAAAAATTGTACATCTTAGTGGGGCACTGTGTGAAGATTCCATATTTGCATACACTGTGTGATGTTTAAATCGGGTTAAACACAGCTATCTCCTCCAACACATATAATTTCCTCATGGTGAAAATGTTCAAAACCCTTTCTTCTAGCTCCTTGAAGCACATGGAGTCTTGTTGTTAGCTAGTCACCCGACTGCAACAGCCCACCTGCCCCTCACCCCATCTGACCCTAACTTAGTACCTACTGATCAGCTGCTCCCACCTCCCCAGACCTTGCTCTCCCCGGCCTCTGGTAACCACCATTCTCCTCTCAATTTTTGTGAGATCAACTTTTTTAGATTCTACGGGTGAGTAGATCATGTGTGTCTGACTTACTTAGTGATCTCCAGTTCCTTCCTTCTCACTGCACAGACGGGGTTGCGTCTGCTCCATGGCTGAACCATGCTCTGTGGTGTGTGTGCCCCACACTCCCTCTATCCATTCACCAATCAGTGCCCACTAAGGCTGCTCCCACTTCTTGGCTCTTGTGAATAATGCTGCTGTGAACTTGGGACTGCAGAATCTCCCAGACACATGGACGTCATTTCCTTTGGATATAAACCCAGGGTTGGGATTGCTGGATCACAAGCTAGTTCTGCTATTAATTTTTTTTGAGAAATCTCCCACTGACATCCATGAGGACCACACCTGTTGACATCCCTGCCAAGATTGCGCCAGGCTCCCTCTTTCCACCCCTAGCCAGCACATGTTACCCACCGTCCTCTTGACAAGGGCCATTCTTACCTCACTGTGGTTTGGACCTGCATTTCCCTGAGATCATTGACACGGAATGGTCTTTTATACACCTGATGGTCATTCTCATGTGTTCTTTCCCCCCAGTACTGGGGATGGAACCCAGGGCCTCACACACGCCAGACAAGTGCTTTACTGCTGAGCCACACCCCAGACCTGTATGTTTTCTTTGAGAGATGTCTGTTCAGGTCTATTGCTCACTTGCTTATTGACTTTTCTCTTTGCTATTGTGTTTCTTGTTTCTCTATACTTGTAATTCCTTGTCGGATTATAGTTTGCAAATGTTTCCCCATTTTGTAGGTCTTCTCTTCACTCTCTTGGGTGTTTCCTTTAAGATCAGGTTTCTTCCTGCACAGAACATACTTATGGAGGTGTCCAAAGGACAGAACTGTCTACACCCACTTCACCCACAGGAGCGCCTTCCTAAATACTGCTCTCTACTCCCAGTCACTGGTTCCTTTGACTTGCTTAGGAGATCTGCACAGAGCAGCATTCAGGAATTGCTGAATTATTAGGACACATTAACTATCCTAATTCAAAGACACAAAAAGTTCCAAGTTTAGACACATTTTCCAGCCCAGTCAACAGTTTCCAGTTAATTCTTGTTCCCTATTTTGCTATGGAGTTATGAGGATAATTAACCCTGAGGTTGAAGCTTTGAGCTTTTCAGGATTTTCCTGTTGGGAAAAACCTTGGGAATCTGAAGCCTCACCCTTGAACTTAGGGTGAGATGTGTGGTCTGGATGTGGTGAGGCCTGGCATGAGGTAACGGAGAGCAGAGAGGAACATGCTCACCAGCCAATGCCACTAAGAGACCCCCTGTTGGTTGAGATAAAATTGTCACTGGTCCCCACATTCTATCAGTGGCTACTTAGAGTAGCCCATAGGGACGGGCTCTCCCATGGTGACCCCATAGATAATTCAGGTGAGTGGTCATGGTACCAACGGTGGAGACAAGCAGGAGGCCAGCAGGTAGAGGTGAGATTTTTCAAGATGAAATGTAAGGATGTGGAATCTGCAGTAAAGTGAGAAGGTGCGGATGGAGGGACGTCTCAAAGTCCTCAGTAACCACGCTGAGCTCAGAGAAAGTCATCACTGGTGATGGATGTCACATAATGACCAGACTCAGGTGGCGTGTCTCCTCTCCTGGACCTTGACACCCAACAGAGCCCAGGCACTGGCCCCTGCCTTGGCCTCCCATCCTCTAGTCTGCTTACACACCAGGTGACTGCCCCTCCCCACTCTGCAATTTTGGAACAGTGAAGCGCCTGCTACCTCAGACCTGACCCTCAACTTAAGCCTCCTCTATTCTCCATCATATTCTCCAAGCCTTCACGGCTGGGTTGAAATAGCTGTCATGGGGTGCCCACCCCCTGCCCATGTAGGGATGCTGCGAAGAGGAAATAAGGCCCTTTGCCCTTTGGGAGACACCCCTTACAAACAGCCCAGCTGCCATTCAGCTCGTGAGGGCTGTAGCTGGGGTGTGTGGGGCACAGCCAGGTGATATGGGGCCTGGAGCTTATGCAACCACAGTGCCCTTCTTGGAGAAAGCTGTTGTGTGGCCCTAGTTAGGTTTCACCAGCACCTGGGACAGCCTATCAGGACTGACGGTGTGTAGCTGCAAGGTGACTTGTCTTCTTACCTGCTGCTCCTCCCTTCCTTTGAGACACCTGGATCCACCATGTTCTACCTGGAACACCTTCTCCCTGTGAAAACCTTACCAGTTGGACCTGACCCCATTGCCCAATTTCCCCCTAAAGATACTCTGTGTAGTTTTACAGTAATTCTCCCATGATGGTAGTGCTTTTAGGGATCCTATGCCTTAAATAACACTTTATTATAATTTTTCAGTTGTTTTAGGTGAGATTGATTTTGGCCAGCAAGTCTTAAGCTCCAACAGGGCAGAGCTTTATTTTATGATCCGGATGCCTGGTGTCTGGGATAATATTGAACATATCACTGGGGATTAAATTTTGCTTGAGTCATAGATGGAAAGAATGATTGAAACCCATAATTTCACCCTTTGGAAATAGTAATGCTCGTTAGCACCAGAAACATACATCATTTCATAGTGACTCTAATCTCTCCAGAGGAGCCACCTCTGATTACACACTGGCGTCCTCCCCAGATCCCTCTTCTGGACCCTGAAGTTCTTGGGGATTGCATTCTTGCTCTCATGGCTCTACCTTTTCTCCCTGACGATTTCACTTCCTCCCAGGAGTTCACCTTCTTAGACTTGTCAGGATCCTCCCATAAATATCCACCGCCCATAACCCTCCCCTGAGCTCCCAGCTCATGTACCTCTCTCTGCCTTTGTGTCTCCACCTCCCTAAGGAGCCTGTACTTACATTGCATCCACAAGTAAATACAAGAGGGCAGCTGCAGACAAGAGAAAAAAACTTAAAGTCTCTAAATCATCTTCACGCTTACGTCCTTGTGCTCAATCAGGAGCAATTTGAAAGCGGACGTGAATCTTGCTCATCTTTACATGCCCAGCAAGTGGTCTCACCTGGAGCAAGGAAAGACTGAATGAACACCTGAGTGAATGAACAAGCCAGCCGTGATCAGGGGAGGCAGGGCCGGCCGCACGCACTGCTGACAGCGGACGGCACCAGGACGGCACCCACAGGAAGGTGTCTTGGCCACGAGCTGCACGGGCTCTGTTCCTGGCAGTCTCTGGAGAGCCGCATACCCACGTGTGACTCCTTCACCTTCCACCTGGAAAGACGTTGCTAGGGCGGGCCACAGGCTTGTCTTTGGTTCTCCTCACACACGGCCTCAGAGTGGCCACCTCAATGCCTGCCTTCGCCTGTGTGACACACCTCCTGGTCTCTATTTTTCTCTACTTTTGTGTTTAATCAAGAACTATTCTCACTTAAACTTCACTTTATGAGTGAAAGTATTAGTTTAAATAGCCAAATACCAAGAAACAGTGGAAATAGGTGTTTGCAGGTTTGGCTGATGGGCAGATTGATGGGAAGGATTTAAGGGGAAATATTTTATCCAAACAATGACTCATTCTATGTTCAAAGGTCCTCAAATTATAATATTTTCCTCTAAATCTATGTTAAAATGTTGACAGCTGCGAGGAGAATGCGCTCCAAATTTCCGTTCTGATATTGTAATTTTCCCACTTTCAATCCTTCATTTGCTCTCATTTATGTTGTCTTGTTTTTTTTTTTTTTTTTTTTTTTTTTTT
>NW_025999983.1:2944835-2964260 GCF_001458135.2 Marmota marmota marmota | reverse complement strand
GTCCCCAGGTGGGACGGGAGCTGGTGGCCCGGGCTGCGGCTGCACCACGACCCGTGCTGGAGGGAGTCCTTGGGGAGGGACACGGTGCGCCGGGCGGTGTGCCACGTGTCTTCGCCCCGCGCAGGTGTGCAGCGGCGACCTGGGCCCATGCGCCTGGGCTCTAGTGGCACGTTAGTCGGACTGTGCTTTCCCTGGGGTCCAGAGGAGGTGGGACAGGGCGGAGGGCTGGGGGCGGGGGAAAGAGAGAAAGTAGAAGGCTGGAGAGAGGGCAGCTGGCATTGAAGGACAAGAGACTTGTCCAGTGGGGACGGCAGGTGGGGCCTTCCTCATGAAGGAATTTGCTCCCTATTTCCAAACCCCGTTGGGCTCTTTCAGCTCTTTTTACAAGTGTGTTTAAATACGTACTCCAGTTTGTTTTTAAAGATGAGAGGGGAGCAGGGAAGGGTCCTGAACCTGGCCACAAGCCCTCTCCCCAGCCCAGCTGCCCCTCAGCTCATCAGCAGAACGCAGGGGCAAATAAGCTCCTGTCTCCCTGTGGTTTCAGTGGAGTTAGGTGTTATTTGGCAAAGATAATGGTGCTCTTTGGAATGTGCCATCTTTGGTCTACTTAAATGTTTATTAAACGAAGCTCTGTGACACAACACAGTGAGTGTGGAACACCGGACAGAGTGGGGATCCGACAGGCGGTGGGCCTCTCGCCATCCTGGGCAGGAACACAGGCTGCAGACCTGAGGTGCAGGTGGAGCACGCACAGGATTTAATCTCTGAGCTACTTCTTTGCCTAGAGAAAAAAAAAGGGATAACCTGGTATGCTTTAGGCTCTCCAAGAGTTAAGTGGAAAAGCACATTTCCAGCAGTTAACCCAGAACCTGCACATGCTCTCCGTGATGGATGGCGTTCATTCTGTTTCTCTGCCACCCCTAACCCTGATGAATTTCTCAGATCATGCTCAATGGCAAAGATGGATTACACACCTTCCCAGACTCCCAAGAACAGCAGGAGATCTTGGAAACATCACAATAGTCTGAACTCTTCCAGAGTACAGGGAACAAGGGTTCCTCAAGTTCACTGTCCAGAAGGAACCAGACTATTTCCAGCTTAAAAGATTTCAGCTGGGTTTTAGAATGCGGAGATGTAAGGAAAAGGAAAACGCACGCCTCATCTGCGTCTTGGAGCCTGGATGTCGGAAACTTCACCCCCCATCGGAACGTCCTCTTTCCAGAATGAAGCTCTCTGTTCTGCTCTGACCCAGCCTGGGAAGTCCTGCCCTCTCTGCTCCTCTCAGCTTTTCCGTCTGTTGGAGACATTATGTGAACATATCCATGGTGTATCCAAGAGGAAGATAAACCTGTCCTTCTGTCTTCATCACGGGTCATGACATCTGTGGATCCCAGTCCAGAGTCACAGTGGACAAAAAGGAAATGGTGAATTCTAAGGACTGTGGCTCATCCCCTGGTGACTGCTCTGCCCGAGGATGGTTAGTCTGAGCTTATGTGGACACAGCTGTTGTCAATCAAACCACCTCCCTCCGTTCTCATCAGAAGCCACTGGATTTGGGAACCACATTAGAGTGTGGAAATTTGTTTAACAGATTCATGTTCATTCTTTTGGTTCAAAAGTGAACTTTGGATTTTTTTTAGGACTTCAAATATTTTCAGTGGTGGACAATCATTACTGAAATAAATATTAACTTTAGAATGTAAACATCATTGTAGGCCTCACTAATGAGATGATTTTTGCCAGATTACAGATTCCACCATTCATCTGTGGATGGTCCACCCCCTCCCAGGAATGTTCCATATCTGGCAAAGCAAGACCACTGCAAGTAGAGATGCATACAAAATGAAGTGTCAGAAAAATCATACAAATAGCAGCAAGCTTATTTCATAAGATGCAGTTCCATGTCCAGAATTTGTATTTCCAAAGTAAAGCAGATTCTTCAGAGATGACCTTTTCCCACTGAGGCGTGTGAGTGTGCCAGGCGAGCTCCTCCCTCAACTGCATGTTGAATAGGTGACATCTGACTCAGCCGTGACAGGAATGTGTCTTCTACTCTCCTCATCCCCTCTTTCATAGTTGCAGGCTTGGGAGTGACTGCGACCACTTGACCTTTGAGAAAAAGCATCCAATGCATGAGGACTCCTCTGTCCACGCCTGGCCAATGGGCAGCCCATTATCCATGTGGGCCTCAGTGTCTCCAGGGCTGGATCCATGCTGCACTGACCTTATTACAAGGCACACTTTCAATCTTGGGTGTGCATAAAATGGCAAACCCACAACCAGTGGGGGTGTCTGCATAGGATCCGTGTGTCATTTGTATTGACATTTATATTAACATAGAGCCTTTGTCCAGCAGACTAGGTCTTCTTGTCCATCCTGCAGGGCTGGGTGACTCCTTTGGGACAACTCAACCTGCTCTAGTGTTGACACCATGTAAAGGTTAAACTCAGCACCTTGTCGCATTTGTGGTCCCTGTTTCCCAGGACTCATCTTTACCTAGCTGACCTGGTGCTGTTCCAAAGACCCCAGGTCTTCCCAGCTTCTGACCCCATGGCTCCCTCCTATGTGTGAACCTGCCTGGCTCCCAAGGTTTCCTGTGTGGGGCGTTTCCAGTGCCCGCTCAGACTCTCGCAGGTGTCCACCTTATGGACATGCTCCTTGGCTCAGCTGGGCCTCAGGACCTTCCTTAGACTGGGAGGTCCACTTCAGTGGGACCACTGTGGGTGTCCCCCCATCTCTCAAGGGAGGCTGGTCCTGTATTTAGATGCTGAGCACAGCCTTCTAGGACCTCAGGCACTCGAGCAAAGTGCCTTGGACCATGATCAGGGGCTGTAAATACTGGGTTTGACTTGAAGTTAGGTTGGTCGTAGAACAACAGCAGTCCTTACCATCCCAGCGCTTAACCTCTTCATTGCTTGCCCCGAATGAGTACACCACGTGGAATGTCATTTCCCTAGTGAGGCTCATTTTTAGATGGCTGGGAATGAATTGGTAATGTCGATATTCTCAACTCTGTATTTCTGAATTCGGCTTCTCCTCCAATCTGTCCATCTCATAGAGTTCTTCAGGGTCAGTGTCTGATCTTGCAGCTTATGTCACATTCCTGCCCAAATAAGACAGGAGGAGCTGAGGGGACATTCCTTCAGTGTGTTATAATCGTTGCTTTAACCCATGCATTTGATTTTCTCTCTTTCAATGAGAAAATAATTCCACGATATTCATGATTTCAATATGCAGATGTGGGCGTGAGGGCACATCATTCCTTTTTGATTATAGTGGGCTGCCTGTTGACAGGACTGGGAGTTGATCTGTCCGTTGGGATCTTTGCTGAGTTAAATAGCAGGCAGTCACTTTCATTTCCAAGAAGCAGAGATGGCAGTTCTGGAATAAACCCTCAGTACCCTGCACATCACTACTCCAGCACTTGTGCCCTCCCCGCGGCACCGCTCGGGCTCTGCTGTGACCTGTTTTTGTGGCAGGAGAGCAGTGATGACAGAAGTTTGACATAGAGCAGAGAGGGAAGTCTGGAAGCGGCCCCGGGCCACGCCTTGGAAGCCACGGAGGCCAGGGATGGCAGGAGGTTAAGAGAGCCGCAGCGCATGGAAATGCTGACCGTGAATTGGAAAGAAGAAAAGGGCAAGTCCAACGTCAATCTCTCACTCATTTAGAGCTGCAGAAGCAGAGCTTTAACTCCCCATGGTCCTCGTAGAAGCCAGGTTCAAGCTGAGGCAAACTATGGCCCTGTTAGCATCCAGGCTGCCTGGGCGAAGTCCCTACGTCTGCGGACATCCTGTTAATGGCTTTCTGATTTCGGCCAAGTGTGCTTGCTTCTGGAGTTAGATGTCCCTTGTGTCCATTCCCATGTGTCTGGAATGTTAAAGTCATATTTTTTCTGCCACTACGTCCAGTGTGCCCAGATGTGGGGAACCGGGTATTTGTACAGGGCTGGGAGAGGAGGCAGGTCAGAGTGTAAAGAAAGGGATTCATATTTCAGAACTTCCTGCAAAGCCTCTTGGTGAGGGCTCGGGTGCCTCTCCCTGTCTCCTGGCCCACCCATTTCTCTCCAGCTCTTGCTGGGAGCTGCACGGATGGACGGTCCAGGCTGCCTTTCCAACTTGGCCTTCCTGAGCAAGCTGTCAGGAGCACTCACATCAGGTCACCCTGGATGACCTGCTGCACTGTCTGTGAGCAGGTGACCTTCAGTGCTATGGATTATGCCTCACTAGCTGCAGGTCGCTCTGTAGTCCACCCAGAAGCTGCACGCAGCCACTGCCCTGGCTTCAGTGTCTGGGTCCAAAAGATCACTGAGAACACAGTACAGCACTGAAGTGATTCGCTCCACAGCTGGGCGTCCAGGGAGGAGAGGTGATCTGGGCACAGCCCCAGCTCCACCCTGACCAGTGCCTCATGGAGGAGTTTTTCCCATTCTGGCCCCGGCTGTCCTTTCTGTGAGTGGAAGGAGTTGGATTAGGAGACTTCCGTCCCAGCCTGTGAGTCCATTGTAGCTTCTTCCTGCTGGGGTGATGGGTGGGTGGAATTGGTTATTATCTGCAACTGTAAAATGCAGGTGCTCAAACTTCCGCAGAAACCCTTCTGTATTCACTTGCTGAAGGCAATCAGAGCACGCAGGGGTCACTTGTGTGAATTGATTTACTCTTTGGTGTCTGCCTGGGTCCAAATGGAAAGCATCCTTTGAATCTGCTTAGGAGTGCTGTCCACTCACAAGGAGGGGTGCTGTGTATTGGAATGGCAGGCTGAAATTTCTGTTTCATGTGAAGTAAAAGACATTCTCGCTTGCTAATGTTATTTGATATGTTATTGGCAGTGCAGAGAGACATATGATGAGTGCACTTATAGCAAACAGTTGCCAGTGTTGGGCACAAATACTTTCTGTCAGTTAATCATGCTGAACTCTAGCACACACAGATGTGAGACACAAATTTTCATCATGTGCATCATTTGCTCCAGGATGAAAATGCAAGTGTACCTGGTCCATGAGTCCTTAATGTCTGCCATGTCATTGAGAAAAATTCAGCTTTGTTCTTCCTTGCAGAGGCCAAGTGAATTAGTGCCTCCCTTTTCCCCTGCATCTCAGACCACACTGTGTAGAGCCCCCCAGGCCCCCAGCTGCCCTGCTTTGGAAGTGTTATGCCCCCCTCCACCTCCATGAAGTCCTCTGATGCCAAGCTGACCAGGTCACTCTCTTGCTTAAAATCTTTTTGTAAGTCCCCACAATTCTCTGGGGGATCAAGGTCCAAATTTGGGGAGAAAGGCCCTCCCTTAGCTGGCCTCAGTTGGCCTCTTCCTCCAGCTGCTACATTGTCTGCCTTCCACACCTGCACCACACCTGTGCCCTCTGTAGGAGCCCAGCTGCTCACTCCCACAGGCCGTGGCAGACCAGCAGCTGCATTGCAGAGACCCATGCACACTCCTCCAAGGCCCTTCAGGCACCCCGCTGTGAGGAGCGCCATCCTTCTCCCACATCTGGCTCCAAGACCCTAGTGAGTGCTTCCTGAGCAAACCTGAAAATGAGGTGTCTCTGGACCATTTTTAGTGGAAGAAGGCCACACTTCTTGGTCCCTGCACACTGCTTGGCCCACACTGCTTGGTCTAGGTGGTGGATGCACAGTGACCCCTGGAGTGGGTGCACCAGGGTCTCCATGTGGTGCAACCTAGAAGTGATAAGCAACTTTGCTGAAGGCCTCAAAAAACCACCCCTTGAAGAAAACAGACTAGGGTTCTCCTTGGATGTAGACCCACCTGCAGTTTCGGGCAGGCTGGATGTGCGGCCACCTGGGGCGGCCTTCCTGTGGCTCTCTGGGCCACCTGGATCTTCTCCAGCCTAAGACTTGGCCAGGCAGGAGGTTTGGAGGGGTGAACCGGTGTGAGTCCCCTTGAACCGTCTCCCTCAAAAATGTAAAACTCTGGCCGATGAGGAGAACCTGGGCTTCTGGAATGACGTCTGACTGTCCTGCCTCTTGTCCAGCTGCCGCTTCGGCTTCCATCTTTGAAGACGGACAGAACATCCAGTCTGTTCTGCTTGGTCAGGCAGCTGGGGCGGGGGCCGCTGTTGCGTGCTGAGCCAGGGCTGCCTCTCCTCCACCTGAGGAGCTCAGGGTGGCCCTTCCCTTGCTGGCATCGTCTCCTGCCTTCGATGCTCCAGGCCAACTACCATCCCTTGTTCATATTCCTAATGTCTACTTAATATCACTGACCACGCCCCAAACACCGACATGGTCTCCAGGAAGGCTGGACGGTCGACCAGTATCACCAGCCGTCTCTGACACCTGTGTGCTCTCCACCATTCAGTGGAGGTGGGCCTGCTCCACGGAGTCCCTCATTTGTGCCTTTCCGTCCCCTCTGTCCTCTCAGTCCCTTTCCTCTGAAGGGATCTCCCACACCCCACCTGCCTCATTCTCTTGGCAGGCCCTGGGCAGACTGACCGCTGCCCAATGGTAGCTGCCTTCTACTCAGGCCAGCCTTTCCTCGGCCCTCCTGGAACACCAGGAGATGATCTCCCTAAGGCACTTCTCCATTCCGTATTTTTCTAGTTAAAAGAAGAAAAAGATAAACACAAATTGAGAGGGCACTTCCTGGAAGCTAAAGCCCAAACTGTTTAGCCTAGTCCAGGACCACTGCACTGGGCCTCCTTCCCACCCAGCCTCTGCCTGTCTTCATCAGGAATGCTCGGGCCGGCGGCCCCTGGGCCAAGGCTCAGGACACACTCTCCCTGTCCCATGCCCTTTCCAGGGTGCTGCCTGCCTCCAGACCCAGTCGTATCATCAAGAAAGCCCACTGGGCTCCTGCTGTCCTCCGTGTCCACCTCAAGCCCACTCTTCCCTGCTGGTCTCCCGCCCCTTAGCCATTTCCGTTCCCTGCCTGCGTCTGCTCTGGCTTTTCAGAGCTGGGGGCTGTCCCCTGCTTGCTCATGAACAGATGCCTGGAGCACTGGACCATGCAGACCTTGAGTGGCTGACCATTATGCCCAGCTGTCTGCTCCGGCTGCCGGGAGGCTCCTGGTGAGGGCGTGCGCTCCCGGTCAGCATGTCCAGATGCGTGGCTGCATTTGCTGCTTCTGTTTATTCACTTATTTTTAGTTTTGTCTCGTGCCAGTGGCTTTGGCCTTAATGAGTCAAGGTTTTTATTACAAACCACCTCAAGTTCTTTTGGAAAACTAGGCCCAGTATAAGTCTGTCCTGTTTCCACCTCTATTAATTTCTATCCACTCGGAGATTGTATTAGGTGGGCAGTAGATACCCAAAGAATATTTTTCAGAGGATAAGAAGATATTTTTCAGGCCCAAAACATGTTATTTCTAATCTCCAGTTTCATCGTTTGAAGAAAAATGATTTTTTATTAACTTTAGTAAAACTGATCAATGGTTAAGCAAGAAATACTGAAGATCCTAAGAGCAAATTAAATTAAATAAGAAAGTCCTCCCACTCCATAAATATCCTATAGCTCTAGACCAAACAGGGAAACTGAGCTTTTCACACTGACACCCGTCACACTGACTAGCACCAGACTGAAGCTGATCAATTCTGGAGGAAGGAGAATGGAGGACGGAGGAGGGACGGGAAAGGGGAAGGACTGGGGACAGAAGTGACACGATTTATATTCCATGCATGTACGAGTATGTTAACCTGAACCCCAACATAATGAATAACTGTAATGAACTAATGAAGACCAAAAAAAAAAACAAAAAAAAAACTGGTGGATTTTTCAGAAGTTTGGAGTTGCTCCAATAATGTTTAAGGCTACCACCACAATTGATGATTCTGTGGTGAAATGTGAGTTGAAGTATGAAATTAAAAAGTGTTTGAAATTTCGTATTTTCTCCCACTATTACTACTTATTAGGAGACAATGCCTGTCTTCTAGAGATTCTGCTCCCTGCAAGGCAGGCATGTCACCCTCTCCTCACCAGGAAAGAGCCTGTGAAGGTCGGCAGCTTCCCCGTGGGTCTTGAGTGGAGAGGGATTAGCATTAGATCAGGTGCATGGACTGAAAAAGCCACCCTAGTTCCTAAACCTACTAGTTCCTGTGTTTGCTTGGAATTTGAAGAAGAGCCTGGAGAGCCATTGCTGCCCTGCTTGGTGGAGATGGCAGGTGATGGCGTACAACAGGCCCCACACACCCCACGAGCTGCCCTCCAGCCTGAAGGAGGGCATCTACAGAACAGCCACCTTGGATTCATGCCTCAGACCTGGTGTGGATGAGTCGTCAGACTATATGTCCTTGGTCCCTAGAACATGGTCCCTAGAACACTGCAAACTTAAATAGGTGGTATTTTTTAAAAAGTTCTTATACTAATTCACTAAACATACTGTGAAGGAAGCTTAATTAGTTCCAAGGACATGCAGAAGAGGAAGGCATCTGAAACCCAGGAGGGGTTCTGTAGGTCAGCTCTCCATTAGTGTCACAGAGGACCTGAGGTAGTTACCTTTAGCAGAAACGATTTGTTTTGTCCCATGGTTTTGGAGGCCCCAGTCCAAGAGCAGGTAGACTCTTCACTTTGGGTCTCTGGGGTGTATGCTGGATGGCCGCAGAGGGCAGGGTGTGGCAGAGCAACTGCTCACCACATGACCAGGAAGCAGAGAATGGACCTAAGGACCTTGCACCTAAAGGTGCCACCTCCGCTCAACTGCCCCACCCTGGGGATCAATCTTATCATGTGGGCTGTTGGGACATTCTAAGTCCACACTATAGCTGGCATCCCTTGGGAACCCCCATGGACCCAAGGTCTACGGAAGCATAGTCCAGGGTGTGACCCAAGGAGTCTTCAAATCAAGGGGAAGGAAAGGAAGATATGGGACCCTGCGTGTGTCCTCTCCAACCCCCAGATGTTGCTGCTCAGCACACAGAATGTCTGCTTTGCTTCATTCTCTCTAGACCAGGGTGACAGTGCAGGTGGACACCATCCATTACCAAACCAACACCTGGGTCCAAACCGTTCCCACACGACAAGGAGCAGGGCCAGCAGATCCTCTTTAAGTGTGTTGTAATGTATTCAATGGACAGCAGCAAAGTTGACTCATAAGTCAAAGACAAAGAGAATAGATGGCCTCTTGTCCCAAATCTGCAAGTCCTGGGCTGAGGCTTAATCTCCAGCAGAAGGTGATCTTCAGGAAGTCACCACAGGCCTTGGGGAGAAGCAGGGGACATGGTTCTGTGATACTGCGCATTTCTTAAAGAGTATTTCTCAGGTGGGAAACACGGGGTTAGTGAGAACGGGTAGGAGTTGCTGTTGCTGGGATTCTGGGCATCTGTGACTGGCTGATGTCCACAGCCACCTGCAGCACTGGATGTGGCCAAGTGATCTGAATGGACAGAAGGTGTCAAGGGTGCTGTAAAGCATATGGTGTATTAAACACCTTAAAAAATTAGAAAACCCTGAATTTGGGAACACATGGCGCCATGAGGATCCTGGGCATGGGGCTGTGGACTCGAAGGTGTCAGAATAAGATCCAGAGCCGGGTCAGGCCCCCAGTGCAGCTGCCCACCAAATACTGGCCACACCCCCAGTCGCACAACACTTTCCACTGTCACAACAGGGTGAATTGACTCAGTCTCTGTTCCACTAGGAACTAGGGCGGGTGACAAATGAAGTGAGAGATAAGGAAGCTACAAAACGATTGGCAAATTTTTGAAAAAACAAAAAACATACCTTAAAGTTACGTTAGTGGACCAAAAAAGAAAGAGAAGGAATTATTTGTTTTTCATAAATTGTTTCATAGTCATTTTACTATAATTCCATATTCTTGGAATTCTGATTCAATAAATATCATTTTAAAATTCCTAACTTCTTTATATGGAAATGAATTGAAGTAGAAATCGTACTCTAAGGTTTCTAGAAACCTCTTTGTACAGTCATAAATTGCAGTTTGGTGTTACTGTCTATAGCCAAAGGAAAAGCCAGAGAAGTTTCAAATCTAGGTGGGAAATTATCACAGTAGGATGAACAGTATCTACTTCTGGCAAACAAAGGCTGTCAAGGAAAGTGACCGAGGCCTTTGATCCCTGATCTGCAAAACGTCCCTCTGCAGCTGATGCAGGGCTGCTGGGGTGGCAGGTCTACTCCCCACCTGTGCCCCGATGCCTGGCACTACGTGGCAACTGACAAATCAAGTACCAGGGCTCTTTGTGCTTTGTTGGCAGATGATTCTTGGTGCCAGAATAGAGTGAATCACACAATGGAAGCAGACCGTATGTGCAGCTCCGATCTCAAGAGGAGATTGAGGGTTTAAGAGATGCATACGATTCTGTCTCTGCACAAGCACCATCAGGGTCAGTGCTGCATACAGGACAGGTAACTTAAGCAGTGAAGGCTGTTTTTGTCCCTGTGCTTGCAGGGCCGCACACCCAACTCCTGTACACCTAGCCTTGTGGACATGTCCCGTGGTAGGTGAGCCACAGTCGCAAAACAACAGCCACAACCCTCTCCCTGCTGCCCGGCCTGATGCCGAGGTGCAGGCATTCTCGGGGGTTTGAGGCTGCTCTAGATCTGTTTGGGCACAGGAGGGTGAGGAGCTGGAGAGAAGTGATGCTGTAGAAGCCAGACTCATTCCTGGTGTCAAGGTTGGGCCCCATGTCAGCACAGACAAGAAGGCCAGGAAGAGCGGAGGCTGAGCCACCGCAGGGCAGGGCAGCTGGAGACAGGGACTCAGAGCCTCTGGATGCCCTCGCCCTCCCCGTCCTCTCCGCTCCGTGGCTGCGCCCTTCACCCAGAACAGCGCTCCACCATTCAGTTCCCACAGCTTCAGCCACCAGATCCATCCTGGGGACACCAGCCCTGGGGAAGACAGCCACCAGCCTGGGAGGGTAAAATGCCCATCCCTGGGCCAAGCACTGCGACTCCAAGAGGAACTGGCCGTGCTCCTGTGGTAGCCCACCAATGTGCTGTGGGGGAGGCAGCTAACTGGTGGGGTCAGTTCCCAGGAGAAGAGGCAGGTGGGGACTCCCCTACACATGACACATGCCTCCCAACTGTGGTGAGCTGACAGACAATGCTGGGCTCAGGGCTGTCAGACAGGGGAGCAGCAGACATCAGGTCAGTGCCCACGAGATGGCGGGTGCTCCGTGTGTTTCTCAGTGACGTGAAGAAACAGCACAGTCAGTGTGCTCAGACTCCGGGCCCTTGCCACAGGCCAGGTGCAAGATGAAGCTTGGCACATGCCTGCCCGAGCCTGGTGGCCTTGCTTAAGAGGAACTTCCCGGCGGCTGATGAGCGCACAGGTATGACATGGACAAATGTGATGTCGCACAGTTCACACTCCTGCTCCACCCACAGGACGCTTGGGCGAGGTTCCCCTGGCTCAGGAAGGCACCAGGCCTCCAAGTCTCCATGCTCACCTACCCTTTCTGCCCCTGGGCCCCAGCTCCATCCAGCCCCATCCCTTCCCTCACAGGGGCCCCTCGGCTCTCAAAAACAAAAGAGGAAAATGACTAAGCGAGAGCAGGTGGAAAGGAGGAAGGAGGACCCGGGCCTGAAGAAAGGAGAGTGTCTGTGGGTCTGTTTCTCAGGCTCAAAGGCTGGCACACGGCTGGAGGACGGACGCTTCACTTTGGGGAATTCTAGACAAAGTGAAAACCAAGGTCTTCAAGCATCTTTCAGTCCCAAGGGAAGGCGCGCCCAGGCACAGATACTAAAGGAAGGCATCATGTGGAAAACGCACTCGGATCCTTCAGCTGAGCCTCGCCTTGGGCTGGAGGTGTGGAGACGAGAGAGCGGAACTAACACTTAGAATAAAAGCAAGAGTCGTATGATTTATGGATGATGATTTCAGACTCTCAAATAGAGCTGATTTTATGTGGACCCTTCCTGTGGGCACCAAAGGTCTGCCCGAGACGGTTGAGGGGGGTTCTCACTGGGCAAACCCACAGGGAGTAACAGACGTCTTTCATAGTGACGGGGGAGGGGGACCCTGCCTTCCTCAGCTCTGTGGGGCATATTAATTTATGTACAGCAGATGTTGAGTTCCACATTAACCTGAGCTCCTGAAAGGAGGTCATTCTCATGATTTCTGTGTTTAAGATGCCAATCAAACCTATAAATGGACAGGCTGAACATGCAGCTCGACGAGAGGCTGGAATAGCTGCATCTGTTACGGACGTTTATGAAGCCTCCACCTAAGCCCGAGCCCCGCGTTTCCTCTCTGTACTGGATGCCATGCAGTCACCTTAAACTCAGTGTTTCCAAAAGCAAGCTCATGTCTACACCTGTTCACACACCTGTGCCCCTCATCCCGTGCACACACTCCTCTCCCGTGGAGGGCATGGGTGCCAGTCCCATGACGTTGACCTTCTAGCATTTCTTGCTTCTTTAAGCTTGCCACTTCCCCTGTGAAATCCAGGTGCTCGGCATTTGCTCCCTCTGCAGGGACCCCGCCCTGACCCAACATTTCCACTGTGCCCAAGACCACCATCCTCCATGTCCCTCCACAAGCCACCAGCACCTGTTCTCTTGGAGATGTCCCTGCACCCTGCTCATGTTCCCAATGGTGCAGGATGTGGGCAGCCTCTTGAAGCCTCCCAGGAGTTTCACCTCCTTGTCCCCCAGGGCTTATCATTGCCACTAACTCCTGCCTGCAGTTGTCCTGCACTCATTAGCCAGAGCCACCACTCCTCTTGGGCCCAGAACTTCACAGGAGCTCCAGCCACCGAGCATCAGGCCCTGGGGCTGATGGCCTACTCCATTCAGGCTAGGACCTGCCCAGTACCTACAGCAGTGTCCAACTCACAGTGAGTCCCAGGAAATCAGGCTTTCAATGAATAAGCAGAGAAATGAGGGACAGACATAGTAAAATGCTCAGGGGGCTTAGTGCAGTTGAGCGCCACCACACTCCTAACCTGGGGCCAATACTGTACCTGGTAACACAGAGCACTAACTTTCAAAATCTTTTCTTAACCTCCTAAACACAAGCCACATAAAATCTGGGATAGAATTTTTAAAATGAAATATCTTTTGAAAACTACAAATTTTATTTGTTTATTACGTGTGACTGTTACTACAAATCCAATCATTAAAAATGACTTAGAAAAAAACCTCTGTTACATTAAATTAAAGAATAGGTTATAAAAGCATGTATGATGTGAATACATTTTTCTTAACATGAACATATATTAAATATATATTTGAATAAACTATAAGAACTGATAGCAAGACATCTAACATGATCATTATCCTTGACATAGGATTAAGGAATCCTGTATTATCTGCATTTTGGAAATCTGCACACTGTGGTCAATGTGTATTAATTCTTAAGGAAAAGAATAATGAGAGTTTTGTAGGTTTTTCCCACAAACCAGTGGGATCTCTTCAAATGTTCACTATGAATAATCATTTGTTCCTGGTCCTTCCTCCCCGGGTTTCTGAATTCTGTATTCTCTTCATGGTTCCCACAAATGAGTTTTATCAGCTCCCTAATTAACTTTGCTCCTTGAACCTTCCTGGCTTATTTGAGTCTGAGCATGCAAACGCACGCAGCCAATCCCAGGGGCTCAGAGCGTCCTGGAGGAGCGACAGGGCTGAACACGGCAGGGTCACAGCCCCTCCCTCTGGGGCTGACTCCTCAGGTGCTTCCTGAGCACAAGAATTCACCTTGGCGTGAAGGAGGCCAGGGGCCAGAGGAGTCCTGGGAGCCTCAGGTTTCCCCACTGAGCAGCTCACTGTTTCACATAAACTCTCCCCGGAAACATCTCAGTTTGTCCAAGGTCGTCCCTGAATACTCATGACTTCCACTGTAGTGATATTTCCACAGCCTTAAAATTTGGGTAGATGTGAAGGTCTGGCAAGTGGAAGAAATAAACTTAAGACAGGCTGTTCATAATTTGGAATCAATACACATTATAATCCTGTTCCACTACACTTAAATCAAATTGTGCTGTCAATATTTTAACCTCAGAGACCACTCAAAGATGGCTTAAAGCTATTTATTAAGTGCTGATCGACTTCACCAGTTTAAGTCAAATGTGGATCACTTGTGGCATTGCGGATCCTCTCAGGTTTTTGACAATTGGAAAGTGGCTGGGACTGTACAGTTTCCTCAGATAGCAGTCCCTGGATACTTGCTGCTTGAGAACGTACTGATTGAGGGGCTTTTGTACAAAACAATCTTGGAAATAGCTTTTTGTGGGGGAAAAATTACTTTAGTGTTAGAGGGAAAGTACTTAATTTTAAAATATGCACATTAGAAATCATCACCCAGGGAAAACAACTCAGTCCTGTGCAGATTCCTAAAACTTTTACCCAATTTCTCAGAAGTTTATGAAATTATGAATTTTGAGGGCTACGGTTGTGGCTCAGTAGTAGAGTGCTTGCCTAGCAAGTGTGAGGCACTGGGTTCAATCCTCAGCACCACATAAAAATAAATAAATAAAATAAATGTCCATCAACAACTAAAAAATTTTTTTAAAAAATTTTGGATTTTGACAAAAAAGATAGCTGCTCCTGAATTATTATAAATATAGTCAAATGAAACATAAGTATTTGACCACATCCAGCAACACTGCTGCCAGATCATTTGAAGAGATTTCTTGTTCCACTGGTTCTATTGAACTGGATTAATGAGGAACCCAGGGGACACCAGGAAGCGCCCCAAAATATCCTTCCTTTTGACTAGTTTTTCTTTCTCTCTGTGCTTGTCCTGGCCACACCCACCCCCCAGCTGCAAGGCGCCAAGTGGGGGTCTGACTTAATGGGCATTTCATCACCTGCATCTTGCACCGTGAAAGGCATAGAACAGGAGCTCAGTAAATGGCTGACTAAAGAACGGGGATCCCTGGAGATTACCTTTGAAAGGAATCGATGTCTCGATCACCCCCAGGGTAACTGGTGGGCATGGGCGCCTTCAGAATACCTGCTCCTGCTCTCTGCCACATGAGTGGTACTTCCTTACTACAATGACAAGGGGACCGCTACGCTTCCATCCTTCCCTCTCCCCTCTCTGTGTTCAAACAGAGGCAGAAGGATGCCCAGAACAAACACTTCTTCATCACAGAAACTGAAAACAAAACAAAACAAAAACAACAAAAAAAAAATCATCAGAACTGGGGACAATGACAGGCTTAGTCATTTGCTTTGTTCTCAGGAAAATACAGCACCCGGTCTCCTATCTGCTAAGTGCTGTGCCTTGCATGGTGCCATTGCTGTAGCTCAGTGGGGACGCCACCCAGCTGAGAAGCACTCAATGGAACAAGGAGTGAGCGGACACCATGCAGCTGAAGACTGTCACTCAGGACACTCACGACAGGTCCCCTCCCCCACTCTCTTCCTGGGAAATGCAGCTGGCTGGTTGACAGAGGACCAGGCTGGCTGGGCAGCTAGAGAGTGGTACCACCTGCCCCTCAGTTCCCAGCTGACAGGAAGGGCCCAGAGTAGCCGCAGCTGTGGACCATGAGCTTCAGATTCTGTCTGCAGACCTGCCCTGGTTCTAGTGCAGGCCACCAGGGCTCAAAGCCCACTGACCTGCAAGAGTCCCCGGGTTCTCCATCCTGCACACACACTTCTAGTCAACCTGACTTGCCTTCTCTTTTCCCCCTTCAGAGCAAAAACTCAAAATCATCATCTTGACAACAGAGAAAAAGGATGAAGCCACCTCAGTGACGAAGCATTTGATATTTTAATTACTGATGATTATGAAACCACAGAGCCTAGAAGACGGCATTGTTGAAATGGAGGAGAAGTTCAAGTTATGCTAATGTGTTCAACTTGTCCATGGTTTTTTTGATAGAATTTGAAGACTCCTAGTTACTGAAGGGACTCAGTGGCTGGATTTCTCTTTACCTTGTAATTAAAAAAGGCTCCATTCTAATTCTGGAGG
Organism: Marmota marmota marmota; assembly: GCF_001458135.2. Classification (NCBI taxonomy): domain Eukaryota; kingdom Metazoa; phylum Chordata; class Mammalia; order Rodentia; family Sciuridae; genus Marmota; species Marmota marmota. The sequence goes on along the minus strand of NW_025999983.1, from coordinate 2,948,440 downwards.
ACAGGAATGGAATCCTGGGAACAATAACCTGAAAGGAAGCTGACCTCAGGAAGGTCCACGTGGAGGCCGACAGGTCTGAGGACAGGGTTTCCGAGTGGGGCACAACCGTTTCTGTTAACCTCACACCTCCAACTTAAATCCTGAAACCTGTGCATTCCCCACAAAGGGCAGTCCCTCTTACCGCCACCCGAGTCTCCCATTGGGTTGCCTGGTTCAGGAGTCAGTCCTGAAGGTTCGAATTCAGAAACCCCGGGGTTCAGCCCGTGACTACTCCTTAAATGCCTGTGACCCTCAGACAGCCACTTCACTTCCTGGGCACCAGGCAGAGGACCCAAGATGGTGGGGACACTTGGTGAAGCACCATGTGAAGTGCCGGGTGCCTGCTGGTGTTGGCAGGTCACAGGTGTCTCCACCGGGAATTGACTGTTTCTATTAAACTTTATTTTTGGTAGTCATTCAATTTTCAAAAAGTCTGAGTCTACCCCCTAAGAAATGCAGATTTGATAAAGATGAAACAGAAAAGAAGGAAGAGAAGAAAGAGGAGGAGAAGAAGGGAAAGGAAGAGAAAGAACTTATTGTAACAGAAAAGTCCCGACACAAACTGTCAGTCAACATGTTGAAATTTTTAATGGGTTTTTGGTGGGACAATAGGGATCCAAGAAGCTTTGCTTTGGGCGCTAATTATAAAACTGTTATGTGATTCATAGATATAATGTTAAGGTGTGCCCCCCAAGACCTGTGTCTATCTAATCAGTCTCCTCAGCCCCTCCTGGCAATGTCCTGTCCACCGTGTCCACTGAGCAGTTGGGATCCTGGCTGGCCACAGCCCCTCATCTCAGCCTTGCCCCAGGGGCCATCTGGGTGTGCAGAAACGCTGTCCACACACCACACAGCGACGTGGCTGCACTTTTCAGTAGCTTACCCCCACCTTTTTTTTTCCCAAGACAATTTACTGTTGTCTATTTCTTGCAGAAAAACATTCGTGTTGACTTCATTCTCACCCAGTGCATTTTTCTGAACACTGTTGGATCCCAGCTTAGAGCGCTCCTTTGTCAGACGTGGAACTCGCGACCGCGGTGTTTGGGGGGAGGCCTGCCTGCTGGGAGGAGACTTCTTAGACCACACTGGAGTGGCCCGAGTGGTTTGTCACTGCACAGAAGGGATGGAGCCACGGGCAGGCACGTGGGCCTCAAGCTGTGTGGTCCTCAAACCCCAATTTAGAGCAAATGGCAGTGTCAGCCTCACTGTGGTTCTTGACGTTTGAGGCAGGACAACCTAACGCCGGGCACTCTGGAGCCATGCCTTGAGTTTAGCCTGAAGAGTCCAGCTGGGTCCCTCAAGCCCTCTGGGAAGCCATGGAGCGAAGAAAAACACAAACTGCTCCAAAGGTTGGCCTGAGGCCACCGGAAAACTAGTGACCCGCAGTTCTGTGTCCAGGCCCTTCCATGGAGGTCAGTAACTGCATCACCAGCTGTGGCTCCTGGGCCCTGGGCACCCCTGGGCATGTGGCCTTCACGGGGGCGGGCCTGAGCCTCTGCAGCACAGCCTCAGCCTCCACCAGAGCGCCCAGCGCCAACCCCAGTCTCTGAAGATTCCTTATCTGTCCTCACAATTTTCTTACTAAGATCTTCCCTTAAAAATTAAAAACTAACAAGAAATCCCTTTTTGGTCAGAAGTCCTAGAACATTACAGTCATAATTTTGATCTGTGAGACAGCTTCAAAGGAAAAGACGTGCTCCAAAACCATCTCCACCAGCTCCCTAGCAGTGAGCCCCGGCAGCCGCTGTCCAATTTCCTGTGTTCACAAGGCTACAAACAAGTTTTCCATGAGATCAGCCTTGAAATGTCATCTTTTGCTCTTAATCTAGTTCATAGTATCAAATTTATTCACAGAATTGATAAAATGTCCTTGTCCTGTTTTTCCTCCCACAAATCACATCAATGTTGATGCCTAGGTTCTGGCTTCGTTACTATGCAGGGGCAAGATGGCCCCGAGTCCCTCTGTCCCACTCCCTCCAGGTATGCAGTGACTGCTGGCTCCACCAGATCACAATGGCCAAGACTGAGGGAAACTGTGTCTAGGTGGGTCCCCATGGTTAGCCCAGGTTGACGTCCAACTTGGCCCAAGGAGCTAAAGTGACAGGAGGTGTACAGAGAGAGGGAGTAGAGACTGGCAGGCTGGGGGCTCCAGGAGAAAGGCCAGGGAAGTGGGGAAGAAGGAGGGCAGGGACATGGAGGGGGATTAGAGGGGGCACAAGGTCCAGGTACGATGGTGTTCTAGGGGTCATAACGAGATGATGCTACTACTAAAGAGTCACTACTGATTTTGAGGCCTGACTTTAAGACTATTTATTGTCTTCCTTCATATGTCTAAAGATTGATTAGAAACCCAAATCTTCACAGATTCCAGGCACTGGAATGGAGTATGGTCTGGATAGGAAGCTCCAGATCTCTCCCCAGTGCAGGGCACTGGACCGTGCACCCCAGGCTGCTGCTGGGCTTCCCTTTTGCAGAAGAGAGATGGTCAAGGTCAGCACCGAGATGAAGGTGCCTGACAAAGAAGCAGAGCTGGCTACCGAGAATGTCCTGTGCTGCAAACATCCACAAAGAGAAGCGGGCAGTGCTGTCGACCTCAGTGAATTTGTTGAATGCCCACCATTACCCGTGAGGCTGGACAGCAGGTCTGCAATATAAACAGAAAACAAGTACACTTCTTGCCGAGAATTTCAAAGTCCACAGGATTCGAACTCTTTGTTACCAACCTGACACCTAGTTAGTCTGAAAAATCACGTGTTACCTGGGGTCTTGGGACAGAAGTAAAGGCAAGGCTAAAAAACGTCCTGAAACTCTGTCTCCACAGCCATCATCTTGAGGGCGGCGGGCCCACTGGGGCCTGGGAACCCTGGAGCCCCACACTCCCTCACCCTCACATCAGGTCAGCGTCTACAATGCTGGGCAGAGCAGGACGGCTGCCCCCAGGGCTTCCCCGTTGGTGGCTGCATGGCCTCTCCTTAACAAGGAGACAGGTGGTTCCTTGAAGGTCCTGCCCGGATGTTAAGGGTTCAGACAACCCATGAGTCGCAGGGATTCAGTGTCTTGCAACTTTCAAACTGCTGAGCGTCTTGGGGTCAGAAATGTTTCCAGATTGGAAGTAAAGAAGCAGAACTTACTGATGAGCTGTAAGGAAATAGGACGGTCAGTTTGCCTTGCTGCCTGTGCCATCTTCAATAGTCCAGCTTTGGGGACTGCTCCACCAAAGCTCCTCCAGCCTGGCTCTGTCTCCTGAGGACTCTCAGCCACCACCCACCCCACCCGCCATTGAGTAGGAGCTTCGCACACATGTAAACACTGAGAAGCAAGCGCCATCTCCCACCGAGAGGGACATGGCACAAAACACACCTGCACTATGACTGCTCAGGAGACAGCTGTTCTGCCTCACCACCCAGAACTCAGGTGGACGCTGGAGTCTCCGCCCGCACACACAGAGGTGGGGGGCCGCCGTGTGGGGTATGAGCTCCCCACGGCTCGGGCACAGTAGGAGCTGCACTCCAGCCCCCCCCCCCCCCCAGCAGACGCGTCCAGTGCAATGCACCCAGGAATTGAGT